>NW_022985520.1:600000-1020339 GCF_010093505.1 Neohortaea acidophila
GCCGTTTTGCCTTGGAGTGAAGTGAGGGCGATGTGATTACTCTTCGCGCCACGCATTGAACAGAGGCACATGCCAAAGCAGCAAAAGAAGAAAAGTTCATCTTGGCTAGAAAGCTGTGTTCCCGTAACCCGCAACCGGCCACCACCACCACAACATTACGGGCTGCATCCGGCTGTCGTCAGTCGAAAGCGGGCACCGCCATGGCTGTGTGCGGTGGTACGTAACAGCCGTCAGCCGGCGAAGGGTGTAACGGAAGCTTTCCACCATGTCTTCGCCGTTGCCGAGTTTTCGGGCGTTTATTGTGGATACGTCAAACGAATGGAGACGGGAAAAACGCCGGGGGCCTTGTTTGGACGGCTTGTGTGACTCTGGGAGATGCATTGGAGTGAGAGGGCGTCGAGTTTTAATTTTTTGCTGAATTGCAGAGCAGCGATTGAATGACTTGGCCGAGCTTCTCCACGTCTATTGACGACTTGCATTGTCGTACAAGGATGTCGGATGAGGTGATTGCTCGCGATTGACCGCCTTGATTGTAGGTGCATGAAGGAATGCTTACGTGGTGGCGACATGTCGCAATTCCAGGCGCACGTCAGCAGACGGAGGAATGGAGAAGGCTGTGCGGGTGGATGTGGGAGAGAATTTGTGACGGATCGCAAGTTTTTGCTTCACCGACTTTTATCCATCAGGGACGACTTATTTCTGCCGTGCTGATGAATTAGTGATGGTGTCGTTTGCGTGCTGCATTTGCATGCGTATATCACAATACATTCAACGCGTAAAGTGCTGCCGTTTGGTGCTGCTTTGCGAGGCGTCTCGTTTTGCTCGATCCGGATAATGTACTGATCGACACAAGGCTGCGCGCGCAGACAAGGCAATGTCTTCCCATCCGAACACCACACCCTTCCGCCGCGCAGCACAAGAAAACGGCTGACAGGTGTCTGCGTTTACCGTCATTCCTCAGAAGCAATCTAAAACCCTCCATGTGGCGTTGCTGCTCGTCCACCTTTTGGTACGTAGCTTCATGCAGGGCGCCAGGAATGGGCAGACGGCCGCACACGCTCAATGGAGGTGAATGGGCGATCAGCTGATCTGGAGATTGCGACTGGTCAGCGGCTGCCGGTACCTGGTGCTGGAATGTTCGGCTACCTGCATGCCGTCTTCATCTATCGTATGCATGGAGGGCCATCCGTGTCTCGGGCGGAGTGCGCGATTGTATGGCGGGAAGGGAGTGTCTGTTTGCCGTGCTCAACCTGTCATATCGTATCTCTCTCGCAGTAGATGTCTATGCTTTCGTTCGGATAGCATTCATGCCGTGGAGAAAGGAGGGCGAGGGGGTCCGCCTTGCGCAATCGCAGGGATCCAACGCCCGCGATGCGTGCCTCCCGACACCGCGGCGGCGGGTGGCAATCGGCCACGCAGCCCTCGATGGACGACGGGTAGCGGTGCACGCCCACGCCCGCCCGTGTTATGCACAGGGTGAGGCCGTAAACCTTCCCTCGCGCAGCCGACGAGTCCGCGAGCAGTCGCAAGCATAAAGGTACGTTTGGAACGATGCTTCGCCAAAGACTAAAAGGAAAAACCGGGCCAGGCGTCGCCGTCAAGCCGTCCGTCGCACCGAGCTGCCGTCTTCCCACGGTGACACCAGATCTCTGCCTCGATTGCTCTTTCCATCCGCCTTCTGCCTCTTTTCGACGAGTCGGGTGTGCGCCGCACCTGTCACCGGGGCTTGCCATCCATCCCTTTTGCTGCACACGGGGCGCGGCGGGGCGGGCAATAAAGGCACGCGGTTGCGCTGCCCGTCTTTCTTCTTTCATTGCCTCTTCCCACCGCTGTCTGGACTCCTCCGCGTCGTCCGCACTCCTCCCCATCTCTATATAGCTTGGGTGGCCCTCTGGTTCTGCGCTTCGTTTGTTCGATCTCGGCACGGTTGTGTATTTCGGTTGTCTTTTCTCATCGCTATCTACCTTGCCTGGCCTCACCATACCCCACTCCACCTTCTGCCTGTCTTCTATCCCGGCATTGCACTCCTCTCAGTTCCTTTAGTCAGCGACCTACCGGCGTCGAGGGTATCCAATCCAACAACAGACATCTACACCTCACACTCATCAAGTACGCAAGACCCAACTGACATCCCTTCAACACGAAGCACTAACAGTAACCCAGACCTCCCCAACCCAATCCTTCACAATGGCCAAACCCGGCAAATGCGAGCACACCTTCCGCATGCTCAAATCCGACACCACCCTCGTGCTGTGGAACTGCAACCTGTGCCACCAAGGCCCGCACTGGTTCATCTGGGAGTGCCAAGTGTGCAAGCTGAAGGTGTGCAAGCCCTGTGCTTCCAAGGCTGCTTGACATGACTGCAAGACATGATGTGAGTTACCTGAGATACACTTTTTCATTCCTTCATGGACGCTGACCTGCTACTGTCACAGCTCAACATCAGCAAACACATTCAGCTCAGCGGCCATTGTACGATAGCGGCAAACATCACGATATACAGCGTTTCTTTCATTCGGCAAGCGAGGAGTTCTGTTGGCTTCGGATTTTCGGGCTGGCGGCGGTGGACACTGGTGGGAAACACATTGGACTCTGGCGGGATGGAATTAGACATGGGCTCGAGGGAGTGGTCTCTCTCAAAGAGGATATGTCCGCGAGGACTGGGGAATTTTTGATCCTTTCTTTTTACCAGATTCACGACGTGGTCAGCTATCTGTTAGAGAGATCTTTTGAAAACATCATATCAGGGTTTTGAGGGTTGATGTATTCGTCTCACGGCGTCGGGCTGTGTTCTTACGGTCGTCTCACCTTCATGTGTCATCCTTTCCCCTACTGAGGGGCCGGGTGAAGGCGTGGGAAGAAGTCAGAAGGAGTGACAGACGCGGTAGAAACTCGAGCTCATCTCATTCATTGGCCGTCAAAATTCTCATTCATTGGCCGTCAAAAAGAAAACTGCAAAAGGGCCAGCCACGACTCATACGCCCATCATGATCCGCCGCATCATGCCGCGACTCTCCCATACCTCCTCCCACCAGCCACCGACTCACTCTCCACTCCACCTGCCCACCACCATCCCACCTCAAGGAAGAAGAGAAGAGCACCCTCCACTAATTAGGACAGCTCTGCGAAACCAAGAAAGTCAGCCTCCCATCCAAACAACCTTGATGAACATCGCAATAGCTAAGAACTCACGGCACCGCACGAGCCACAGCTCTTAGAACCTCCCGAGATGCCTGCACCGCACTTGGGGCAAGAGGTGTGTGCCATTTTGGTTGATGAAGGTGGTGTTGGTGTGGTTTGGAGTTGTGGGTTGGATCTGAGGATGTTGTTGGGCTCTTTTTTGGTTGTTGTGTTGTCTCCAGGTTAGGGAATGGAGGGGGCGGTGTGCAGGTGGAGAAAGAGGGGTGCAAATGTGCATGCAGCCTAACTCTCGCCAGGACTTTTGGCTCGCGATTCGGCTCGCGATTTGCTGTTGCACGTGATTGAGTTTATTCGAGTATCAGTCACGTGTTGGATGAACAGACACTGCGTACTCCTTTCCTGGCGTTGCTCAATGTCATGGGCATTCAAATCGTGCACGCCAGATTCATCTGAATGTCAGGTGAATACAACTAAACTATATCGGCCATAGAAACCTGGCGAGCAGGTAGGCTCGAGTACACTTGTGATGCGCAGAACAACAATCTTTCGCGCAGAATCGATGCTGCCTGGACAACATCCCTTGACACCCCCCCGGAAAGCTCAAGATACGTTTGCAAAACCAGTGGAGCCGCTTCCTGGCATGGCGAACGCTCCTGCGGAGGCTTGCGTGCCACCTCCCTGAGACGCGGGTCCATAGACTTCCCCGCCTGGCGAGCCCGCTGCGAGACCAACGGCACCTGTAGTTTCGCCTTCAACCCCGACCAAATCATCGGAAGCGGACGCGTCAGGGCTGATCGAGGCTGGGGTAGGAGTGGAGAAGGGCGGCCCTGCGTCACTGAGGCCCACGGTAACACTGGTCCCTCCAGCAGACACGCTGACGGTCGAATCGCCGTGGGAAGCGGCCCCGATCGCCTGGCCCCGATGCGATCCGCCCGAGTCTCCGTTTGTCGATGTACCGTCTGGTCCGACTTCCGCCGAAGCCCACGCCCAGTACATGGCGTAATCGCCCTCAGCGCTTTGCACCGTCGTGCTCGACTGAGCCTGTGGACGCCGCGTGGTCAGTTTGGGTACATCGAAGGAGGCCCGAGGGCTGGAATGCAAGTACTGTCCAAACTTACATAGGCCATTATCACCGGGCCTCTGCTGCTCTCGATCGTCGTGGAATTGGCCGAGGACGTGGAGCTGACAGTGATATTCGTTGCGTTAGGATTGGTGATTGCTGCTGCCGAAGCGGCAAGCGCCAGAGCAATGTGATGACTCGACCCACTACCGGCCCCTGCTCCCGATGCCACCGAGCCAGGTCCAGCATAAGCGCCGTCAGTACCGAATCCTGTGGTTGTGCTTTGGCTGGACGCAGCACCGGGTGATGTGGACACGATATTATTCGAAGTATAGGACTCCGGGACTGCTACAGCGAGAGCAACAGCTGCCACGCCACTGAGCTCGGTGAGGTTGGGAACCGGGGTGGACGTGGTAGTAGACGTCGTACGGGGCTTCCTCGTGGTGACATGGCCATGGTCGTGACGCCGCCGCTCGAGGGCCAGTCCACCGAGATCGCGCAGAGAGAAGGCCGAGGTGGTGATTGCGGACGCGAGCAGGACGGAAAGCGCGGTGAGCTTCATATTACGTGAAGGACTAGCAGGGCAGGAAGAACGGCGTGAACGTGATGCGCCGAGCACGGATGTAAGGGCGGCGAGGCGAAAAGGAAGGCCTACCTGCGCAGAGGCGGGAGATGCGCCGCACAAGGGGGGAGCGGAAAGCTTACATACATGTACCTACGCGTACGTACGTAAGGTATACAGTGAGACCAGGTACAGCACTTGCAGATACCAACGCACGGCCAGATGGCTTTATGCACGGGCCGGCCAGTGCGCTATCCCTTCACCGCAATAATCTGCGGGGAGGCGTGCTCCGCGGAGTGCGACGACGCAAGCGGGGTAAGCGTGTGGGCGTGCTGCAGGGCGATAGGCTAGACCATGACAGAGCGGCGAAGCTTTCACGCATCTGCGACATCGACATTGCTGGAGATGATGATGGTTTCGCGGTGACGGGACGTATGATGCTCGCCTGAGGAAGACGAGGCAGAAGAAGGGTGATGTTGGCGCGACCAGACTTGTGGACCCGGCGGCGATGCCCGCTATCCCACCCTCGACTTGTGGCCACGGGAAGCGACTTGTGGCCACAGGAGATGGATGAGAGCTGCATTTGCAACTGGACTGCCGGCCCCTTTATCCTCTTCTTACATCTTCAACAGCATCCCAAAATACATTCAATCTACTGTAGAAACGCAAGTACTCCCGAATGGTACCCGCCCAACAAGGCTTAGAAAGGAACCAAGCCTTGTGCGCGGGAGACGGCAGAGATGAGGCGGAGAATGTGAAACATTGCGCATCTGCCATCTCCGCCGCCTCATTCGCCAGCGTGACATGAGCTTGTAATGACCACGAACCGCACGCCGTCCACTGACAGTCCGCCGACCACCTCCGTCCTTCCAATGGCTTAAATGACGTCGAATAGCGCGTTTCGCTTCCAGCATCCGCGTCGGGTGTATGAACGGATTGAGAAGGTCGGGGCCTTGTTGGCCCTGTCACCATGTACCTCCAGCCTATTCATCCATCTCAAAGAAGCACAAGCCACGGGCACATGTGAAAGGAATCGCAGGTGATGTAGGAACGTGCGTACACGGATCACTTCACTACCCTGGAATGTGTCCCCGGCGTGCTCATCTCAATCACCTGCTCCGCGCCTTCCTTTGCGGAGAAAAGACACAAAGGCAAGGCCATTTCCGCTTCTCTTCGTTCCATATGTCTTGTTGCTTCTCGATGTGAGCAGCTCGCCTCCTACGTTCTCTTCTTCCTACCTAGTTCGTTCAAGATGTTGTCCCTCATTCAGCTGCTGTTGTTGACCATCAGCGTCCCTTCCCTCGCTTCTCCAATCCTTCCTCGAACTGCTCCCAGCTTCGTCTATCCAGGCGATGCTCCATTCACTGTCTCTCCCTCTGCGCTAGCCGCAGCCTTCACCTGTCCCAATGGCAATCCGACCTCCTCCAAACCACCTGTCTTGCTTGTACACGGCACCGGTTCCACCGGCGAGGAAACTTGGGGACAAGGTTACGTTCCGGTGAGCATTACACATCACCCTGATCCCATGGCTTGATTCGACGCAAGCTTACTGACTAAAAACTAGGCTCTGTCTGCCAATGGCTATACCCCATGCTACATCACCATCCGTATGCCATCACGCTCCGTCATTGACATCGCCAACCACTAACCCTCCCCAGCCGGCCGCTCAATGGGCAACATGCAAGTCTCCGCCGAATACGTAGCCTACGCCATCCACCAAATCACCACCCTCTCCAACGGCGCCTCAACAGCCATAATCTCGCACTCCCAAGGCGGGCCCAACGTGCAATGGGCCCTGCGCTTCTGGCCCAGCACCCGCCCCATCACAACAGCCTTCATCCCCCTGTCCCCCGACTTCTCCGGCATCGAGCTCCTCGGCAGCGACCTGCACGACTTTTGCATCGGCGATTTGTGCCAGGCGGCTATCTGGCAGCAGTCTGCTGGCAGCGCTTACTATGCTGCCATGCACGCCGACACGTTTGAGCAGCTCGTGCCGACGACCGCTATTTGGACGCAGTCCGATGGCGTCGTTAATCCGCCTCAGCAAAATGCTCAATTGCCCAGCGCGACCACCATGAGCGTCCAAGACTTGTGTCCACTACGCATCGTCACTCATTTACAGATGCCGATTGACGCCGCTGCGTACGCTTTAGCCATGGACGCTCTGACGCACGGCGGGCAGGGGAGCGTCAGTCGTGCGCGCGCGAGCAACCCGTTCAGCTGTCTGCAGTTTACGGCGCCGCATATGGATTTCTCCGTCTCGGTGTCGTTGCAGGATACGTGGGATGCGATTGTCGATGGCATTATGTACGTTTCTTATGCCTTTCGTGGATCTCGTTGTGTGCCTTCGCTAATCGTTGTGGATTAAACAGACTCGGCTCCCCACGCGTCAGTCAGGAGCCGGCGGTGGATGCGTATGCCTTGCATCCGACTTCTAGTGGGTGACGGCAACCTTCACGGTCCAGCATATTACCTCGGATCATATGTACATAAACGCAGCAAGTATCTAATCACGCATTTCGCTTCATCTTCCAACCCTTGATTCAGCATCCTATCCTGGATGCAGACAGACACTCCTCACCAGTGGTAGGTCAAGTGTATTGAGATCATTGTCGTCGTTGCTGTTATACCAGTACATCCATGCCATCGCTACAACGAACAATCAGCCGAGCTGCAAAGCGAAATTCCACGCCCTTAATCTCGGGCGGCACAACACCACAACGCACTCGCTAAATCGCATCAATGCACCTCGCATCCAGAGCAGCAACACCATCACCTCCCCTCCTCAGCACCCCCATGCCCACCCCAAACCTCCCTCTCCTCATCCGCAACCCCCTCATACCTCCTCGTCTCCCAAGGCTGCGCAGCTCCAGTCTCATCCACCCCCTCCTGGTCCTCCACCGCCTGACCAGCCACATCCCTCCCCTCATCATCAAGCGTATGCGTCTCACCGCCCACAGCCGCCTTCTCAGGACGATCAGGATTGAAGCCGCGCCGCACCTCCTCCACCGCTTCCCCGTTCGCGTCCTCGTCGGGGAACGTCTGGACGAAATACCTCGGCTCGACGGCATTCCAACCTGGCCCACCTTCTTTCCTCGCGCGCACGCGCTCAATAGCTTCCGCTTGCTTGTCTTCCACCACGAGATCGACGAGCTGCGAGGAGCGGGAATGCGTGCTTTCCTCGGAGGAGGAGCGGAGCAGCTTGCCGACGACGGGGAGCGCTTCGAGGCGCTCTTTGCCTTTGGATAGTAAGCCGCTGGCACTGCCGTTGCTTGTCTCGCTGTCGCGGTGTTGGTCGTCGGAGGAGGAGCCGGGTTTGTTGTGCTGTGCTGAGTCTTCTTGGAGAGACTTTATGCGGGATTTGCGACGTTGGCGCTGGTTTTTGCTGGGTTGGAGGATGGCGCGGTTGGTGGAGCCGGTGATTATGTTCGGCTCGGCGCGCAGGCGGTCTTCGCGCGTCGCTAAGTGTTCGTCCATGACGGGGTCTGCGTATAGCGTGTCAGTGGTGAGTTCGGAAAGGTAGGATGAGGGGCGAAACTTACAGTTCCAATCGCCAAACTCCAGCGCTCGGGCATTCTCGTACAGCCGCTCCTCTTCGGAGTTCAGCTCGGGCTCTTCGAATGCCATGTTGGTTCCGTACCCCTTGGACTGACTCCTCGATCGACTGCGTCCTCCATCACCCGGGCTCATAGTCCGGGCATGGCTATCCACGAGCCGACTCAGAAGCGGCTGCTTCGCGTTCTCGCCCCCAGCAGCCGGGATCCAATACTTGCCCCTGCCGTCCCTTTCATACCTCATGCCTTCCTTCATCCGCGCCCTTCGACTCGCCGACTGCTCATGGCCAATGACATTATCATCTGCGTCAAAATTGCGGTAGTCATACTTCTGGCCCGACCATGTCTCCTTCGCGTCCTCGATCAAATCTCGCGGCCCAAAGGTATCGCGGAAAGCGTAGCGCATGGGCATGCGAGCGTCGGAGATGGTGCGATCGGCGTAGTCCTTCCAGCTGAATGCATACCAGTGGGAAATAGCGAATAGAGGCATTTCGAAGCAGATGAGCGCATCCTGGATGGCGGAGGCAGTCTTGTCGGAGGTGTAGTCGCCGCCCAGACTGGGGATGGCGCCTAGCCAGACGAGAATACTGAGGAAGAAGCCTTGCCACCAACTCGCGAAGATGATGCCTTTGATGCACAGGAATTTGGGCATGGGGCGGAAGGGTTGCAGATCAGTGCTCATGCAGACCCAGAAGAGGGCGAGGTCGTAGAGGGACCAGGCAATGCTGACGTTGTAGATCAAGCTGGTCCAGAAGTAGCCCGAGCTCGCGCTAATGACGCCCTCTTTGAAGGTGCCAGTGGCTTTCATGGCGACTGTGGCAATGGCCAACAACGGCTTGATCCAAGTGTATTGTAGAATGCCCCTCTTGATCCACAGAAAGGTGTGCGGGTCGGAGATGTCCACCTTGCCCATGCCGGGCATCAGATCCAGGGGCCACAGATGCGAGACCGGGGGGCGGCCATGCATCATGATGATCAGGCTGCGCTCGCCGCCGAGGAAGTTGACGAGCAGCTGGAAGAAGGTGTAGAGGGTGAAGGCCTCGTAGACGTCGCGAAACGGGCCGATCCAGAAGGCGACGCGGAGGGAGGTGAGGGAGGCCCAGGAGGCGGCGGCGAAGATGGGGACCATCATGAAGATGCGGATGACATGGCGTTGGAGGAGGGGTTTGCGGTAGTTTTTGGCCTGGATGAGTGTGGATCTGGAGGGGATGTTGTTAGCCAGCTATACTGCCACTCTGAACGTGTGCAGTGTGAAAGACGTACAGGAGAGTGAGGATGCAGGCCACGAGAGAAGAGACGCCGGTGAGGATCAAGACGATTCTGCCAAAGCGCCAGCCGGTTCCCCCGTCTATGTCTTGCTCGCCTCCCATCATCAGGAACGCGAGCTGTTCGTACGAGGCCATGTTGTCGTGACGATTGTTGGCCGCCGTAGGAGTGGAAGGCGATTTACGGCATCGCAGCTGTCTTTTAGCGACTTAGAAGGGACAGGCGGCGAGATGGAGGGAGACGGGCAGACGCAAGCCGTGTTAGGAGACGTTGTTTGGTATGAGGGAGTCGAGGAGTGTGTTTTCTGCCTGCCCAAAACAGGCTTGAGCGTCATGATGCAGCAATCCCCACGTTTCTTAGGGTTACGTAACCCGAGTACCCTTGCCCCAGCCAGGCGGCCACTTCTCTCCCAAGGCTGACACACAAACCCGTCAGCCTGACTCGACTACACCTCCTCACCACCCTCGACAATCCCCCTCCGAATATCCTCCAACCGCTCTCTTTGCCCTCCATCCGACCCAAAATTCCCCTCATCCAGCCACCGCTCAAAAGCCAGCTTCATAGAACCCCAATCCTCCTCAATCACACTTAGCAACACCGTATCCCTCGATCTCCCCGCGTGTATCATGTGGTTCCGCATTGTCCCTTCATACACATATCCCAACCTCTCCGCCGTCCGTCTCGACTGCACATTCAAACTGCTCGTCTTCCAGCAACACCGCCGAAACGCCTCGCCCTTGTCCGGCGAAAACACATTCCGCAACATCAAGTAGTGCGCCTCTTTCGACGCCACTGTCCTTCGAATCGCAGGCCCAAAGATCACCCCGGCTTCCAGCGTGCGTTGTTTCAGATTGATGTCCAGGTAGACGATGACACCCATCGCCTCCCATCTTCCCCTCTCCCCGGCATGGTCCCCACTGCCGGGCCCAAGTCTCCCCGCCTTGCACAGCACAGCAAACATCACACACGTCTTCGCTGCGTCGCTCATGTACTTCGCCAAGCCCCCCTCGTCGCTCGGCGTCGTGCCCGGTGCCCATTTCCAGGTCGAATCGTCGACGCTGTAATGCTTCCACAGATCGGGGATGTGGTGCTCCGTCAGTTTCTCGAGGCGCACGTAGCGGCCTTGCATCGGCGCTTCGCTGGGCGGCGCGGCCGCATCGGTAGCGACGGGCTTGCCTGGCGGGATATTTGAAGTATCTTATACTGGACAAGGAGAGTGAGGCAAGCAAGAGGAATGGTAAAAGAGTCTCCGTATTCGACTGATGTTGCTTGGCGTCCGGCTATTAACTTACTCAGCCCTTGCTCCTGGCAAGGATGCGGCCAGCAGTATCTAAGCCCGTCCATGAGTATTGACACGCACTGCGTAGTGAAACATCTTCAATACTCAAACTGGACGAACGTCTTTGCCGACGATTATGGATTGATGGATTGATCTGGCGAGTAGTTATAGTGTGCTATTCCTCGTACCTTCATAGGGATTGATATGGATGCTCACAAGATGACTCAGCATTTCGACTTCATGTCCCATAATCGCCAGCAGCGCCTGATTTCCTCAATGATCGTCTTTCTTTTCTTCTGCTGTTTCATAGCTCAACGATTCAGATTCAATCACTGGTGCAAAATAGACGGGATACACTTCGATACACCCCTTCGGTGAAAATCTGCTTGTCCTACTTCTACACTCAGTGTTTCCCGATTTCTGTATTTCCGTCCGCATATCATAGCGTAACTCGTCCCTGCCCAATAGTTTGACCTCCATACACTGACACTGCGCCAGACAAACAGATCTCCTCGAGAACCATATCTTCAACAAGATCTCACATTCTCATCGCCATGTCAAATTCTTGCAGCGCAGCGAGGATCTCAGCGGTAGTCAATGCCTCTAAAGTGTTTTTATTGCCAGAATTCTGACCTGCTCGTGAATAGACCGCAAATGCCTCCAATTCCCTGCAAGTCAACTCGAACAAAATACCCGATGTACTGGCGCAATCCTCCACAACAGCACTCGCAGAAGTGCACCACCTCCGACTCACATCCACCCCCGGCGACGACCTCGCGGAGGAGGACTTCTCAGACCGCGTCCACAGCCTCCTCAAACCAATGACCAGCCTGGCCTCCCTAACAATCTGCATCCCGACCATGGCCCGACTGCACCCCAGCAACAGCCTGCCCAAAGTCCTAGACGTCCTGCGCGACGCGTCACTCCTGCATCCCAACTGCCGTCTGGGTCTGGTCGTGCACGAAGCAGAGCAAGCATGGGGCGCTTTGACGATCCTGACGCGCATCGTTGATTTGAAACTCGCTCTGCATTCCATCGAGTTCTCTCGCGCTTTCTTCCCCGCCGAAGCGCTGATTCACGCCGCGAAGGCATGCGGTCTCGCGAGCTTGACCCTGCACGCTACTCAAGTCTTTTCCTCGTCCCCTGATGCAGCAGCAGCAGCAGCAGCAGCAGCAGCAGCAGCAGCAACAAAGAGCAACGATTCGATCCCAATCCTCACCTCCTTCACCGCACACGCCCACTCCGAAGCCTCCCCAGGCCTAGACAGTCTCCTCCACACCGCCTCGAGCACACTCACCCATCTCAATCTAAGCTCAAACAGCAACGAAAGCGGCGGCGTGACGCTTCGCGACCGCGACTTCCCTCATCTCACTCAGCTCCATCTGCACGAAGACCTGCTGCCTGAAGCCACGCACGCGCGCATGCCTTCACTTCAAGACCTCGTCATGCCGACGCTCACACAAACGTCGAGCTGCGACGCAATCCAGAGCATGCTGCAATCCTCATGGCCTCGAGTGCGCGACGTGCGGATCTCGCGCGTCATAGCTGGCGAAGTGAGCGAGGCTTTCACACGATTAGGAGAAACACCCCCCTCTGTGAACGTGACAATCAGCGAGCTCGCGGTGCGTGAACCGGCGCGTGTGACGCCCGCCGCACTCGCCATCAGCGAATACTTGATCAACGCCGGCCCACCGATTACAGGCGATTGGCCGACGCTCGGATTCGCGGAGCGAACATATCCACGACTGAAGTCGGTTGTCCTCAAAGTGCATGAGGGCAGCAATCATGATGCGTTTATTGCATTGCTCAACGCGCCGAACCTGGACAGCCCGCCTAGCGTGTCGTTGATTGGGAAGAAGAAGGGCAAGGCGGGGAAGAAGTAGCATTTAGCGTATCACGCATCTGCAGCAAGACGGACGAGCGACGAAAGAACTTTCCGAAAAAGACTTCTGGTGCATGAGTATTCACCTATCTAATCTCCTTCTATGAGAGAGGGCAAGAACAAACAAATGCAAACCCCACACAAAGGAAAAGACGAACCCGCGTTTTCATACGTTTGCCTCATTCTTCTCTCTCTAACCCCCCATTTTCCTCCTCCGCCAGGGCGATCCACTTAGAGCTTGTCGTAGTAGTTCTCGTAGCCCGGCACCTCCGTCTTGATACCCTTCCTCTTGCGCATCTCCTCCACGACCGCGCCGGGCATGGTGGTCCGATCGAGCGGGCTGCCGCCCGGCAGGACCTGCCAGTGGTCAAACACGGACTGCGGGAAGGCCTGGCCGGAAGTGGCGGAGCGGAGATCGGCATTGAAGCCGAACGACTCCTTGACGGGCAGGTAGGCCTTGACGTTGAACAGCGGCGTACCGGGGCGCTGGGCCTCCTCGAAGACGTGGCCACGGCGGCGGGTGAGCACACCGTAGATGCCGCCCATGGCTTGCTCGGGCACCTGGATTTCCACGAGGTAGACGGGCTCGAGGAGCGCGGGGTCGGCCAGGAGGGTAGCGGCGAAGAGCACACGACGGGCGGTGGGGATGATCTGGCCACCACCACGATGGATGGCGTCGGCGTGCAGGGTGACGTCCATGATGTTGAAGCGACAGCTGCGCATCGGCTCCTCGGCAATTGGGCCTTCCTTGGTCGCCCACTGGAAACCAGACACGACGGAATCCTTGATTTCGTTGAGGTACTGCACAGCCTTGGTCTGATCGACGAGCAAGTTGGCACCGGTGGTGTCGGGACCGAAACACCAGATCTTGCGGGCGTCGGTGACATCCCATCCGTGCTCGTCGGCCAAGATGCGCGCACGAACCTTGATATCGTCGCGGGGGTTGATCTTGTCGCTCTCGATATCCTTGGACACTTCCTCGCTCAAAGGAGCGGCAATGACGTACAGACGGTTGTGCTTGTTGGGCGACTTGGACAGAGCGGTCATGCTGGACTCGCCGGCGACGGTCTCGCGGTACTGCACGACGGGGTCGGAGACCTTGAGGGGGATACCAGCGTGGTCTTCCTCGAGATCCTTCAAGCAAATTTCCAAGTGCAACTCACCGGCACCGGCGACGACGTGCTCACCGGACGGGGAGATGAAGGTCAACACGCAAGGATCGGACTTGGACAGGCGCTTGAGACCTTCGACGAGCTTGGGGAGATCGTTGGCGTTCTTGACTTCGACGGAGCGCTGCACGACGGGCGAGACGGAGAACTTCATGACCTTCAAGTTGTGAGAGGTCTCGGAGGTGGTGAGGGTACCAGACTTGAGCAGGAACTGATCGACACCGACCAGACCCAGAATGTTACCGGCGGGCACATCCTCGATGGGCTCGGTGTACTTGCCCATCATGAGAATGGTACGCTGGATAGACTTGATGAACAAGTCTTCCTTCTTGCCGGGAACGTAGTTGGGGCCCTGGATGCGGACCTTGAGACCAGAGCGCGCAGTTCCGGAGAACACACGGCCGAAGGCGAAGAATCGTCCCTTGTCGGAGGTGGGCACCATCTTGGAGACGTACAACATGAGAGGTCCCTTGGGGTCGCAGTCGCGGATACCAATGGCAGACTCGTCGTCGTGGGGACCCTCGTAAAGAGTCTCCATACGATACCGCTGGGCGGTGGCGGGGGATGGCAGGTGGAGAATCATCATCTCCATCAGGGCGTCAGCGGCAGGCAGGAACTTGCGCATGACAACCTTGAGGAGAGCCTTGCCCTCGAGGTCCTTCTCGTCGGCGGCAAGCTTGATCTCCAGCTTCTCGAGGAGAGTGGGGATCTGGTCCTTCTTGAAGTTCATCACCACATCGAAGATGCGGAAGATGGGGTCCAAACAGAACTGATTGAAGGCACGCTCAAGCTCCTTACCCTCGTGCTTGCCCTCCTTGGTCCACTTCTTGGTCTTGGGGTTGAAGTACGAGTCGCCCTGGTGTAGCTGTTAGCCGGCAAGATCTACAAACACACTCATCATCTCAACCTACCCAAAGTCTGGTCATCATCTTGTTCTTGTCGACACCGAATTTCTTGGAGTACTTGGTGGCGAACTGGCGGACGGTGAAAGCCCAGCCGTGGAGGCCAGAGCCGAAAGCGACGGTGCCCTTGTCGGGGACGACCTGGACATCACCGAGCGCCTTGTCGAAGTAGGTGGCGATGACCACGTTGACGGACTCGATGACACGAGAGAAGTTCTGGAACAGATCTTCCTTGGACAATTGCAACTCGAGGAGAGCACGGTCGACCTTGTTGATGATGACAACGGGCTTGATACGCTCACCGAGCGCCTGTCGCAGGACAGTCTCGGTCTGCACGCACACACCTTCGATGGTATCGACGACGACGAGGGCACCATCAGTGACACGCAGAGCGGCGGTGACTTCGGAGGAGAAGTCCACGTGGCCCGGCGAGTCGATCAAGTTGACCAAGAAGTCGTTCTTCTCCGTCTTGACGGGGATGTCCTTGAGATCCTCCTCATCAAGCAACGAGCCGTAGAGGGAAATAGCGGTGGACTTGATGGTGACACCACGTTCTTGCTCATCCGCTCGCGTGTCTGTGAAACGGGCGGTGCCGGCGTTCTTTGCTGAGATGATACCGGCACGCTGGACGAGGGAGTCGGTGAGGGTGGATTTGCCGTGGTCGACGTGGGCAATGACGGACATGTTCCGGATGTTGATCGGGTTGTCCATGAGCCCACGGAGCTCCTCGACGGTGAATCTACATCAACGTGCGTCAGTCTTGGAGCTCAGATTAGGACGCATGCCGCCCGCGCATGCTGCGGCTGTGGTAACTTACTGCACCATGTTGGCGGTGTTGTAGCTGGTTGTAGTGGGGAAAAGTTTTCTCGGTAGTCGGGTAGGTCACGGATATGACCTGTGGAGAGAGTGCTGAATGGCACTCGATGACCCGCTGATGTTGTCTGCCTGCAAGGGGTGTTAGACGATGGGTGGAGATGGGGATGGGTCGTCTTGCGCACCTATGGAAGGCCTTTGGAGTTGGGATGGCGGTGGAGGAGGGCAAGTTTGTAGAAGATTTCGAATTTGGACAAGCCATAGTGGGCCCCGCCAAACTCTAATTGCTCCACCTTTGCACCTTCCGAGTCCGGAGTTAAGCTCTCCCCTCCCGCTCATCGTCACGTGCGTCGGGTACTGGCAATGGAATGATTGTGATCCAACCCGCATACCAATCACCATGTGCATCAAGATCTACGTGAGTCACAGCCATCTAGGAAGCATTGGTGAATAACCTCTAAATTAGGTACGGTGACTACTCGCAGCTTACAAACACACTATACAATACGTACCCGCCGAGTAAGCTATCCCCCCAAGCCCAATTTTGAACGCCTCGCTCGAACGCTTCATAAGCAAAACCAGCAGAATCATCACGAAGAGCCCAGAATCGACCTGTACGCATCCTCCACCTCCCTCACCACCTCCAACAAACTCACAATCACAATCTGATGAGTCACATTGGGCAAGCGGTCGCGATGCAGCCCAATCCACTCCAGCGGCGGTGTCGCCTCGCCCATGTCCCTGAGCTGCGGTGTCTCGATAATGGGCGGCACCAACGCATGGTAGTCATAGTGTGACAGCGGCAGGTTCACCTCGGCGGTGATCTTCTCTTGGTGCCCGCCCTCGGTCTTGTTCCCTTCTGTCGCCCCGTCGATGCCTTCCTTCACCTTCTCGGCTGTAATCTTGACCGCCGACGCCGGCAACGCTTTGCCCAAACGAGCGGCGAGCGCGCGGGTGTGCGTGGTCCACATGCCTCGAATGTAGTCGATGCGGGACAGGTTCCAGCCCACGTCGATCTTGCCATCGAAGAGGCTCTTGAAAATGTAGTCGACGTTGTTGGAATGCGGTGCTTGCCAGGTCTGCATCGAAGCAATCACCTTGGGCACACGCAGGATGGTGCCGCCGCGAGCGTTGGTTGCAGTGGTGATGACCTCGTCGACAGAAATGTCGAGCGCTTTGGGAACGGCGTTGATGCGTTTGACGGAAGCAAGGCCAAAGGATAATTGTCCCAACGTCATTCCCAGTGCGCTTGCGACCTTTCCCTGTTCCAGACCGGCTGCGAATCGAGCTTGAATGGCGTTGGCTTCCAGTTTCAAAATCTGATTGTCGAAGAATGTACCTGGGTAGACACCAAAGCTGATTGTACCAATGGTCAGAACAACGTCAGTGTGCAGCGAGATCGTCCCTTTCTTCTCCGACTTAGCGATAACCGGGGTGTTCGGAATGCTCGGTCCGAATCGAGTTGGCACAATCGTACTCTCGCGACGAATGTGCTTCTCGATATCCCTCAGAGAGTTTTCGAATGCCGTTTGCTTCTCTTGAATCAGACGATCGAACGCTTGATAGAGGCCCACGGCTCGTGCCGGACTTGTCGCCGTACAGAAGATGTACGCTTTGTCGCAGTCCAGAACAGCAACCAGACGGTCTCTTGCGCTGCTGTGCGCTTGATGCACGTTGTACATGAGGAAATCGAATCCCTCAATGTCTCCAAAAGCAAAAGACTGGTAGTCGAATGCCGCTTTCGTCAATAGTCTGTTGAAGCCGACGGACGCTTGGATGAGCGGAGTCGTTTGATGCGCTGCCGCATTCTGAGGCCATGTGATGGACGTCCGCACCCCGAGCTTGCTCAAGCGAATGAATCCGGACATTCTTCCCGTACTGTTCATCGCCATCTCGTCCATCCCGATGCACAGATTTTGTTCGAAACTCGACGACTTGGTCTGAGTGGCCCACAGATTGGTGATGGAGAAGGACGACTTCCCGATGCTTTGCCCAAGATCAACGTCCACGGCCAGCTGCGCGATCGAGATGGTAGCGTTCCAGGGAAAAGCCGCAGCCGCAGCAGCGGCGCGATACTTTTGCACGAAGAACTCATCTTGACGGGCGGCAGATGACTGAGTTGTATTGCCTGCCGCGCGGATCTCTGGCGGCAGCCAAATCTCCCGAAACAGTAATAAGTCTTGCAGTTGCTTACCATTGATGAACGTACGCGTGGGATGCAGCTTCAAAATTGCCGAAATCCCTGGTTCGCCGCTGAGATGCTTGCTGTTCATCACAGACAGCACCATGGACTCCATGTCGAAGGTGAATGTCGGCTCGCGGGAGTACACATGCTTCACCTGGGCGCTGAGCTTCGTCGCCACCGCGGTAATTGCAAAGAAATGGCCATGCTCATCAGACTCGATGGTGTTGACGGTGAAATAGAAGTCGTCCAGCTCGGCTTTGGCGTCCACGCGGGCGATGGGCTGACAAGTGAGGCCAAACTCTTGCCGACAGACACGGAAGCCAATGTCGAGCTTCATCTTGCCGAACAAGACAGCAGGATCGGCAACGATGATCGAGTCGTCTTCCAGCAACTTCTGAGCTGGGTTCGTGGTGGGTGTTGGCGCTGCTCCTCCTGGAGGCATCTGCTCGCCCTGGGTTTTCACGACTGAGCTCACGCTGTGAGAGATCTCCAGCAGGAGCGGTACGACATTCGGCAAAAGGAGATTGCTCGAAGCATCGATCCTGATTTCGCCGTTCAAGGTTGGCTGTCGTACTTTGGTCCCAGCATTGTACTCAAACTTCATTGCAATGCCTGGTGCCTTAAGTGTGGCCTGCAGTTCTGTGCCTTCGGCTGCGAATTGTCCATAACGACCATGCTGCGAGCCACGCTGGTGTGACGAGGCCGCCATTGTAGCCAGGTTCTGATTGCTAGTCCCTGAACCCTGGACGTAGAACAAAGCTCCGGCGAAGTCTGCCTCGAACAGGAGCGAGCCCAGCCGCTTCACATCGAACAGCTGGCCAACGGAGGGCGCCGCTGACGCTGGAGCCACCGTCTTCCATGTCGCTGTGCCACTGCGGAAGTTCTCGATCGCGAAGTTGATAGACTTGGACAGTGCATTCACAGGGACGAGGAACTTGGATTCCAGACGGAGCTCGAGAGGCTTGCCGGCGGCCTTGAAGGTGAGACTGCGATTGTCTCCAGTCGACCAGTAACCCACGCTAAAGGTGACCTCGGGGAGAAGGGCGGAATTCAGCGCTCGCTTCACCAATGCGCTGTTATGCTTCACCAGTGAAAGCTGAAGGTCCGTGATCGCTAGCCGCGCTTCATGTCCTCCTCGTGTTGTGAATTCGATGCCCGCCAGACTGAGTACCAGGTCGGAGATTCGTGCGCTCGGACTGGCCGCATACGATTGATTTACGATCCAGCTCAGCTTGATGTTGTTGAGCTGCACGGTCGTGGAGACGGACAAAAGATCTGCAGCAGAGAAAGAGAGTTCACCTTCCTCGTTAGCGATTTGCTTGCCTTTAATCTTCTGCACCACACTGTGTCGACGAGCGTCTCCGAGCCGACGGATGTACTCCATCTCTTTGGACAAGTCAAGACGCCTGAGCCGATCCTGCATGTGGTTGATGACGTCGACTGCCGTCGAGGCTGTCTCTGGGTAGACGTAGACTTCCAGGCTGTCACTTTGTACCCTCAAGGTACGTACAAGTCGGCCATTCTTGTCAATGCTCGACTTGAAATGCATATTGATGCCAAGGGTCAAGCGGCCGCAGGGATGAGTGTAAGTGCCCTCGTGAATCTGTAATTTCGCTCCGATTTCTTTGACTTGAGCGCGGACTTCTGGCAGGTAAATCTTGTTATCGGGAAAATACTGCTTGTTCGAAGCAATGGTGTGCAACGTCCCTATGCCGAATTCGACTTCGGTAGTCGATCGCTTGCTTCGAGGAGTTACGGCCGCGACTCGGATACCCAACAGAGCAAATCGGACTTCGTAAGCAAACTTTTTCTGACTCGCGGCAGGCTTTGGCTGTGGATTATCGCGAGGCGGGAAAATGTCGACCACGTGCTGCTTGATGGCGTCAACGCCGGATTTGACCGCTTTCAATACGTCCTGGACCCCAGGATGATTGAGCGTTGCGACGACTCCTTGGATGGCCGCTGCGTTGACGTCGACTCGCTCCATGGTGGCTCCAACGGACAAGGTAGTAACATCGGGCGCAAGCTGCAATCCAATATGGCCATTGGCCGGCGGCACGTCGAGGATGCTTTGCTCGAACTTCTTGCTGGCTTTTGGATTGATGAACCGATGGTTCTGCCGGCCGATATCGAAGTCAATCGCCCATTTCCGGTCCTCGGACAGGCTTGGAGCCAAGCGTACGCTTGTACCGGTGCCTACCATCTGATAGGTAATTGCCTGTAACAAAGATACCTCGACGCGAAGATCGCCCCCGAGTAGAGCGACATGAAGTTTGACTGGAGGGCTCGATGTCTCTGCGAGTGTTGCCGTAACCGCCGGCTGCGCTTTGTCAAGGGTAGGTGAGGCGACTGCTCCGGCGCTTCTCATCAGCTCCAGAACCTGAGTGACTTCATCTAAGATCACCGAGTCCACGATTTGAAGCAAGCCGGGCACTTGTTCCAACAGTCTGAGTTCCAATCCTTTGCTTCCGACAGCTATGTAGGTTGACGGTGGCACGTTGACGGTAGCGTCGGGCCGCAAGTGGTCGGCGTAGATGCTCGGAGAAGTGATGTTCGTTCGCCACAACGGTCGAGAACCGGCAAAGAGTTCCGTGACTGCAGTATCGGCGTTAATTATGCCGGTGGCACAAGGCCCATACCCCTCTTCCACAACCTGTGTGGCTCCGATGAGGGATATCTTGAGTCCGTCTGCCCGTGAGACATGGCGAAGGTTGATGCTCTCAACGGAGATGCTGCCGCTGTCGGTCGACACCACGATTTGAAAAATGGTGCGGTTGAGCTCATCCTCGAAACGCTGAGATTTCGATGCTGTTTCCACCTTGGGAGTGGGTAGAGGGAGCTGCTGTAACTTGTCTTTGAATGCCAGCACACGTTGTGCGATGGAGAATGCACTCCAATTCGCCAGAAAGGCGATTGAGCTCGAGTGCATTTGCACAATCACTTTCGTCCTTGTATTCTCATCGACCAGCATCAAACCCGTGGGGGCCGTCGGAGGCGTGGACTCTACTCCAAGGGACGTCTCTCTGATGACGATTTCGTTCGCCAGCTTGTCGGCCTCAACAGCCAGTCGGAGGTAATCTGACCTGACCGTGAGCAGAAGCGGCTTTTCCACAGTTGTATGCAAGACCTGCTCTTCTTCGTCTCCGAAAAACATCTGGAAGGCCACAGTCTGATGTACGTTGGGAACATCCCAATTCTGCCATTGTGCCCACGTGTCAAGAGCTTTGGCGGGCGCGTCCGGGGCAAAGTCCAGCTCTGCCTTCTTGAGCTTGACTGTAAGCTCTTTAAGAGTGTCGGCAGGGAGATCTCTGAGAATGTGTCTCAGCCTTGCCAGAAGCTTCCAAGATTCCTGATTCCGTACGTGGTTTGGGAAAGCACGCAGGATATAGGTCACCCGGGAGAAGTATGCGGGCTCGCCAAGGTCTTCGTTGCGTTGGGTCAAGGTGTGAACAAGCAGCAACAAGCGATTGCGATTCAACTCAAGTGGCGCCGCAACCTTGGTCTTTAGTTCGGTGATCAGAGGGACCACCCGCAACACAAAGTCCACCAAGCTCTCAGCCCGCTCGCCCGAAATGGCGAATACTGTATCCTCGATGGTGGCATGAATTGATCTTGCTGCCGCAGCTGCCACCCACACAAGAGCGTCATCGATACTGGCTTGCACTGCTGGTCCGACTGTCGATAGATGCTCAGGACGACCAAACGAGGCGGAGACGCTCTTAGAAGTGGCGTGTACTGCGAGGGTCTCCTTCACATCCGACATTGGCAAATCTCTCACTCTGACCAACGCGTCAATCGAACGTAGATTGAGGTCAAGTTGATCGTTGGTGTCAGACGTGGGACCGGGGTTCACCGCTCTAATACGAGCTGTTGGCAAGGCAGCTTGGATCTCGAGCGTCGAGTTCTCTCCACTGCCCTGTTCGCGCTGCTTGGCGGCGACAGCACCAAGGACGTCCATCTGGAACGCATCCATGACTTCCTCCGGACTCTTTGGGAGGATCTTACGAAAGATTTTCGCTGCAGCCACCACAGTCCTGGGCTCGAAATAGGCGCGGATCCCAGGCTTGAGTTGAACGAGCACCGAGGTCCGCGCAGCACTGTGGTCATGAGGGTAGTCGATGGCTTCATCAAGCATACCATCGTCCGAAGTAGTATCATCAGACTCTGGTACCTGCTCATACCCCGGCACGTCACTTTCGTCAGGCTTCAGCATGTCTAGAGGAAAGTAAGGCTCTGCGAAGGAGCTCGAAAACGCTATCCTTGACGGCCCGAGGTTGATGTGCCCTTGGGAGTGGGCGGCAGTGTCGTCTCGTTCCTTGTGAATCGATGATCGTAATGATGAAGCTGGGCTAGAGCTTCTCATGCTCCCACGGGAAGATGGGAAGTCGCTGGCATGTCCTCGCATGCCGTTTGAAGCACTTTGCATGCCGGTACGAATGGAGGCTGACAGGCTCGATGAAGATGCCTTAGCGCGAACGGCATTGAGGCTTCTGAGGCTGGGTATCGACTTGATTGAAGATGGGCGTCGTGTAGCCTGGCCAGCACTGTCAAGCGGAGGCGGCATAAAAGGATAGGGCGATGTAGGTGGATAGAATTCGGGATTGTCGTTTGGGATTCCATCCAGAACCTCTCCACGCAGCAGGAATGGCGCACGGTTGGTGCGTCGATCATTTTCGCGGATGTAAGCCTGCTGTTTCCGCGTCTCAAGCTCGAAGTGCGCCTTTCGTAAGACAACGTTGATAGCTGCTCCAGTTTGAAAGAAAGCGTACGTCTTGACAGTCGCTCTACCAGATGTTCTGGGCTTCTCGGCCGCCCGATGGCGGGCTGAGCCGCGAGCATCCACACAAGCAACCGTGATCTTTGGTGCAAGGACACTGATCCTCTGGGAAAATGAGTCACTCGCCCAATCATTCGTCGTAACCTCAACAGGATCCGCAGAGAACAAGAAGGCCTCTTTCCCGGCATGGAACCATAGACGCAGTATGTCGGTCCGCACCTGCACGAATGTGGCCTCATAGAAGATAGTCGGCGGAGGTATCGGCAACGCATTCTCACAATCTTGAAAGCCAAAGACGAATGCTCTAGCACCCATGGCAAGATCGTGGACAAATGCGCCGTGCAACTCGCCAGAGATGGCACCCACATCGACATCCCATTGACTGATATATGCTGGCTCATCCGGTGGAAGGCCAAAGGAGCGGTGGCCATCCAAGTTGACGTGCTTGATGAAAAGCTGCGTTTGGGATGACGTCTCGACCGGAGAGTCCTCGCCGCTGGAAGAGGTAGTGCTGTCTGCGAAGAACGTAACCGGGGAAAGTTGCAGGCCCATATCGAGATAGTAGCTCACGATCCGGAGATCTAAATTAGCCACAGGTAGCTCGATTCGCACAAACTCGTTTGCGGAGTAGATATTCGTCGGCAGGAGGAGCGTCACGTCTTCGGCAACGATGCACAACATGACATCGAGCTCGTTGATGAAGCTAGGCTTTGGTATGCTCGCCGTCTTGATGTTGGCCACTGCGAGATCATCGTCCGCTTCTTGGAACTCTTCGAGCGTCTTGAAGTGCATGTAATCGCCAAAGTAATTCTCCTTGATGTTGATGAGTTGGCGAACCAGGTACCCATACGCCTTCAAGGTGAGGCCTGATCCGACGATGTCAAACCGAAGTGTGTCGACGAGTCCAGGCCGCTCCTCGAGATGTCCGCTGTATGAGCCATACAACGTCAGCTTCGGCAGTTCCGCCACGACCTTGTCATGCAAAAGCGAACTCATGGTGGTCCGCGTAGCGCTCAGCATCCTCATACGCAAGTCGGACGCCAAGACATCGAATGTGATCATATTGCGTACAGGTCGATATTGATCCATGTTGATGTCCAAGGTGGAGTCTAGCACGCCTTCGAGCGTGAGGAAATCGTTCCGGGTCAGATCCGCGGGATTGTTCACAATATTCGCATCGTTAACGTTGAGATACATGGTGAAGTTGCGGAACAGCAAATGCATGCTGTAAAAGTATGGCACGAACGTGTAGAATTCGACCGGCGGGCCATAAGACCAGTCGTTCACGAGGTCGATGATGAGGAACAAGTGATCGCGCAGGATAAAGAGCTCCATGTCGTTGATCGTGATGTCAAACGGCCATTTCCGTAGAGTGTTCCATTCATTGGGCTGCGCAAGGTCTGCAACGACAGAAATGGCGCCAGTCCTCCAGAGCAAGTCGTGGTTCACGCTCGTGTTGATCTCAGTCGCCTTGCAATCAACGTCCAAAGTATTTCGGTAGCCAGATGATCGGGGGAACATGTCCATGGTATATCTCACGGTTGTGTCAGTCTTGACAACAACATCCAGCCACGCGTAGGGTCGAGCATCGATCCCCGGGTTTCCCTGCTTGCCTTTGCGTCGTCTCGCGTGTTTGTGTCTCTTGCCATGTTTCCCCCCTTTCCTCGACACGACCTTGTCTTGGTCATCGGCTGCTGTACTCTTCTTTGCGCGACCTTGCCATTTCTCGTCCTTTGATGGTTCTCGCGAGGGTATTCGGAGAACTACGTCTTCTTCGATGGAGATGAAAATCTTGAAGATGGTCCAATTGCGCGTTTCTCCGGGCTTCAGAGGTGCGGGCGGTATAGCATCCACGTAGGAAGCAGGGAAAAAGATCTGCTGTATGTTGAGCCTTTGCCTGTCCGCCCATGGACCGTATGTGACCGTTCCTCCGTAGACCGCGAAGTCCATGCCGTAATCTGGGGGCGCGGAGCCATTGATATCGTCTTCGTATTCCGAGCTCTGGAGGTTGCCATTGAGCCCTCCACCATGAGGGACAGTCCCAGGAAGATCAAAGTAGAACTTCATGTGGAGCTTTTCGATGTCTGCCAGCGTAGAGGCTTTGGCGTACTCGATGTCGTTCCACTCATCATGTTTGCCAGCCTCGGCTTCATCCATGTATCTATCAAGACCAGACCACTTGGGTTGTGTGGGTGCGCCGTCCAGATCAATGGCACTGCCTCGGCGGGATGACCTGGAAGAAAGCGCGCGGACAGAACGGGTGGCACTGTGCGTTGCTCGTCCGAGCCCACCAGCCAATTTGCGCCAAGGTGCAAGGAGGCGCAGAAGGAATCTGGAAATGCGGCCCATCTCTGGGGTAGGGTCGGTCTCCTCTTCACTTAAGATGCGCTGTGCAGCGGCAAGCTGAAGTTGTTTGAAGTCCTGGTTTGGCCTCATCGTGGCGTTGCACTTCTCCATATCGAAGTTGAAGAGCAACTTGAATAGATCGAGGGGTCCGGCATGTCCAGCATCGATGGTTCCGGTAGCCCTATTGACTTTGGCAATAATGACATTGGTCGTGTTTTCATTACCCAGCGTGGCCGCTGCTTGTCTGCATTCGACTCTGACCGGGAAGAGACGCAAGAATGCAGGCACCGGCGGCTTTTGCTCGTTCGTGTGGCTAGTGTCGGGGCCAATGGAGCGAGAATCGGTATTGACGCTCTCTTTGGTCTTCTCGCGAAAGAACGGGAATCGATGCTTCTTGTCGGGATCATCGCTGGAGGATGGCGGGGAATCGGGATCGTAATCTGGTCTCGCATCACTTCCGGAAGCGTCAGAAGCGTGCGTATGCTTCAGGGTGGATTCTTGGACCAAGTCGTAGGATGGACTCCGGTTGTATACGAATGCCTCCACACCTGACACCTTTATAGAGAATCGACATGGCAGTTCCTTTTTCGGCCGGGCGCCACCGGTCTCTGCTTTCCCTACGCTCCGACTGCGCGCTTGCTCGTTCTGATCATGACCGCCGCTTTTCTCACTCTTGAAGGAACTGCTGCGCGCCTTTCCGCTCCGCCCGGGATCTTCCTCTTCAAACACTTCTGCATCCTGGACCTGTCTGAGCCAATAACGCCAAGTGATGTGACCTTCATGTACCAGACAGGTCACATTATGCGCGTGATATCTTATACTCTTGAAGAAGACCCTCCCTCCCAGCAGGCTGATCTGGAGGGAGGTAATGTCGATGTAGGCCCGGAACGCGTGCCATGTGTAGGCTCGGATGCAGTAGGAGACGAGGGTGGCGAAGAGTCGGTTGAAGTAGAACAGGAAGAAGACGGCGAGGATAGAGCAGACGAGGATCTCAACCAAGAAGACCCAGTTGAAGCCGTAGCCGGATCCCAAGGGCTCCGCCGTCAGCCCGCTCGCCATGGTGTACCTTGCGCGGCACCGAGGGCGCGCACTTCATCGTGTTTGAGGCGCAATGCACATTGAGACAGTCCGAGCGCTCGCATCTATCACCGTTCCGTTGTTGCGGTTGTGGCCGGTCAGACGTGTATTCGCGGTCCAGCTATGCCGAGCTCGAACGTCGTCGCGCATGCATGTGAAGTGCATCTCCAGTCGTCGCGGGTGGCTGAGTCAGCAGATCGCGTCACCCAATCCGTTCAGATCCTGAACTTCATGTGAATCCTGTCTTCTCCAGCACTCCAACGGAACAATACTCAGAACGGGCAACGAGTATACGCGCGACCTTCAGCGAGACGTGCTCTATACCCAGTGGTCGATGAATACGTGAGCTACATTTCAAAATGGAGCTGGGGGATGAGGAGGCGCTCAAGAAATGGGTCATTGCCAAACTCGAGAGCAACGGAAGCGATGCTGATGCCGATGTTCGTGAACAATACCTGTCGCTATCACTATCGAATCACTAACGCGTGTCTTCAGGTCCTTGCCGATTACGTCCTCGCTCTGGCCAAGACGCAAGAGCAGGAATCGGCATCTCGAGACAACTACATCGAAAATCTGCGGGACTTCCTGTCCAACAACACCGAACAATTCGTCGACGAACTCCTAATAGCCATATCCACGCGTTCCTTCGACCCCAAACGAGCCCCTCTACGACCAGCTGCACCGACATTCCAGCCAACAGTCACCTCGAGGTACGAACAGCAACAGCCAGTCGACAACAGCAGAAAACGCTCGTACTATGCGCGGGACGAGGAGGAGGGGCCGCACGGCTCGCATTCGTATCAAAGAGATCGCCCAATCAAACATGCAAGGCGTGGTGGTAGAGGTCAGGACAACCAGAGAGGCGCACGTCACTTCCCGCAGCAATTTGGTATGCCCGCGATGCCTCAGCTGCCCGCGGGGATGCCACAATTTGATCCCAACAACCCGATGGCCGCCTTCTTAGCCATGCAACAAGCCATGGGTCTGATGCCGGGCATGCCAAACGGTACCTCGCCATCAGGTCGGCGGTGCAAGGACTATGATACCAAAGGATTCTGTGCCGCTGGTGGTTCGTGTCCTTACGAGCATGGCAACGACCCCTTCGTCATACCCGAGTACGACCCAAACAACTCAGCCTTGCTTGATATTGCGCCTGCTCCTACAAGTCACTTCGACACTTCAAGAGGCGAAGGGGGAAGGCGAGGTCGTGGGCGTGGACGAGGGCGCGACAACAACACTTCTCGAGGTGGCAAGCGCTCGAATTTCTCTCAGATTGGGCCCAATCGCGACACTTCCATCACGGGTATCGTCGTCGAGTCAATTCCCGCCGAGAATTGCAATGAAGAGTCTGTACGCGAGTTCTTCTCGGCGTTTGGAAATATCGACAACGTCAACGTGCAGCCGGAGAGCAAGCTTGCAATCATCAAGTTCGAAGACCACGACTCTGCCCGCGCAGCTTATCAAAGCCCCAAGGTTGTGTTCGACAATCGATTCGTAAAGGTCTATTGGGCGAAGGCCGAGAATGGGCAATCGTCCTCACCAGCCAGGCAAGGACATTCAAAGTCCAACGGCGAAGATACAGACATGGCAGAGGGAGGAGGAGAGCTTGACATGGAGGAAATCACGAAGCGGCAAGAAGATGCGCAGCGCAAGCATGAGGAAGCAAAACAGCAACGAGAGCAAGCCGAGCAACAACGCGCAGAGCTGGACGCCAAGTTAAAAGCAATGGATGCCGAGCGCAAGAAGATGGCAGAGCTCATTTGGAAGAAGACCGGCAAGACCGCCAGCAGTACCACCGCCTCTCCAGTCGCCAACGGGTCCCAAAACAACACTACAGAGGAGGAGAGCGAACAGACGCAGGCGTTAAAAGCGCAACTCGCCAAACTCGAAGCCGAAGCGAAAAGTCTCGGCATCGACCCAGCAGAAGCCGCAACGACAGACGGCGCCCATAGCCCTCACCCACCCTACCGCGGCCGAGGCACCTACCGCGGCCGCGCCAGAGGCGGACGAACCTCATACTACCCCAGCACCCGCCGCGGCAATGTCTGGCACCCACGAGGCGACATAGGCGGCGCCGTAAAGCGCCTCGACAACCGGCCCAAAACAATCGCCGTGACCCTCCCCTCGGGCACGAAGTTCGAAGACCACGACGAAGCTCTCCGGCAATTCCTCTTCTTCAACAATTTTAACATGACGACGCTGGAGAAGCACCCGGAGCGCGACGACACGGCGCTCGTGGCGTTTGGGCAGCGCTTCGAAGGCGAGAATTTCATGCGCGCTGCGTCGCTTGCGAACTCGGAGCTGCTGCATGTGGGGAAGGTGGAGTTGACGTGGTATAAGCCGGAGGGGACCGATAAGGGTGTTAATGGCGGAGCAGCGGGGATAGGAAGTGGGACAGCATTGGGAGTCGAAGGCGAGAGTGGAGGTGCGCAGCGAGAGCAGCCACAACAGGAAGTACATTCGGATCTTCCTGATGCCCCTTCGCAGAATTTCGAAATGGTTGATGAAGAGGATTTGGATCGCTGGACTTGAACGCGGAAGGAATATATGACTTCCATTCCCATAGCATGTACAGTACCCAGCAATGACTATCAACAAACCAACGCCCAACACCACTATCCCCTCCAACACGCGCGCTCAACAAACAACAAAACAAAGGAAACCGAAACCCCTCACATCCGCGCCAACTCATCATCAATCCTCAAATCCGCAAACGCCCTCCTCTCCCCGCGCAACTCACACCTTAACTTCCCCTCAGCCAAACTCCTCAACTGCTTCTTCGTCACAGTATCCAAATCAACCTCGCCCAAACACTCTCGAATGGCCATCACAATCGCCTCATCCGACGGTTGGCCCTGCGACGACGGGTAGAAAGCACCGGTAGGCGATGCCTGGTTCCGTTGCGCGCTGGACGGACGGCTGTAGGCGAAAGGTTGCTGCTGTTGTTGATGGAGATGGGAGAAAGTGGAGGGGGAGTAGAGCTGTTGGTGCGGGGAGGGAGAGTGGCGGGGAGAGGGGAGGAGTCTGTCGCGGGATTGGTGGCGGGAGTGCGAGAAGAAGGGCTCGTTGAGGCTCACTGTCGACATCATCCGGCCGTGCTCGGGGGGCCCGGGGCTGTCTGTGTAGCGGCCTGGTAGCATCATCATGCCGCCTGCATACGGAGGCTGGCCGAGTGGGTGTACTGGCTGTTGGTACATTTGCGGCGGCATGGCGGCGAGCATGGTCGAGCCTGGCTTGATGGTGGAGTACGTGGAGTGCATGTCGTCCATTTCGTAGCCTCCTGTCGCTGCAGCTCCATCCTGGAAGTACGCGCCGGGCCCCTTCTCTTGCATCACGCTTCCGCCGCGTGTACCGGGTATGTAGTTCTTCGCAGCGTAATCGTCCCATCGCTGTAGGGGAATGCTGCGAGGATCGAAACCCTCATCGGAATCCGCAATGACCTTCTTGTCGCCGCGCTCGCCAATCACAATCCTCGTGCTGCCCCAAGAGAAGTCGTCCTGGCGCCAGAAAGAATAAAGAGGCAGCACGAGCGACCAGATGGGGTAAGCACAGATGTATATAATCATCCATCCAACGTGCTGCCACTGTCTCTTGATGATGAACACAAGAGCCTGCAACCCATACACCGCGGACAGGATAATGATGGAGATGAACGGGAATTGTCCATTGTGCGCCGCCACGCGGTAGATGAGGTAGATCAGGTAGCCGCACGTGGCGGGCAGGATGATGGTTCCGAAGAGATCGATGAAGACGACGAAGCGCATGCTAAAGCAACAGAAGCCGCACAGGTCCTTGAGCTTCACCAATTCGAAGAGGTTGTGCATTGTTGAGTTGATCCAGCGGCGGCGCTGGGAGAGCAGCACGCCCCATGTTGCGGGAGCCTCGGTGTGTGCGAATGCATCGGGGAGGAATTTGTACGACATTTGCGGGAAGTGTTTGGTCATGAGGGTCGTGAGGTAGCGATCTTCGCCTAGGGAGAGCAAATTCTTCTTGTGGAGAGTGTCCACATCGTTGTCGGCGTATTCCTGAACGACTTGATCCGAGATGATCAGCGGTCGGCCTTTGTCGACAGTTCGCAATCGATACATCGTGAAGCTGTGTATTGTCAGTGACATTCATACGCCTTCCAATAATCGATTCGGCAACTCACCATCCAGGCAAACAAGTAACGCTGTCGAACAAGCTCTCAAAAGCCTTCGCCAAATGATGCGAAATCCAGTACTCGTAGACTTGTATCATAGTCCACCAGCTGCGCTCCTGATTCTCCAAACTCGTCTCACCACAGATCCCAGCAATTTTGGCGTCATTGGCACACGCCGCGACAAGCCTGTTCAATGCATCTTCGGCGACGCGTGTATCCGCATCAACCATGAAGAGGTATTCGTAAAGCTCCGGATCAACACCAATGACATTGTTGATCTGATGGAACATCTCCAGCTCCAGCGGATTCATGGGCGCGCGGTGATGGACGCGATTGAGAAAGGACATGAGCAGCACCTGCGAGTCTCGCTTGCCCCGATTTCCCGGCTTCGATTTCTTGCGCTCCGACTCCTTGCCGACTTTGACGACAACGATGTAGGGCACGACATTGCCTTCGTACTCATAGAGACCCGAGTAGACTTTGCCGTAATTCAGCTGTTCGCTGCCGTAGCCGATACTCTTGAATGGCAGGGCGGGAGGGTCGACTTTGGGATCGATACCAAGAATGTCGAGGACGATCTTAGGCGTGGGACGATCGTTGCCTCCGCCTACTGTGACTCCGTCGCAGATGACGCAGATGAGTTTCCGCTTATTGTCGTAGGTCAATGCCGTCAAGGAATCCAGGCTCTTGCGTAGGGAGTCTTCGCCTTCTGTGTAGCAAGGAACCTGGCAGATCACAAACTTATCCTGCTGGATGGGCTTGCGACTGGATCCCAACTGCAAAGCCGCGAGGAACTTCGTCAGGATGACTACGCACAGGACAATTGTGAAGCTGAGCAGGATGTAATTGTTGACCTGGCAGCGCGGCGAGTCCCGGAAGTCAACTTTGCCAATGTAGAACATGTTGTTCAGGCACTCGAGCGCCTGGCCTTGGTAGGTGGTGTTCAGATCCGTCTGGAACATGTCTGTGATGTCCAGGCCAGGGTTGTTCTTGACCAAGTTCGTGAACTGTGATCCAAGGAATTCGTACTGCGGGAGGTTGTTTTCCAGTGCAAGCGAATAGAAGTAATTCGTAAGGTCGTAGACTTTGCCCTCGAGAATGAACCAATAGTGATTGGAGTTCTGGCCTTCGGAGTAAATGGTGTCCTTCGAAGTGACGAGGTCGCCTTTGTAATAGTCCTGGATTTTTGGCTGGAAGACATCAAAGTACCAGTCGCTATTGTCCAAGGCACTGCCATGATAAAGGTTCAGCGGACCGGAAGTGTGCTCGGCGATGGGGTAAAGCAGCGAGGTGTTTTGGGACAGCGTCAAGAACTTGTTTGTCACTAGACCAGGACAAGCCTTGTAAAGAGGCGGAACAATGTAGCCCGTGACGTCTGTTCCGGCGAAGGGAAGCATGTTCTGAGAGTTCGTCTGAATGGATGTATCCGAATGCTGCAGCCGGTAGAAGTGCGTGAGATCGTACACACTCCCCATGTGGGCCACCCAGTAGTCATTAACGCCTTGGTTGTAGCCGACGTCTTTGAGATTCCAGACCTTGTCGTAGTTCGGACACAGTAGCCTTCCCAATTCGACAACGTAGAAGACTACCGCACCGTTGATGAAGACAATTAGGCAGAAGAGAACGAGCTTCTCACGCCAGGCCAGACGCACATCGGGTCGTTTCATGCGGCCGATCCAGGACAGAAGGAAGGACGGGATCCACCAAGTGCACATCCAGACCACGGCAACCCACAGACGTCGTCCTATCGTCGTCTTCTGCACTTTGATCTCCTTGCCCTCTGCGAGCTGTGGATCAAAGTCGTCCTCGTACAGCATCTCTGCGTATCTGTAGTCTCCCTTGCGCCCAAGGCCGTAGTCACCACCACCGGCCGGGCCTATAGACTTTGGAGCCCCTCGCCCTCCAAGCATTTCTTGCGAGCCGTTGTCCTCGTACTGCTGTGCGAGGAATGGATTTTCCATGGGCGAAGGTGAACGAGAAGGAATGTATCCAGGAGCGCCGAGTCCAGCACCGAGCAAGCCAGAAGGTTGATCAGCAGCCTTTGTATCAAGCATCACTTCCGCACCCCACCATGCTGCTTCTCTAACCCAAACTCGTTCGTGACCGATGACGACTTCGCCATTGCTCCATCCGCGCTCCATGGCCCAGGCATCAACGCCCTCCCTTCCGCCCTGACAGCCAAGGAGACGATAGCGGTCGACGAACTCGTCCACATCGAAGTCTGCGGTGAAATCTAGTTGTCTGTTGCGGTGATTTGCCCATTCTGGAAGGCGCCATGCTCGGATTTGTGACGATACACAGCCTGCAGACCAAGGGAAGTTTTGCTGGGCGAATGTGGCGGGCGAGTCGTCGCTAGGATGTAAGCAGAGATGGAACCATACTCTACTGCTTTCCATGACGTTTCGCAGACTGATTCGTCCCGTCTTTCCAACATTGATGCTGTCTCCATGAACAGGGTACAAGATCGATCTCAAGAAACTGTCAGGCTCAGCTTCGACACCGACTTTGTCGAGTACCGTCTGCCTTTGATCGAGCTGGTTTTCGCGCTCTCGCGCTCCTCTGCCGCCTGGGATCTCGAGATCGGCCTCGCACTGCGCCACAGCTTCCGACATCTCTCGGACTACTGATGAGCCTGCAGATACGATTGGAACGCCATCTTCCTTCATCTCGCCATTAATTCCAGCAGATGCGTCGAATACTGCTCGCAGACAAGCCGCTTTGCCCAACATTGAATCGGCGACGTCGATCACGGTGATGCTGGCACCAGCGACATCGTCCTCTCTGCCAGTCGTGGGTGGGGTGACTCCAATATCGCTGCTCCTCGCGGAACTTGATTGACGTCCGACCCTGATTTCTTTGCTGATGGCTTCGTTGAACTTCGCGATGACCCAGTCGACCAAGGCCTCATAGAGACCGGCAATCAAGATTTCGCGGTCTTCCGTGACGCATTTCTTAAGTAACACATCCTGTTCGAGCTCTAGCATGCTCCCGACTTGACGGCAGGTGGTCTCCAGTTCGCCTTGATCCACCAGATATCCAACGGCGTCTCCGAGTCGTACGATCGAGGCGACTACGCATAATAGATTCCTGAAGTGGTTTCCTTTGATTCCAAGCGCTCGTAAAGTCTCCCGCCAGTCCTCTGCACTCGCGGCATCGTCTGTTGTTGTTTGGAAAGAAGGAGATGAGTATGTGTCACTCTTGCGTAGCAGGGCATATCGATTAGGTGGTTTGAGGCCAAGGTAATCTCGCTCTTTCGCCGTAGCACTCGCGAGGATGTAGTAAAAGACGTCGAAAGCGCGGTAACCTCGCTCAGCAGGCACATTGAGCAGAGCGAGGTTGGTGTTGATGCCAGAAGTTGCCAAGCTGAGTGATGCGCCCTGGACCTGGCCTTCTAGGGAGAGGGTGAATGTGGCGGCCAAGGCGGAGTAGCAAGGTGTTGAGGAGTTGTATGGCGTAACGCAATGCAGGAACGGGCGGAGTGCACTGAGCGCGGTGAAGAAGGAGTTCGGGATCGACAATGGCAGGCTCGCGCAGAAGGGATCGAGCAAGGAGGGAGAGGACTGATGTGGGGAGGCGAGGACGATGCAAGCGTCTTCTGCTCTTCTCCGCGCATGCTCCCACGCTTTCCTGCCCAGCTCTTCGTCTACAATGCCTCCGCTTGCCCAGGTGTTGACTACCACGCTCGTACTCGACTCGAGGGTGTATGAGGTGTTGTTCGAAAAGGCGGTATTCAGGTGGGCGAGGAGTGAGGTTGTGCTAACCTGTTGCGAGACGGCAGGTCTAGAGGCGGAGCGGTTTGTGCTCGAGCTGAGTTGGGTGGAGGGAATGGAGAGGGAGGAGTGGGCTCGGGAGGCCATGTCTTTGGCAGTGGTGGTTGATGTATGATACTCGAAGGAGGCGGTGGGAGTTGAGAGTGTAGTGCGGTGCGCTCGTCGAATGTCGCAGTTGTGATGCGGATTGTTTATTGTTCACCTCCGCCGTGTATGGCAGTCAGGCTTCGAGGTGTAGGAGCGCATTGTACTTTCTCTGCCTTCTGAGATGAAGGATGGAGTGTAGAGGGATGTTGAGAGTAACCAGTCCTTTAGCAAAGACATGCAAGAGCAGGTGTGGAGGTCGAGATGACAGCCAGCTCCGCGATGTTGTCTCCCACTACGCAACGTTCAAAGAAGATCGACGCTAGAGCTCTGCCTTGCAGCCAGCCAGCCCGAAAGGGGAATGGGAGGGAAGTCTATTTTGCCGCGAGGCTGCGTCCGTGGCGCTCGCTAATCGCGACAGCAACGGTCTTCAACGTCCAAGGTTTGTCTATTTTCTGACATGTTCTGCTCCAAGCGAGGTGGTGTGTTTCCAAATCTGTACGTTGAGCATGTTCTCCAACGATCCGGACGAGATTGGTGAACTGGACTCGACTTATGGTGCAGCTCTCTGCAAGAGGTTACCCTTCGCGCGCACTGTACTGGTTAGGGCTGACTGTATGACCTATCACTTGTGGAGACGATTCAAACAGCTCACAGACTATTCCAAGATGAGTATGCAATCGAAATGCATTCAGCGACCGATGAAATAGTGCCTCCAGTACATCTCACGACGCTCGTGGTTGCTTCGCCAGATCTGCCAACCCCGGATTCGGCGTGAACCTTGATTGGCGTTGCCGGGGAGAAGCGAGGCGCCACGATTCCCTGCCGCAGCAAGAATACGACGGACAACATCCCAACCTTGCACGTGCCTGCACGGCCTCATAGACCCGCATGTTCAAATCCAAAATAGCGACCGTATTGCCATCTCTTCGCGTATTCTCTAGTCGAGTTTCATCATCCGACGCTGTGGATTGATGATTCAATGTTTTGGCGATCCGCGACCCCGGCACCCAAGCTAACATCTTAGCGCCAACACATTGACATCTCGAACAGGCAACTCACGCCTGCATTGTTTGTGCAGTACCTTTGTCGATGTACAGTTGAACGGCAGCAACCACCAGCATATCTCACGGCATTCAAACGAATCATTTCTATTGTACAGAAGGGCGGTGACATACACCCTTCCATTCGCACTGTTGTCGGCCATCCGACGCCCGGCCTGAAGGCCAGAGGGAACACACCACCATGCCTTCCCCATACATGCACGACTCGAACGCCTCGCTCCCTTCTCTCCCGCCATACGAACAATCCGATGCAAACTTGACGGCGCATCTGGCCAGCCGGTATCATGCACAACAGCCCATCAGCTATCTCAGCTCTGGAGCGGTCATATCAATCAACACTTACAACTCCTCGGCCAAGGGACCGAATGGCGCAAAAGATGGTTCAGCATTGGGTGCTGCCGAAGAGCTGGCAAGTCGAGCCATCACAAGACTCGGACACCGACAGGAGAATCAGGCTGTTGTCTTCATGGGCGAGTCCGGGTCAGGGAAGACGACACTTCGATCACATGCTTTGTCCTCCCTGCTATCCTTCTCGTCCACTCCTTTGTCCAAGAAGCTGTCCTATGCTGCATTCGTGTTCGATGCTCTTACGACGACCAAGACGGCTACGACCCCGACTGCCTCCAAAGCAGGTTTGTTCTACGAATTGCAATACGAAACGGGATCCAGTCTGCAACCCGCTCTCATAGGCGGCAAAGTCCTCGACCATCGACTAGAAAGAAGCCGGGTGACCTACGTGCCAGCTGGAGAACGCAACTTCCACATTCTCTACTACCTTGTAGCTGGCACTTCGCCCGCCGAGAGACAGCATCTGGGGCTCGACCAGTCGATGGACGGGCAGAAGCGATGGCGATATCTCGGCCACCCCTCCCAGCTCAAAATCGGTGTCAACGATGCCGAGGGATTCGAAAATTTCAAGACCGCGTTGCGAAAGTTGGAGTTTCCGCGGGAGGATATTGCACACATGTGTGAGATTCTCGCGGCCATCTTACACATCGGACAGCTGGAATTCCAAGTCACCCAATCCACCGCGCCTGCAGCGGATGAGAGTGGTGGCTACGGCCAGGAAGGTGGTGAGGATGTGACCACTGTCAAGAACAAAGACGACCTCGCCATCATCGCGGCTTTCCTCGGCGTCCGAGAGCGAGACTTGGAGCAGTCCATGGGCTATCGGACGAAGACGCTACACCGGGAACGTGTGACTGTCATGCTTGATCCCAAAGGCGCAAAGGAGAATGCAGATGAGCTGGCCCGTACCCTCTACGCACTGCTAGTTGCGCTGATCATGGAGAAGATCAACCAAAAGATCTGCGCCGATGAGGAGGCCGTAAGCAACACCATCTCCATCGTCGACTTCCCGGGCTTTGCCATCGAGCCATCGACCAACAGCACTCTGGACCAACTGTTGAACAATGCCGCCTGCGAGTCACTCTATAACTTCTGCCTCCAATCCTTCTTCGAGCGAAACGCCGACCTGTTGGACACCGAAGACGTCAAGATCCCGCCGACCAGCTACTTCGACAACAGTGATGCAGTTAGAGGCCTCCTGAAACCAGGCAACGGACTGCTCAGCATCCTCGACGATCAAATGAGGCGCGATAAAACCGACGTACAGCTTCTCGAAACCTTCCGTCGACGCTTCCAGGGCAGGAATCCCGCGATTGAAGTCGTCGAAACAGCAATCGAAACTCAGTTTGGAAACAACTTCCCGACTACAAATCGTAATGCTGGGTTTACCGTGCGGCACTTTGCCGGCGAAGTCGACTACCCCGTCGACGGGCTCATTGAAGCGAACGGCGAGGTCATTAGTGGCGATCTAATGAATCTAGTGTCGTACAGCAACAGCAGATTCGTGCAGGAGCTCTTCGGCCAAGAAGCTTTGAACAAAGTCACCCATCCAAGAGACCGCACGTCTGTGACACATGCTTCCGTCATGTCGAAACCATCTCGCAAGCCGAGCGTGGTCCGACGCAATCGCGACAGTCGGCTGACTTCGGTCTCGGTCATCGAAGAAGAGGAAGATGACACCACCCAGCTGCGCAGAAGGTCGACGATGCGTCGCGCACGACCCAAGCAAGACGCTCAGCAGCAGCAACAAGGGGCATCAGCACAGTTTCTCTCCTCCCTCGAAACCATCACGCAAACCCTCTCGGCTGCAAACACGAACCCTTACTTCGTCTTCTGCCTGAAGCCCAACGACCGCCGCATCGCAAACATGTTTGACAGCAAATGTGTTCGCGATCAGGTACAGACGCTTGGGATAGCGGAGATCAGCCAACGCCTGAAGAATGCGGACTACAGCGTCTTCATGCCCTTTGGCGAGTTCCTGAACATTGCTGAAGGAGACGTGAGCGTGATGGGCAGCGAGAAGGAGAAGGTCGAGATGATTGTGGAGGAACGACGGTGGACTGCAGACCAGGCGCGAGTCGGAAGCACGGGAGTGTTTTTGAGTGAGCGCTGCTGGCGGCAGATTACAGATCTTGAGGATCTGGGAGATCATGGGCGGCCATCTTATGATGGCGCTGGCGGGCTCTCCGATCGGGATTTGAAGACTGGATTTGGTGAGCCAACGGCCGCCTTGCTCCCATCGGTTCCCTACGACGACGACAAGTTCCCTGGTTATGTCGGAAATCGAGACCAGGATGCGAAGAGTGAAACAGGCGTTTCGGCATTCAGAGAGGGTGACATGTTCCGCAATCTGGACACGAGGTCCGAACTGGCCGAGAAGGGGAATGAGTTGAAACTCGACAAAGTTGATGAGCGAACCGTCACCGGCGCGCGGAAACGCTGGCTGTTCGTCGTCTACTTCCTCACCTGGTGGCTTCCCGATGTCTTTATCCGGATCTTCCTGCGTATCAAACGGCCGGATGTCCGCCTTGCGTGGCGAGAGAAGTTGGCGATCAACATGATCATCTGGTTCTCGTGTTTGTCCGTCTTGTTCTTCATGATCGGCATGCCTCGTCTCGTGTGTCCCACGCAGAACATTATCAGTCCGGCGGCGCTTACTTCGAAGAATGGCAAGGATGGCGAACCGGCGTATGCTTCCCTTCGAGGCATTGTGTTCGACTTGGGCAAGTTCTCCGTCGGCCACTATCCCACCACCATTGTGCCGCAGACCTCGCTGCTCAATTACGCCGGCACGGATGTCACCAATCTGTTCCCCGTCCAGGTCTCAGCCATGTGTCAAGGGATGACTGAAGATGGCATTTCGCCGGCCGTCCAGCTCAACTACCAGACTTACAACTACACCGGTTCCGTCACAGCCGCCAGCCTGAGCGATATGAACGCACAGTATCACGACTTTCGATGGGCCACGAACGATTCTCGACCCTTCTGGCTCACCTCGCAGATGCTCATGTTGGAGAGCAACTACTACAAAGGCCATCTCGGCTACTCTCCACAGTACCTGAAGACGCTGGTCGACAAGGACTCCATGTCCATCGCCTACATGTACGGTCGAGTGTACGACTTCACGCAGTACGTCGCAGGCGGTCGGTCGCCCCAGTACCCAGCCGGATACACACCACCAAAAACCACACCCGACTCGAACTTCATGTATCCCGCCATCGTGGAGCTGTTCCAAACGAACCCCGGCCAAGACGTCACGAAACTCTGGGAAGCGCTTCCTCTGACCGACTTCATGCGCGACAGCATGCAGATGTGCATGGACAACCTGTTCTACGTCGGCGACTTGGACACGCGCGGCAGCGTGCGCTGTCTCTTTTCGAAGTACATCCTGCTCGGCGTCTCGCTGATGCTGGTCTCGGTGATTGCGTTTAAATTCTTTGCTGCGTTGCAATTCGGGCGCAAGACGACGCCGGAGAACTTGGATAAGTTCTTCATCGCTACTATCCCCGCTTACACGGAAGACGAGGAGTCGTTGCGTCGTGCGATTGACTCCGCTGCGCGCCTGCGGTACGATGACAAGCGTAAACTGCTCTTCATTGTGTGTGATGGTATGATTGTCGGCCAGGGCAACGATCGTCCTACTCCGCGCATTGTACTGGATATTCTGGGCGTGCCGGAAACTGTCGAGCCTGATCCGCTGAGCTTCGAATCGCTTGGGGAGGGCATGAAGCAGCACAACATGGCCAAAGTGTACTCTGGCCTGTATGAGGTGCAGGGCCATATTGTGCCGTATGTGGTTGTTGTCAAGGTCGGCAAGCCTTCAGAAGTTTCACGGTAAGTCTCGCATTCTAGATCGAGAGCACGAGAGGTGATGCTGACCTTTGATCCTGCAGACCTGGCAATCGCGGCAAACGAGACTCTCAACTGCTCCTCATGCGCTTCCTCAACCGCGTGCACTACAATCTCCCCATGTCGCCCCTGGAACTGGAACTGCACCATCAGATTCGAAACGTGATAGGCGTCAACCCCACCTTCTACGAATTCCTGCTGCAGATCGATGCAGATACTGTGGTTGCTCCGGACGCCGCGACTCGTATGGTTGCTGCTCTCCTGAACGATGTCAGGATCATTGGTGTGTGCGGCGAAACCGCGCTGTCCAATGCCAAGACCTCGATGATCACGATGATGCAGGTGTATGAGTATTACATCTCTCACAACCTCACCAAGGCGTTTGAATCGCTCTTTGGCTCGGTGACTTGTCTTCCGGGTTGTTTCTCCATGTTCCGCATCCGAGCGGCAGAAACGGGGAAACCGCTTTTCGTTTCGCGAGAGGTGGTTGAGGACTATGCGGAGATCCGCGTCGATACGCTGCACACCAAGAATCTCCTGCACCTAGGAGAAGACAGATACCTCACGACGCTGCTCCTGAAGCATCATCCAAAGTACAAGACGAAGTATACGATGCGCGCCGAAGCTTGGACGATAGCACCGGAGAGCTGGTCGGTCTTCCTATCGCAACGCCGCCGCTGGATCAACAGCACCGTGCACAACCTGATCGAGCTCATCCCCGTGAAGCAACTGTGCGGCTTCTGCTGCTTCTCCATGCGCTTCGTCGTCTTCCTCGACCTGCTGTCCACACTCGTGCAGCCCGTCATCATCGGCTACATCGCCTACCTCATCTACATCTGCATCTCCAGCCCCTCCACCGTCCCCGTGACGGCATTCATCCTGCTCGGCGCTATCTACGGCTTGCAGGCAATCATCTTCATCCTGCGCCGCAAGTGGGAGATGATCGGGTGGATGCTCATCTACATCCTCGCGACGCCCGTCTTCGCTTTCGGCCTGCCGCTCTACGCCTTCTGGCACATGGACGAGTTCTCGTGGGGCAGCACGCGCGTCGTGACGGGCGAGAAGGGCAAGCAGGTCGTCGTGTCGGACGAGGGCAAATTCGACCCGGCTACCATTCCGCACAAACGCTGGGAGGAATACCAAGCCGAACTGTTCGATGCGCAGGCGCTGATGCAGGGCCACTTTGCCGATGACTCCAAATCGGAGGTGTCGGGCGTCACGTACGCCACGAAGCATTTCCATGCGCAGGACCCGAGTCAATTCTATCAGCATCGTTCCGGCTCGGCGCTGAGCCAAATTGGTTTGCAACCCTCCATGCACTCTCCCCTCGGCGGCGGCGCCTACGGCTACGGCAACGTCTCGCAGATGACGCTCCCTCCCTATCAGGCTGAAGCGGGCAGCATCTATCACGGGCAAGTGTCGTCGTCAGGTTTCGATTTAGACGAACAGTTCGCGGACGCGTTGCCGAGTGACGACGCGCTGTTGGCGGAGATTCGCGACATTCTGCGCACGGCGGATTTGATGAGCGTTACGAAGAAGAGTATCAAGGCGGAGTTGGAGAGGCGGTTTGGGGTTGGGTTGGATGCGAAGCGGTTGTATATTGGGAGTGCTACGGAGGCGGTTCTGACGGGGCAGCTGTGAGGAGTCTTACTATAATTTTTTTTTGGAGTAGTGGGGGATAGCGAGGCGTTGAGGTTATTTCTTTGGATAGTTCATATGTTCACTCGACACTGCAGCTTTTCCGCAGCGCATCACATGCAACCTCCCGACTCCCTTCTGAATGTTGATGCCTGAGGCAACAAGACTGACGTCTGACGCGGGACGGACCGCAATCACATCCCGTCGACTTTTCTGGAAGCTGCGCGAAACAACATTTTCTGCAGCCAGCCCGATCGCCCAACCTAACTGTATCACCTTACGTCTGCTTTGCGACTCACCCTTCACCACCGCCAAATTAGATACTAGGCGACTTGGGGAAACAAAGTCTTCTTCTAGACTCCCATTCACTTCCGACCTTACTCGAACAAATCTCACCGCAACCTCAGAACACACTCCCGACCCAGCTACAAAGGAATACCATTGCCAGCTGCTCAACATGAGCGTCGTAGGTACGTACTAGCCATGCTCAAGGCCGCCGACACACATGTCAGAGCCTCCGCTAACTCCCCCTCTAGGCTTGGACTTCGGCACGCAAAATGCTGTCATTGCAGTAGCGCGGAACAAGGGCGTCGATGTCATCACCAACGAAGTCTCCAACCGTGCCACCCCCTCCCTCGTCAGCTTCGGCCCCAAGAGCAGATATCTCGGCGAATCGGCCAAGACGCAGGAAGTGTCGAACCTCAAAAACACCGTCGGCTCGCTCACCCGACTGGCGGGCCGCTCGATCAACGATCCCGATGTCAAGATTGAGCAGCAGTTCGTCTCTGCTCCGCTGGTCGATATAAATGGCACGGTGGGCGCCGAGGTCAACTACATGGGCAAGAAGGAGAGGTTCACTGCGGCGCAGCTGTGTGCCATGTTCTTGACGAGGGTGAAGCAGACCGCGTCCGCGGAGCTGAAGCTCCCTGTCAATGACATGGTTATTGCTGTCCCCGCTTGGTATGCCGATGCACAAAGAAGAGTGATCCTCGATGCCGCGGACATTGCCGGCATCAAGGTCTTGCGCCTGATCAACGAGACCACCGCGACTGCTTTGGGCTATGGCATCACCAAGCTCGATCTCCCTACGGGCGAGGAGAAGCCGCGGAGGACTGCCTTCATCGACATCGGCCACAGCAACTACACCTGCTCCATCTGCGAGTTCCGAAAGGGCGAGCTGAAGGTCATCTCGACTGCATACGACAGGCATTTCGGCGGCCGCAACTTTGACCAAGCCCTGGTCGATCACTTCCGGACGGAATTCCAGACCAAATTCAAGATCGACATCAACGAGAATCCCAAGGCTCGAGTGCGAGTGGCAGCTGCCACGGAGAAATTGAAGCGCATTCTATCCGCCAACGCCGAGGCGCCGCTCAACATCGAGTCGCTCATGAACGATGTCGATGTGCGCACATCGATGAAGCGCGGCGAGCTCGAGGAGCTTGTCAAGCCTCTCCTGGAGCGCGCAACCGCCCCGCTCGAGCAAGCGTTGGCCGAGGCCAAGCTCAAGCCGGAAGACATCGACTACGTTGAGCTAGTGGGCGGGAGCACGCGTGTGCCAGCTCTCAAGGCCGCCATCCAGAACTTCTTCGGCAAGCAGTTGTCCTTCACCCTGAACGCGGACGAAGCCATCGCTCGCGGCTGTGCATTCAGCTGCGCCATCCTCTCCCCTGTCTTCCGAGTGCGCGACTTTAGCGTGCAGGACATTGTCAACTACCCCATTGAGTTCACCTGGGAGAAGTCTGCCGACATTCCGGACGAAGACACCAGCCTGACGGTCTTCAACAAGGGCAACGTCATGCCTTCCACCAAGATCCTGACCTTTTACCGAAAGCAGCCATTCGACCTCGAGGCGAAGTACGCTAAGCCCGAGCTCCTACCGGGCAAGATGAACCCGTGGATCGGACGCTTCAGCGTCAAGGGCGTCAAGGCAGATGGCAAGGACGACTTCATGATCTGCAAACTCAAAGCACGACTTAACCTGCACGGCGTCTTGAACGTCGAGCAAGGGTACTACGTCGAAGAGCAGGAAGTTGAAGAGCCGGTGGCGGAAGGAAAGGATGACAAGAAGGACGGCGATGTGAGTAGCGCTCCTGACACCACGCGAACAGCGAAACGCCCGAAAGTTGAAGAACCCACACTGACATCGCACTCCTCGCAGGCCATGGACACCGACGAGAAGGCAAACGGCGAGGCCAAGCCGCCGCTCAAGACGAGGAAGGTTAAGAAGCAAGTTCGCAAGGGTGACTTGCCGCTCTCTGTCGCCACTGCATCGCTCGACCAAACGCAGAAGGACTCCTTCGCCGAGCAGGAGGGACAGATGATTGCGGAGGACAAACTCGTCGCCGACACCGAGGACAAGAAGAATGAGCTCGAGTCGGAGATTTACTCCATGCGGAACAAGATTGACGAGCCGTACCAGAGCAATGGCTACGCGGACTTTGCCAGTGAAGACGAAAAGACGAAAGTTAAGGCCAAGTGCGAGGAGCTTGAGGTAGGCCTTCCCAACATGACCGCCCCCAATATATACATGGCTAACACACGAAATAGGACTGGCTTTACGACGACGGCGAAGACGCGTCAAAAGGCCAATACATCGCGAAGATGGATGAGCTGCGCGCCGCTGCGGGCCCCATCATCCAGCGCTTCAACGACAAGCGACAAGAAGAAGAGGAGGCGCGGCGAAAGGTGGCCGAGGAGGCTGCGGCCAAGAAGCGCGCAGAAGAGGAGGCAAAGAAGAAGGCCGAGGAGGAGAAGAGGAAGGCTGACGAGGAGGCCAAGAGGGCTGCTGATGCTGCGGCTGCGGCGCGCCCGGCGGCGACTGAGAGCGACGAGGCTATGACTGATGCTCCCGAGGGGGCGGAGGAGGGCGTCAAGCCGAGCGATGTTGAGGAGGCGTGAGGCAGGATTACGCAGGGTGATTTGGAGGAAAGGGTAATGATGGGAATAGATCGTTAGGCATAGCGAAACTCTTGTATGTTTCTCCGTGAGTCTGCCCGTTTGTCCCATCTCGCTTGATCTGCTCATTCCTTCCACGGCGTGGGGAATGATCTCCGGCCCTTCGCTGATGAGTTTGTCACGGAGATGCGCCGGCTACGGTACGCGGCGGGATTGCTCGATCTCAGCTGTCTCTGCGACTCCTCCAGCGTAGCGGAAAACGCTAACCTGCCCTCGCCAGCAAGATCGTGGCGGAGATCAGCCAGACTGCTGCGGTTCCTTCCTAGTTTGGATGCGGCTCTCCAGACCCGCACCAGACGTCAGGCGGCATATCTCCACCTCATCTCAACATGCAAAGGCTGCTGGATGATTCACAACCCAGTTCCGATGGGAAGAGTACTACGGAGATCGGCCAGGCATGACGTGGCAAGCCTGCTGGCTATAGTGACCTTCTCAGCGATATTCTCATCGCTTTGGCCGTGCAACATTGATTCCATCCAGTGGGCTGGCTGGTTTGCATTGTCGAGATGCTGCCTACCGCCTAAACTTCACTGTCCCTCTTCCGCTTCCTCAGATCTTCAGCGCTTTGGCGAGCATCTTGCGCACCATCCCGTCCAACACCACCGCGCTCTCCCGCCCCTGCACGCAATTCCCGCATTCCTCCGTCTCATTCTTGCACTTGAACCCGCCATGCCCGCAAAAAACCCTCCTCCCCGTCACCTTCACAATCTCCAGCACGCTCTCGGCCCCCGAAAACCCCTTCCGCTCGCGATGCAACTTCTTCATGAGCGGCATGATGGCCGACACGAAATTCCCCACCGACACCTTGTTGTGCGCCCGCCCGGATCCACGACTGATAGTGTCCACCTCTACCACCAACTTCCGCAGCCCCGAAGCCCCCATCAACAGCCCGAAATGCTTCCGCCCGTCGCCCGGTGACCAGCCGCCTGGGTTGGGGAGGGAGATGTTCTTTACGTACCTGCTTTGCTCTCCGATCGACTCGAGGAAGAGGCCCATGATGGCAATGCGCCCGAATTCGAAGGTGTGGCTGTACGCGATCGGGCTGGCTTCGGCGTTGAATTGCTTGTTGACGCGCAGAAGGCTGTAGTCGCTCGGAACCTGGCCGTAGTGGTCGATGTAGCGTCTGCCTCCGATCGTAGACATTTGGTTGACGAACGACTCGCGGACGGGGCGGCGTGCGCGGCGCTCTTCGGAGTTCTTGTAGGCTTCGATGCGGACGGGCCCGTCTTCTTGCAGCACGAAGCGGTAGATGTTGTTGCGCAGTTCTGGGGGGAGGTCTTGGATGCGGAAGGCTGGGGCGCGCTTCACGTCGATGATATGACGATGTTCCGAGCCGTGGCTGAGTGTGATCTGTAGACATGATCAGTAGTCGGTCAACTTGGAGGATGGGGGCCGATGGCTTGGAACAAACGGGTTGGAAGACGATGGGGAAGTCGCTGCGGATTGTGATGGTTTTCGTGAACTGGCCTGTGCGGCGATTGTACTGCATCTATTTGTTAGCAATCACGGCGTCTGAGGTGGCCTTGAACAGGCGGCAGGCTTGCTTTGGAGGCTTTGCTCCTTGGGGAGACGACGCGCAGACTGGGCCCACGCCAGCCTTTCGTCGTCTTGATGTTCTTGGTGGTCATCTTGCTTGCCTTGAGGATCTTGTTGGTGTCCATGGTCGACATCTTTGTCTTCTTGTTGCCTGGAGGCGTTGCCGAGCGAGCCTTTTCGATGGCGAGAGGGGTTGAGGTTGGAGCCATGATGGGTGAGAAGAAGAAAGAAGGCATCTTGCAAGGTAGGAGAAGGTAGAAGACTGTCTTACAAGGTGGGAGAATTTGAAAGACTGAAGTGAGGTTGCACAAGTGAAATAAGATGACGTATAAGGGAAGGATAAAGTTCACCTCAGGGTAAAGTCGAGAAGGATCCATAATTCACGTGAAGTGTCGAGTGAACTTTCAGGCACCAGTCCACTATATAAATGCATCGGTGAGTATGCGCAAGCACGCAAAGTACCACTGACCGCACTTCTCAAAGCATACTCGTATACGTCAAGCACTTTGATGCCGTGTTGCTTGCCACAGCAAGCCCACTCCTCCGAGCACCGCAAACTCGTCGATGCCGAAACACCCGCAGCACGCGTGGCCTCCACCCATCACCCATCAGTCAATTCGCGACTCGTACCTCCTTCGATGTAGCTTTCGTCAAACGGCGATTCTGAGTTGCAAGGCGAGGCGAGTTTTGCACTCTGCCGCGATTTCTTTGAGATGGGCTGCAATGTCGTTGCAGTGCGTCTTGCAATACGTGTCATTCGCGCGATTGCAGTTGCGACCAATCTTGCATCCGTAGCAGCGTGATCCATTGTGCTCCGAGTAGACACGGATGATATCCAACACGCTGTGTGAGGTCTCTCCGCTGGGCGACGCCTTGTACAGGCCCTTGGCCAACGGCGCGAGCATGTTGACTAGAGTGCGCGCATCGGGTGGAGCTGGGCGATGAGCTCGATCCCAGTCATAGTATGATCCACACAGGATACCATGGCACACTTCGATCGTACGAAGCTGTTTGGCATCTTTGAGCATGCGGAAGGTGTTGGCTGTGGTGGTCGGTGCACCTATGTCGTGAAATCGAATGGTACGGAGATGCTTACGCATCTGTCCAATACAATCGAAGAACAGGAGGGCCTCCTTCGTTGAGTCAAAAGCAAAAGTGTTGTCCCCGTAGATGATCGGCGCCGCTTCTTCGAAGACACGCTTGCTCACGCTGAGCATCGTGAGTGCGCTGGGCTTCTGGCCAAGCCACTTGCCGTGCACACGGTCGAATGTGAGACCTTTCATAGAAGGGCGGCGGCAGTAGGTGTTGAAGCTGTCGCGCACTGGGCGACGCGGCTGCTTGCGCGGCTTGTACGTTCTGATGCGAATCTCTCCGGTCTCTTCGAAGACGTGGCCGTAGATCATCGTGCGTATCTCGGCGGGCAGATCGAGCAAGCGAAATACCTTGGTCTTCTTCTTCGGTGCAACAGGTTCGATAACGAGAACGTGATGCCCTTTGAGAGCGCCTTCTGTGAGGATGAGCTGCATCGGACGTCAGCGCTTCCAACCACTAAGGAATTGTGGACTTCTGCTCACCGGCTTCAACGTGAACGCATCCTTGAAATGTAGCTCGACCGTTTGCGTATGTTGCCAGGTCATGTTGCTGAGCTGCCAACTGTCAGCCTGCCGCATTCCAAATAAGACCACGAAACATACCTTTGACTTGTCCTCCGTAAGCGCACCCCCAGATACGAGCTTCGAAGTGGTCTTCCAGGTCTTGAAACCCTTGGGAGCAGGCTCCTCGGCCTCCTCCTCATCTTGATCGTAAGTAGCATCGACGATATCCTCATCAGCCTCCTCCATCTCCTCCTCAGCCTCACGCATCTCCACCAACTTCTCCATCGCAGCGGCGGCGGATTTGCGCTTCTTGCTTTGCCTCGTACCGGCAGCTTCAGGGGTATCGACGGCAGCCCGCTTCTTCGTCTTCGCCATGTTGGGCGAACGTGCGGTGCAGTCGATGAGTGCGGGCAGGCAGAAAGTGCAGAAGTGGAGAAGTGGGAGAAGAACGAAGTTGAAGGTTGCGAAAGGTGCGGCGCGCCAAGCTTGTGTTGCCTTGCTGACCTTCAAGGCAGCAACGCGGGTATGAAGGTGGAAGGCGTCGGGAGGCGGGAAGTTACACGTCACGAACGCGAGGTCATGTGACTGTCCGTGCAGACTGTGAATGGTGAGCGGAGTGAATGAAGATCCTTTTGCGCTACCTAGCAAAACAAAGAGCCATGGAATGAATGCGACGAGAAGCACCGACTCCCGCGCCATTTTGCTTGCTTTCAGCGGAGAGAGAAAACCACAACGCCAAATGCGCAAAAGAAGGGGGCGGGGGGAGGGAGCGCAAGAAAAAGCAAATGAGCTCACTGTACAAGTTGCCGGTCCCAGCACGCAGACTCAATCCCAACAGCTGCCCCACGCGACGTCCATCTCCGTAAACCTACAGCATCATCTCCAGCGGATTCTCCACCACCCTCTTCAGCTCCCGCATGAACTCGCCGCCGACCGCGCCGTCGACGACCTTATGGTCGAAGCTGCCGGTCAGCACGATCTGCTCGTCCCATTCCACGCCATCTACCAGTCCGTCCTCGGCTTCCCTGGGGATTGCAACCTTCTTGACTGCACCGACGGCCACGATCGTGGCGTGCGGGGGGTTAACCACAGCCGTGAATCGTTCGACGGCGTCGTTCATGCCCATGTTGGAAATGGTGATGGTGCCGCCTTGATATTCCTCCGGCTTAAGCTTGTTGTCTCGTGCCCGCTTGCCAAGGTCCTTGATCTGAGTGGAGATAGCCTCGAGGCCTTGGCCGGTGACGTTTCGGACGATGGGCGTGATGAGGCCGACGGGTGTTGCGACGGCCACGCTCACATCGACGGTGTTGTGCTGGCGGATGACGACTTTGCCGCCTTCCTCACGCCAGCTGCTATTCGCGACAGGGACTTTGCGCGCTGCCAGAGCCAGAGCTTTGATAAGGAAGTCATTGACGCTGAGTTTGTACTTGCCGTCTGCGGCGGCGTTCAGTGCTTGGCGGAGTTTCAGCAGCTTGGTGACGGAGACGCTGGAGGAGACGAAGTAGTGTGGGTTCTCATTCCAGGACTGTCGGAGGCGCGAGGCGATGGCCTTGCGCATGGACGACGCTTCGATGTCTTCGTAGTTGGGCACTGCTGCTCCACCGGCGGCAGCGGCGGGCGCAGCGGATGGCTTGTAGTTGTCCACGTCCTTCTTGCTTATCCGTCCGTTTGGTCCACTGCCCTTGATCGCGGAGATGGGAACGCCCTTCTCAAGAGCAGCCTTCTTCGCTGCCGGAGCGATGCCACCTTCACGGTCCAAGCTGAGCTCTAGTCTCTCGCCTGTAGACTGCGATTCTTGAGCCGCTGGGGCAGCCTCCTTCTTCTCCTCTTTCGGTTCCGACTTCTCTTCCTTCTTCGATTCAGCCGCCTCTTCACCACCCTTGTCATCCTGCTTCGACTGCTGTTGCGACTTGTCTCCGCCCGCGTCTTCCACAGTGAAGTTCTCGAAAGCAGACACGTCGCCTTCTTCCTCCACCATGACAGCAATCGGGTTGCCTACGGGGACATCCTTCTCCCCGCTGTCCTTCAAGATCTTCGCCAACACACCCTCTTCCTGAAACTCAAAGTCCATTTGGGCTTTGTCGGTCTCGATCTCCACCAGCACCTCGCCGGGGCTGATGCTCTCGCCCACCTTTTTCTGCCACGTGCCGATGTTGCCTGCAGTCATGGTGGGGCTCAAGGCAGGCATGGAGATGACGGTGTGTGAGGGGTAGGCTGCAGAGGGCATGTTAGTTACATTGAGGGGTGTGGAGGGATGGTGAGGTAGAGGCACATTTATCCGCATAGTATCGCGCGAGCGCCGAGAGCGTGGGTAATCGTCGTCTGTCGTGCGCAAGGTTAGCAAACCGTGGCCGAAAAGAAATCGCACGCGTGAGTAAAGGGCAGTGAAACATACGAGACGACATTATGTGTCCTGCAAAACCCGCTCCATGCCGCATGCGAGGGCAGTCCCCTTGAAGCTCTCGAGAGCATTGACATCCTTCCTGGCCACGGCACCGCGCTTTTCTGGGTAGAAGGCTCAAGCTACGCGTGCAGGGGAGGGAGGACGAAGGAGTGCGCGGGTGAAGGGGAGGTCAAATGAGCGTGGACGGGAGAGTGAAGCGCAAGGCAAAAGATTGTTGTAGTGCTGAGGTCGGGTTGGGAAGCTCTGCATTCTGGCTTGCGCTAACTCGAATTGCTATCGGTCCGACAACGTCCGCGTGCGCGTGGCAGGGGTCGGGCACTGTCAAAGCGCAAGATTACCTAATCATTCGCTGTAGAAGCACAAATGTAGACAACAAATGATGGGAGACTGAGTGCTCATGTATATCGTTATTGCTGTCCTCATCTTCCATGGCCAAGAGCTTGGTGTTCTGAAGCTGGTGACCAAATTTCCCGAGGTCGTAGCACCTTAACACAGCCTTGTGTCGTGCTGCGTGAAGGCCCGTTCGTGGCTGCCAGACAGCAACTGCATGTCGCAGTAAATATGTCGCAGCAATATGCACTGCCATGGAACGGGTTATGTCAAGCTAGACACAATCTCCGCAGCATACTCATCCAGGAGAGGTGTCAGAACGATCGCCCCGGCCGGACTTCACACGTAGTATCCTCAGAGGAGCAGCACCTCCGGCCCTTTCAGCCGTCAAACCACGAGTCTTCTCATCGCGATCTCTCTTGTGAGCCCTCATTACAGCGTCCAGCACCTTGCCAACCTCCCTCCTCACCTCCACCCCACTCGCACGAATCGCACCCCCTCCCCTATCAACAATAACAGACAACGCGCCCCTCAACCCGTCGCCCTCGCCTCCATCCAATTTCCTCCCATCCCGAGCAAAGCCCCTCTCCCTCAACTCCGCCAACAGCGCGACTTTCACCCTTCGCAACGCCCAGCTGCGCACGACGCCTCGCGGGCTTAAATCATTGGATGTGCGCACTCTCCAGTGCAGAAGGCCGGGGTTGAAGGCTTGGAGTTCGCGCTGGACTTGCGGGTAGAGGGGGTGAGCTCTGTCGGAGGCGACTAGAGTTGTGGTGAGGGATGTGGCAGGGTTGAGAGGTCGAGGGTTGGGTTGGTAGTTGTGGTGGAGAAAGGAGCGGATGGTGTTCGTGGGTGTCGGAGATTTGGGCTGGTTGTGGAGGAGGATGCGACGGGACATATGTGGGTGCGACTATTCCACGTTGCGAGAGGAGAAGATGTTGCTCCGAGGACAATATGGAGTGAGGAGTGACGTGGTGGTATCTTTGCCCGGATTAAACTTTGGGCTCATAATGATTCAGCGGAAAGGGCAGAGCCCCACTTTCTTCGCCTGACGCAAGTATAACTTCTCTTCACATTTGCCTCACTTCCCCCACATTCTCATTCTCCCAAACAACCACAACCCAGCACCAGAATTAAGCCGGCGAGGAAGCCGCATCACATCGAACGTCGTCATCTCCACAGCCGAGTGAAAGGTCAAGATGCCGAAGAATAAGGGAAAGGTAGGGTTCCCAGCACTCACCGCAATTGCGGCAATAACCAGGACATGCGACTGATGGCCGATGACTGCAGGGAGGTAAAAATCGGAGACGAGGAAAGAACGAGAACGACAATGAGAAGCGCGAACTCACATTCAAGGAGGAGGGCCAAGGTGCGTCACATCCCATACCATTCCTCCCTCAACCTTCTCGCCGCACTCGCTCTCCCTCAACCTTCTCGCCGCACTCGCTCTCGCACAGCCCGCGAGCGCCTGAAGAAGGAAAAAGGCCTACATACTGATACGTTGCCTCCGTGCAGAATACGCCCAAGTCCTGAAAATGCTGGGCAACGGCCGACTGGAGGCGCTCTGCTTCGACGGCAGCAAACGCCTCGCCCATATCCGCGGCAAACTGCGCAAGAAAGTGTGGATCAACCAGGGCGACATTATCCTGCTGTCGCTCCGCGACTACCAAGACGAAAAGGGCGATGTCATCCTCAAGTACTCTGCCGACGAAGCGAGAAGTCTGAAGGCGTACGGCGAGCTGCCGGAGAGCGCGAAGATCAACGAGACGGATACCTATGGTGGAGACGAGGAGGGTGGTGTTGGCTTCGACTTTGGAGAGGATGACAGCGGCAGTGAGAGTGGTGGGGAGATTGACGTGGATGATATCTGAGGGGGTGAAAAGGGGTCGTTGTTGTGCTGCTTGCTCTACTGGGGTGGTTTCGAGGGAGTTTGGTCGCAGCTGGGGTTGAGCATTCTTCCTAACTGTGATTTGCGGAGGACAAAGCATGGGACGCAGAAGCCATGATGCGCACCGGAAGAGTCCTGCGTGCTGCTACGCACAAGGGCTCGGTGTGCACCAACTCTCCGCGAGAGGAGAGGCTGATGACGCGAACCATGCTGTGGCTCTGCTGCAGAATGCGCACCGGTGTTGTAGGAAAATGCCACGTTCTGATGACACACACACATCCTCTGCAATCCATTCTCTACATCTCCTCATGCTATCTACACATACTGCCATGTAAATCCTCACGGAATCGTCTCTCCTCACCATCTTCCGCCATTTGAGTTTGGAAGGGAAAGCTTGTGCGAGCCCGGGGCCTTGGCAAGCAACGTCAGTCGACTTGCACGCCGAGCTCTTGATTGCGCTCCGCCACCAGCGAACTGTCTGCCTTGTGCCGCTTGGACAACGAACTGGCCATTGCCACTCCCAGGCACCTTTCAATAGGCTTGCCGTCCAATCCCCAAAGCGCCCAGCGCACCCCCGCAGGCCCATTCAAATCCTCCTCATCAAGCAACAGCGCATAGACCGGCACCATGACCATCCTCACCGACGACGAGAAGCAAATCGTCAAACGCACCGTCCCCAAACCCAACAACAAAATCCACGCCGTCGCCGTCGCCAAACTCTACGCCTCCACCCCCTCCAACCCAACATGGACCTACACGGGCCTGCAGGGCGCCATCGTGCTCGCCGACGACATGGTCGGCCACACCTTCTGGTTCAAGCTGGTGGACGTCAGCTCCTCCAACCGCGGCGTGCTCTGGGACATGGAGATCTACGATCCGTTTCACTACTACCAGGACCGCACGTTCTTTCACTCGTTTGAGGGCGAGGGGTGTATGATGGGGTTGAGTTTTGCAGATGAGAAGGAGGCGGGCAAGTTTCGGAAGAAGGTGGATGAGAGGGAGAAGAATGCTTCGAAGGATACACGGAAAACGCCGTTTGGGCATGGTGCGGGACAGGGCGGTGGTGGTGGTGGTGCGGCGGATGGAGGTGGGAAACACCATCGTTTTGGCGGACTCTTCTCAAGCCACAAGAGCTCTGCGCCTAGCGGACCGCCGCAGACTATTATTCCCCCCAGAGGAGTGGAGATCAACTCGAGCGTCAACCCCGCGCCTGCTGCACCGAGGGCCAATTCGCATGGAATCGATCTGACCGATCCGGCCGTGCAGGCTGTCTTGCAGGATCTCAAGGCAATGGGAATCACCGAAGATCAAATCGAGGAGCATGCGGGCTTCATCAAGAGCTATCTAGAGCAGAACAAGGCCGCCGCAGCCGCTGCAGAGCATGATCGGAGATCAAGAGCGCCTCCACCGCCACCTCCAGGCGGTGCAAGCGATCTCTCCCCGCAAAGAACAAGCAGCAGTGCAGGCAGAGGCCCACCACCGCCGCCGCCTCCTTCAAGGAGAGCAGTCAGCGGAACGACAGGTGCACGCCCGCCCAGTCCCGAGTCAAGTCCCACTCGCGCACCCTCCCCTCCAAGGCCCCGCTTCCGCGCTCCTCCGCCCCTCGCCGAAGCCGGTAAATTCGCCAACGACGCAGCACCAAGCCGAAGTCGCGCAGACAGCCAAAGCGCAAACGGCGGCATCCCACCTCCACCGCCCCGCCCAGCCAAAATCCCCCTCGACGAGCCATCCGACGGCCGCGCCCACGCCGTCCCTCCCGCCTTCGACGGCAAACGAATCACCTCCTCAACCGGACCACCCCCACCGCCCGCAAGAAGCAGTGGCGGGCCCCCGCCCCCTCCACCCCGAGACGCAGTGCACTCCGTCCCCCCTCCTCTACCCCCCTCATCAGCACGCCCCGTCCCCCCACCACCAAACGGAAACTCCGCACCTCCACCTCCACCCCCCCTCCCACCCCCAAACCACTCCTCACCCTCTTCCGGGCCTCCACCACCTCCACCTCTTCCCCCACCCTCATCATCCTCCGCCGGCGGCCCCCCACCACCTCCAATGCCACCCCGCACCTCCGCACCACTTCCCGCCCCCGCGCCAGGCCGCGACGGCCTCCTAGCCGACATCCGCGGCGGCGCGCGCCTGAAGCGCGTCTCCGATGCCGAGAAGCGGGATCGTAGTGCTGCGGCGGTGCCTGGGGCGGAACCTGCTGTTTCGCCGGCTAGTGCGGGCGGAGCTGGGGGTGGTGCGCCGGAAGGTGGATTGGCGGGGGCGTTGGCTAGTGCGCTTGCGGCGCGGAAGAGTAAGGTTAGCCATTCTGGTGAGTTTGTCTTTTTCTCTGTTTCTCCTTGGATTTGTTTCGGGGCTGTGTGCTGACTCTTTTTGTGTTCAGATGACGAAAAGGACGACGATGACTGGTAGACAAGCGGCGGTGGACATGAGAATTGAATTGGAGAGGAGCAAAGAGCGACGGTGTACTTTCACTAGCACAGAGACAAAAGGCAGTATCAACCCTTACATACGTCCCTCTTCTCCTCCATCTCCACGCACAAAGTGAAAAGAAGAAGAATGGACGTAATAAATGTCCAGGACTGTTCTCTTGCCCACCCCTCTCTCCGCCCCGAAGTGAAAACCTCCAGAGCGGAAGCGACAAAGAATAAATCAAAGTCGCCTGAGAGGCATGCCTTCTTTTCCTGACCGACCCTCTCTTCCCCTGTTCCCGAAGGGAGCGAGGAAGATGGGGTATTTCGATCTACCAGCGCTCCGTACCAAGCAATCCCATGCAAAAAGGGAAGAGAGTTGGGCAGGATCCGTGAGATCTTGCGTCGCTGGGTATTACGCGTGCTTTTCTGAGGCGAGAGTGAGATGAGTCAAGGAGATGGAAAGTTCGGCCATGAGAATCGTGGAGACGTGCTTGTGAGGCATACCCGCAGTGGTTCGTGGCCTGCACGTCGGGCGTTGGGTATAATATGATGATCAAACAAACCCGCCTTGCTCTTTGCGAGCTAGTTATTAGTACACGGTGAATACCTCTGATACCGAGCCTGATGGTGTTCAGTCGCAGCCGCGGCCACCGCCCAGCCGTGAAACACGTAAACGCTCCTTGGACTTGAGCAGATCACTCGAAATGCTGGTAGAGCTGACTGATGCTCTCGCCATAGTGGTTCCTCCGAATCGCCTCAGCCAACAAGCCACTAACATCCAGCTCGACGAGCTTCGAAATGCCGCGCTTCTTCTCCGCCGGAATGGGAAAGGCATCGGTGACGACGACCGCCTCGATTTCTTCGCACTGCTCGAGCTCGTGCAAACTGTTGCCGCCGAAGAGCCCGTGCGTCGCCATGCAGTAGACTTTGGTCGCGCCGCCGCGCTTCACCACCGTTTCGGCCGCGGCGATCCATGAGCCTGCTTTGTCGATCATGTCGTCGACGATGAGCACGGGTTTGTTGCGCACGTTGCCTACGAGGGTGACGGTCGTTTCGATGTCGGGGTCTTGAAGTGCCTCTTCTTCTTCTTCGTCGGAGGCGGTCGCGTCGCCGGTGCCACCGAGGCCATGGCGGGGCGCGCGCATGCGTTCGGATGTGGTGGAGATGAAGCTTTGTGCCATGGTGTCTGCGGGGTGGTCGTCGGTTTCGTGGATGGAGGCGGAGCGCATGGAGACGAAGTCGTCGTCGTCGTCGACTATGTGGCCGTGGATTAGGCGGCCGGTGATGACGTCTCGGGCGTTCTAGAGGAGGTGTTAGTATGCTGTGCCTACATAATGATGTTGAGCTGTGGGCGTACCTCATCTGTGTTGTCGTCGTCGTCGTCGTCGGAATCTTCGTAGCCATCATCATCACGGTGCAACCTGGAGACGCCAGGGGCCGTTGTCACTCTTTGCAGAGGGTGGGAGCCGTCACCTTCGTCATCAGTCGTAATCGATGCAGCCCTGGTGGAGTTGACCAAAGGACTGGAGGTGTAGTCGCCATGGCCGTTAGATAAACGATTCCGCATGTTGTTGGATGTCGTGCTCACGGAGCGGTGAGGGCGAGGACGCCAGCCGTTTGTAGAATGATTTGTTTGTGCGGAATCGGGCTGGATGGTTGCACGCTCGAATTCCTCCACGAGTGCGGCCTCTTCCTTGAGTGTGCCCGGCTCATTTGTGCCATCTGTTCCAATCGGTTCAAAGATTGCGCTGTTGTGCATGCTCCCCGGTGGGTGCTGTCTTCGCCGGTCCGTGGTGACTATGCCAAAGCTCAACTGCAAGACGTCTGCGAGAGAGGTGACGCGTTTTGTGCCGCCAGGATTCTTGCTGACCACCACCGCCTCTCGCCAGTCGGGGATGTTCAATCGGATCCATTTCGCGATGAGCGGCTCGGCTCGGAGGTTGTCGACCGGACACTTGAAGAAGCCTTGCATTTGGGTGGCGTGAAGATCGATGGTGACGACGTGGTCGACGCCGGCAACGCGCATGAGGTTGGCGAGCATTCTGGCGGTGATGGCGGATCGATGGGTTTTTTGCTTGCTTTGTCTGGAGTAGGGGAAGTAGGGGACGACAGCTGAGGGTGGTATCAGCGGGGGAGTGAAGTAGGGTGAGGAGTTGTGAAGGAGGTGTACCGGTGATGGAGCGAGAAGAGCCGCCTTTGCAGGCGGCAATCATGATGAGCATTTCAATGACATTATCATTGATGCTGTGCACCGGTTTAGCCATTGTTCATGCGATATGAGGATGTGGTTGTGTTCACTCACCCTCCGCTGCCACTCTGAACAATGAAGACATCTTGATCGCGCACCGACGTCTCTAAGGAGCGGCGTCAGTTGCCGAGCTATGGGGGTTGAGAAGCCATTGGGATCACGAACGGATCTCTACGGAGGTTTCGCCATTGGCGAATTTCTTGAGATTGGCCTTGGAAACCTTCTGGCCCAGGCGGTCGCAGATGGATTGGACGAGTTGGGGGTGGGAGGAGCCGGAGAAGATGCACACCTGGTTCTGTCTGGTCAGCCTGGGGTGGTGAAGAGGGAGGGATGGCGGGGTGAGGGGAGCAATACCTGACGCATCTTGGGCTCAAGTGAGGGTGTGGAGTCACCTGAAGGGCTGGAGGGAGGGGGACGGAGTGTCTTGGACACGCATCATGGGGCTTGAAGAGCGTAGTTGTGTGGTGAGGTGTGCTTGTGGAACATATGGAGACACATGACGAACATTTTGGTTTCTTCAAGCTTCACCGACCTGAGAATTTCCCGACGCTGCCAAGAGAATCACGTGCGACAGCGGACACACACTTACAGGTGAGATGGTGGGAAGGTGCGATGCAGACGCAGCAGTCGCGATGTCGTCGACGACCCATCTACCGACAACTCATGTACATCCACGCATTGATGCCTTGATTCGTCCATGGGTGGCTGAATGATGCCAGACACACGTGTCGTAAGGTAAGCGCAAGTGCACATCCCAGCAGCGCGCGCGCTTGGACCCTTTGGCAATGACGTTGCCGGCCACAGCTTTTCATCTCCTCCGTCCTGCTTTCCCCATCCGCCAGACGTGTCTTTCACTTCATCTCTCAATCAAACCTCCCCCTCCCCTCTCACTCTTCCCCACCTCTCTCCACCCATCATCCTCACCATCGGCATCCCTCATCCACCAACTGACCCGCCCAAACACCCACAATGGCTCCATCACCCACTTCTCCCCAGCAGCCCTCCGCGGCATCCAAGCCTCTCCAACAGCGCCTATTGGAGCTCGCTCAAACGTAATCTTCCCTCCACTCTTCTGCTCACCAAACACCCACTAACGCTCCTTCCATCCACAGCCTCCAGTTCGCGTGGTTCGTAGGGCACGTCACCCTCTTGTTTTGCACCGTCCGCTACACCCTCAGCTACATCACCTTCAACCCTACCAGCAAATGGGCCCGCTTCTCCTACCGCACCGCCTTTGTCGCGGCTGCCTTGACATACGGCATCGTCGTCTTCAAGGGCTACCGCGCCCGGCAAAAGAGTGGACGGGGTCAGGGCAGCCCCCTGGCTCTGCTCGGCGATGAGAATGTGCAATACCTGAGTTCGTTTCCCCTACCCCCCCTTCTTTCTACCTAACTAACACCCCCCCAGTCATGGCTATCACCTGGCTCTTCTCCCGCCAATTCCCCCTCGCCCTCCTCCCCTTCACCGTCTACAGCATCTTCCACATCGCAACCTACACTCGCGGCATCCTGCTGCCCGCCATCCAGCAATCCACCCCGCCCCCAGCAGGCCAGAAACCCAAGCCCACCGGCCTCAGCGACACCATCGGCCGCTTCGTCAAAGACTACTACGACCTCAGCATGTCCCTCGTCGCCGGCCTCGAAATCGCCCTGTGGTTCCGCCTGCTCGGCTCCGCCATCATCTTCACCAAGGGCAGCTGGATCCTCATCGCCATCTACACCGTCTTCCTGCGCGCCCGTCTGTCCCAGAGCACTTTTGTCCAGGGCATGTTGCGCCAGTTGGGCGCGAGGGGCGATGCCCTCGCCAATCGCCAGGATGTCCCTCCTGTCGCCAAGAACGTGTGGGAGCAGGCCAAGGGCGCCGCGGTCAAGGCGCACGATGCCACCGACTTCAACAAGTACGTCTCGCCGCAGTCGCCGACGCAGAAGAAGGCTTCGTAAGTCTGGCCTGGAGAGGCCACGCAGCTTGGCCAGTAATGTCGAATCCAGGCGCACAGCGGTGTGCCGAACATGAGACCACGGAACGTTAGAAGGGGGAGAGACGAACGGGATGGGAGAGAGATTGAGTGTCAATGACACTGCGCGCGAGTAAGAGATGAGCTATTATCCTAGCGTGTTTGTTGCCAGGCGAAGGGGAATAGAAGGAGGAGTCTCAAGCGTCGATGGCCACGGATGAATCTATCTGCTTCGATTGTAGACCACTAGCGAGTTTTTCTTCCTTTTTACACTCATCGTATTCAAATGTCCTAAGTCCTTAAAATTCTCTAGCATTCCACTCAACCTACATCCCTAATCTACCTCTGCCTACTCATCCTCCTCTGCATCCCAAACCCCCCTCCTCCCCTCAAAGTAGGCGAACTCGGACTCCCGAGCGCCGGCATGCCCACCTCCATCAACCCCCTCTCAATCCCCAAGCGCACCTCACAAACCTTCAACCAAAACCCCTGCACCGCGCGCTGCAACTCCGGCCCCATCTCGCGACTCATAAGCCCGACAGCGAGCGGCGCAAACGTCTCGACCAAGCGGCCAAAATCCGCTTCGGGAAACGCATTCAAGCCTTCCAGCACGTCCACCACGACGGGGCGCCAGGTGACGATGTTGCGCTGCTGCGTCTCCTCGTCGAGACTCAGGTAGGAGAGCACGATGTCGTTGCAAAGCGGGATGAGCGCCGCCTCCGTCTCAGGCCGGGAAGCGGCGCGCTCGTCGCTCCCGTCGCTGTACATGCGCAGCAGAATGAGGACGTACACCGACGCGGAGCCGGACTCCTGCTTGAGCAGGTTGGGCGGCTGCTTCATGAAGCCCTCGCAGAAGAGGCGGGTGCGCAGGTCGCGGTCCTCGTTGAAGCGCTTGGCGAAGTGGTAGGATTTCTTGAGCAGCGACATCAAGCGGAGGAGGAGATGGGAGGGGATGCGGTCGTAGACGGCGTCGTTGTTGAACAGCTCCGACACCGTCTCGATCATGAGGAGCTGCAGCACGCATTTGGTGATGATTTGGTTGAAGTAGCGGCGGCGCGCGGCGGTGACGACGATGGGCGCCGCGGGCTTGCTGCTGGTCGAGTTGAAGTCTTCGAGTTCGGAGGGGTGGGGTTTGCTGGGGGCTGGGGAGAGGGCGCGTTCGGCATCGGTGGAGAGGGAGAGGGCGTCTTCTGTTCGGAGGGCGGGGGAAGTGTGTTCTTCTTTGCCGGTTGGAGTGCCGTTTGCTTGTAATGCGTGGTTTGCGAACAGCGGCGTGACGTCTTCGGACGGTGATTTTGCGCCTTCGGCCACGATGCCATTGCTGAATGACCCTTCTCGCTTCTCGTACGAGCTCGACGTGGCGGCTGAGAAGAGCTCTCGAGCCTCTGTCCTGGCAAAGAGATCCACGAATGACCCCACAATCTGCTCCCAGTGCAGAGGTTGGAACTTGGTCACATTTTGCAAGATCAGCTGTTGCAAGCAATTGCTGCCGATCCGTGCCAGAGTGTCATTCTCCTGACAGATACACAGGGCCAAGAGATCGAGGAAGCGATCCAGCATGTACTCCAGACTTTCGAAGAAGTGCGTGAAGAGGCTGATCATGTTGCGCAGGGCCTGGATCAGGGTAGTGCTGAGCCACACCGAGAGCTCCTCATGATTCGCCGCCTCATGGTTGAGAGCCTTGCGATCTTTAAGCACCATGAAGATCGGGTACAAGAGTTGTCGCCACAGCGTATCCCAAAAGTCTCGCGGGAAATTGCCACCATACCTCGTCAACGTTTCAAACAAGTAGTTCAGCGCGCGACTTCGCACCTCCAGATCCTCACCCGTCATGAGGACATCATGGAACGCAAACAAAACCGGGAACCAGAACTGCTCTTCTTCGGTCTGACGACTCGGCTGCTTGGGAATGTTCTCGGCTTGCGGCTTGTCCTTTGTCCCCGGCGCCTTCCAGCTGAGCGGGCATTCCGGAGTTCGAAGCATCTTGGGAACGCTGGATCGCAGCGTCTCAATGGCCTGCAAAGATCGCTTTTGAAATCGCATATTCTTGCTGAACTCCGTCAGGCACACAATAAGATCCGCAAACGCTCCTTGGCTAACAACAACCCCAAAGCGGTCGTTGTAGACCTGAGTGACGTTCTCAAAGGACAGGTTGACGATGGCCTCGTAAGGCTCCTTCGCAGCGACGGTGAAGACGCCAAACATTGTACGCCAGCCGCTGCGGATCATGTCGCCCCTCGCCTGGATCATTTGGATCAAGCATCGGAGCACCATGTCCTTGACCGCGACTTGATTGGCGTTGCTCAAGATGAACTCAAACGGCTTGAGGAAGTCCTTCTGGAATTTGAAGCCGGGCAATTCCTCGAGCTCCATAAACCGCATACTCAGCTGGCGCAGACTGTTGAGCGCGAAAAAGACGACGTGGGTGTTATTGTGGCACCCGACATCGATGAAGTGTTGCCCAAGAATCTGCCAGATGTTGTTCCACTCGAAGCGCACGCGCAGCATGTTGTATGCGGAAATCTCCACGAGCTTCTGGAGACTGTATGTCCGCGGGCTGTCGCTTTGGCCGGAGCTCTGAATCTCCTGCCAGCTGACCTGAGTCAGGGCACGCACAAAGTGCACAATCGCCTCTCCCGATAGGTTGGCGGTGTTGGTGAAGATCTTGTCCACGCCGCGTATCATATCTGCACTTCGACTTTCTTCGGCAATCTCACTTTGGTAGTTCCCACCAGTGGGTGGTCTGTTGGTCGATCTCCGAGGCGCAGCTGCGCCTTTTCGTGAAACTCCATTCGGCTGTGTACCGCTCTGCGTGCGCATCACGTCCGGAACGGCGCCCTCTTCCACGCCACTGGAGATCAGCTGGAACCGATCGAGCTGCGAGATACACGTGAGGATGTCTCGCCAGCTTTCCTTGAGCAGATTGCCCTCGGTATGCGCAATATCCAGTAAGACCTTTAACGCCTCCACGTTCTTCGCCTTCATCTCGCTCAAGTTGTACAAGTTCGTGCTGCGCGCCAGACTCGCGACAAAAGCTTGTCGTGGATCCGCAAGATCGAACAGGCAGGCAATCTTGATCGCCAGCTTCTGCCCTTCCATGCATAGCCGAATGGTCTCGATGTTCTGGGTCTCTTGTGCGCATCCCGATAGTGCGGTCAAGAAGCTCATCCAGGTTTCATTGAACATCGGCCCGATATGTTGCGACTTGAGCGCAGACATGAATCTTCCTCGCGAATTCGCAACAACGCCCCCACGCTTCTGGGTTCGCAGAATGCTCCTGTACAATTGCTCCGTGCGGTTCGACATTTCCTCACTTGCTTGTGCGGTGGCGTGCAGGCCGGCGTCGCGCCTGAAACCAATGACGCTGGCAAGGCCTCCCTGATTACTTGGCTGAGGTAGCGCACCGCGCAGATTCGCCTCATTCTCACGCTCGGTGTCCAGGACAATCTCGTTCCGTTGAATCTCTTCGTAGATGCCCGTCAAATACTCATCCGGCAAATTCGCATTGTCGTTGATCCCACGGTTGTTCTTGATAAAGTCTTCCACCGTCATGCGCACCTTCACCTGGGCGGAATGTTGATCGGTGTTCAACATGATGACCGAATAGCCCAGAACGTAAGCAGTATCGGCGTTTGCAAAGGCGTTCGGGTTCCCGCTGCAGTACCTCTCCGCAAACTTCAGCATCAGCCGATCGATCTTTTGTGCTTCGCCAGGGAGTCGGAAACTCTGCAGAAAGCGCCTGAGTGCATCCACAAACCGAGTGCGTGCAAAATCCATCGCGTCGACGAAGGCGTGCATGATCTTAATGTTGTCCTCTTCCCCCTCGCCTAGGTATTCGCCCAAAGACTTCTTGTTGATCCGCTCACTACTCAGCAAGAAGCTTGCGATCGCGCTCGGATCACTGGATGGAATGAACCCGTCCGAGATCAATTGTTTGATTCCTCTCTTGGGCTTGAAGTTGAACTGTCGGATAGCGTTATTCAACGCCGTCTTTCTCGCCTTGACTTTCTCGAGCTCCGCCGGATCATCGGACATGGGTGGTGGTGTTTCGACGCCAGGTGTCTGCTCCAACCCAGATAGCGCAGAGACAATGGATTCGCCACCCCTCGTGTCGATGCTCTCCCGAATCTCCTCGACTGATGGTCGACCGTCGGCGTCAACTGCCACATGGCTGAGTGAGCCGTCTGGGGTACTATGTTGGCTCCATTGCGCCATACTCCTGAGCGCTTCGATAAGACATTCCAGGCTCTGCATCTTCATGGCGTATTCTGGAGGGAAGCCCTCGTCCTTGTCAAAGACGGGTGGTGCACCTGCGACCATGCTTGCAGTAGTGAGACTAGGAGGCAGCGTCCCCCTCTCTTTCCAATCACCACCTGCAGACGAAAGCGTCTTGTTCTGCTCCATGTACGCCTGCTGCTGCATCGCATTCACGGGCACGGGAGTGCTCGCCACTTTACTGACATGCTCCACGATGCGTTGATAGATGTTGTCGAGCGCTGTATTGTCGCAGTCGTAGTTGAGATAGATCTCGACCAAAGCCTTCGGATCCGCACTAACACGCGCAAACAGGCTTTGAACGACACACGTCTTCTGCCAAGTTGGTGCGGCGCGTTTATCCAGGATAGCCAGATAGATTTCTTTCAGGAAGACCTCCAGTTCTCGTTTCAGCTGCGGCCGGAGATACTTTGTCATCAACCAAAAGATCTCGGCGGAGACCTCGAATACTTTCTGCACGGAACTAGCACCATTCCGGCTTTGACTTAAGCAAAGATACTGCTTGACTGCTTGGGTGAAGCCGGTTGCTTCGCGAGAACCCGGACTTCTGATGGTAGCTTGAGGAGACGTGAATACCACGGAGTGGTTGAAGAGGATCGTGTGGATGATGTGCAAGCTCAAGAGCTTACTTCTCATCCCCTGACTCCGCACATCCAGCGCATCTTCGACGCGCAGAGGTTTGGTGGAGAGCTTGCACATGGCACGGAAAACAAGGAAGGCATCTTTCATATAGATTTCGTCCTCTTCGTCGTCTTCGGAGATGATGGAATCCGCGCCTTCGCCCTGGACGGTGATGGAGGGAAGGTCGTGGCCAGAGGCCGTTCTTGAAGAGTGCTGCTTGCCCAGAGTGCCACTTCTCCTCGCTCGGGTCACCGTTGTAGGAGCAGAGTCCGTGAGTCGCGAGTCGTCGAAGCTTTGTCTGGTCTCGAACGTCTGCAGCGTCATCTTCTGCCGCTCTTCACCCATGGGATCTTCTGCTTCCGTCGCGGGAGTGGATGCTGTGGGTGTATCATCCCCGGCTGATGCATGCAATGCATCTCCATTCGCCTTCGGCTCCGCAGACACGTTCTCTAGACTGGTCTTCGACTGCGCTCGTATGGCGCGCGCTCGTAACCGTGCACTGACCCGCTCAAACACCGTTCCCACCATCTGGGTCAGCGTCCCTTGAGCAATCTGTTGATTCGCACTGCTCTTGCTCAACAAGAAAATATTGTATGGCAGACGAACGCTCTTGAGCAAACCCGCGCCGTGAACCACAATCTTGTCATTGAGGATAGCAGCCAGCAGACTCTTCAGGATCTGCATCTGGACTTCGTTCGGTGTGGCCTCGCCCTGGAAGCAGTCACATATTGTGTCGATTGCGCGGTCGATAAGAGGTGGTTTCTCGGGAGGAGATGCGCCAGCGGCAGGGTCCGATGGGGCAGGGAGGGAGAAGTAGGAATAGCTGATCAGTGTTCCGATGCAGTCCAACGCAGCCGTAACCACAGAGACAGTTGTCGCCTCTGTCGCCAGGCTCAGCGGTTCGAAGATGATCTCGGGGTCGATCTGAAATGTATCGCCCTGCGCCCCATTTATCGCCTGGAGTGCTCTTTGCGCGGCATCGCCCAGAGCTTTCCGCTTCTTCGCATCTTTCGAATTGGCAATGTCTTCCAAGGCTTTGATAATGAAGACCATGCTTGAGCGAGTGACTCGGGCAGTGGGTCGGGTGGAAGTGGTGGCGGTGGTGGATTGGGAATCGGTGCGCTCGCGAGGTATACGCCCAGCGGCGGTCGTAGTATCTATGGGGGCGGTTGGCGGAGGCGGCTCATGATGCGGAAGGGTAGCAGCATGGTCCCCATTTTGTGCAGATGCTTGCATCGGAACGGATGCTGGGGCCTGGTGGTCCTCGCTCTCCTCTCCCGTCGATTGCGGTAATGACTCGGCGGAGGCGGCAGGAGGCACCTCTATCTCTGTACTGTGTTCAGGAGAATCCGGCTCTTGATCATCTCCAAGGCGGACCTTGGAGGCCTGTTGTGCATCGACATCCTCCACATCTCCCTCAGGCACCTCCGGCTGCTCCGCGGGCACCTGCGCGCCCTCTAGTTCGGCCATGTTCTGAGGATGTCGTAGTGTATTCCATTCAACTCGACATTGGCACCATTAATTTGGTTCGTCTTTCATGGCAGGGGCATCGGGGAATGTGAGCAAGTGGTCGTCGAGTCCGAGGTCAGATGCAATATGCTCATTCATTCTACGTTGCGCGTTTAGAGTTTCGGAGGGTCTGAAAGGAGCGCCGTGCCAAGACTTTCGTCAGGCGTGGCTGGAGTTCGCATATCGAAGACCATCACTACATCCCTATCTATGAGCCTCACCAGATGCGCGGTCCAGTCTCGAGTGTGTGTTCTCTGGTGTAGGCCGTAATACTAATTGCGCATCGTCGTTCTTCCCAAAGCAAATACGCTTTCCATACCTTCGATGTCAATCCATGGCTACCGCTTAAGATATGCATAGCGGGCGCGAGACATGAGTTGTTCCGCCCAATCTACGACCGCCTAACAATCTCCCGCGCCATGTCGACCAAACTCCCAGCAACAACCTCCATCTTAGCATCGCTGAAAACGTCAAGACACGGCTCCTGCTCGTACACCGAGCTCCACGCTCCCCGAAAGCCAACCTTAGTAGCAGCCGCAACATCCCACATATGCGCCGCCGCAAACCACTTGACATCACTGGCTCCCAACCGCTCCCAAACCGCCTGGTACGCCGGCAGAGCAGGCTTCGCCACGCCCACGTCGTCGCAACTAACAAAGTTCTCCATCGGCATATCGACGCCCGCACGGTCAAAGTACCCCTTCACCCGCTCCACGTCCCCAGTAGTGAAACACCACACTGTAAAGCCGTTCTCGCGCAGCACCTCAAAGCACTCCCGACACCCAGGCCTCAACTCCAGACTTGAATAGCCATCAATACATTCATCCCTCTCCTCATCAGTAGCGAACGCTCTCGGCTCCGCGACCCCGCAAAAGTAAAGCGTGCGGTAAAAGAGGCCGCGAAGCACGTCTTTGTACGCCTTGTAGCTGCCCGAGATGGAGAGGAAGGTGAATTCCAACTCCGCAGCCGTTTGCCACGTGAAGCCGAAGTGTTGCGCCGAAATGGTTTCTTTCCTGAGCCGGGGGCCGAGCACGGCGTCGATGCGTTGGTAATAGGCGTCGAACGAAACGCAGGTGCCTACTACGTCGAAGACGACGTGCCTTTTGGGTGGAGACATTGGCTATCTGGATCGTTTGAGATGGGGCATGGTGGAGTTTCGAGATGGTTTGCGCTCAAGACTTCCACGTACGGGTATGTTTTGTAATGAGTGAGGTTGTATGTGACTTCTTTGATCGGCGACCTTCCAAATTGAGTGGACTCTGACATCGGCCCGCTTTGCAGGGCGGTGGTGAAAGCCGTCTGATCCAACATGTAGACGAAATCGAGTGAGTGGGAGGCAAGACTTTCAATGCGATCATTTCTTCCGAATCATTCATCACCATGAACTTAATAGCAAGCAATGTTCCAACCCTAAGCAATAGAGTACACGATCTCAAAACAGCGATATTTTCCGTTCATCCACAGTAGCCAAGCCCAAAACTCCTGACCTCTCGCCGCGACCGTCCGGGAGGCGCGTGTGATGTACCTACGGACCCCCTTGATAGCGCCGCGAGTCGAAATTCTAGTAAGCCCTCTGCTGCCCAGCCACCATGCCCTGCACAGGAGCAAACTGCCCCTGCGCCGCCGCCTGCTGTTGGCTCCTCTGATTCAGCTCTGCAAACCAAGGGTGGTTGAGGGCCTGCTGCGCCGAGCAGCGCATCTCCGGCCTCATCTGCAACATCTGGCCCAACAACTGCAGTCCCAGCCCGTCCATCTGCGGCAGGATGGCGCGCAGCTCCTGCGTCGCGTACACCGGCCACGTCGTCTTGTACTCTGGGAAACTGGAGATGCCAGGCCACGAGCGCTCCGAAGGCGTGCCCATGAGGCGGAAGATCTTCTGTAGTTGGTCTTCGTTCGTCGTGCCGGGGAACAAGGGCCGGCCGGTGAACATCTCTGCCATGATGCAGCCTGCGGACCAGATGTCGATGCTGGTATTGTAGGTGCGGGAGCCCAGGAGGACGTCGGGTGCGCGGTACCAGAGGGTGACGACTTCGTTGCTGAAGGTGTTGACGGGGATGCCGAAAGCACGCGCAAGGCCGAAATCGGCGAGTTTGAGTTGGCCTTGGGTGTTGATGAGCAGATTCTGCGGCTTCAGATCGCGGTGCAGGACGCGGTTTTCATGGCAAAAGGCGATGCCACGCAGGAGCTGCCACATGAAGCTCTTGATGGTGTTGGCTTCGAGGGCGCCGCGGGGCCCTCCACCAGGTGCCTGGTAGCTGTCCATGTACTTTTTCAAATCCTTGTCCATGTATTCAAAGACGAGCATGAGCTTGTTCTCGGTGTGGATGACGTCGTAGAGGGAGACGATGTTCTCGTGCTTAAGCTCTTTCATCAGGCTGATTTCGCGGATGGCGGTGCTGGGCGTGCCTTCTTCGCTGTCAAGGTGGATTTCCTTGAGCGCCACGAACTGGCCAGTCGAGCCATTGCGGCCTTTGAAGACCTGGGGGAGAGAGGAGTGTCAGGATGGGGTTTCTGCGGTAGCATACTCCGTGCGGGTATTAGGACTGCGACTCACTGTGGCATAAGTCCCTTCCCCCAGCTTCTCCAGCTGCTGGAAGCTGGAGGGATGTCGTTTGTCCATCGGTTCAATCGTGTGTCCGCCTCCCAAACTGCGCACCGAGATGTTGCTGTCTGTGCGTGCACCAACACTCAGCGTGCCCACATGGGTGGGGTGCAGTCGGATGTCGGGGGGCTCACGGGTGGTGAACTTGGGGTCCCAGAGGGTGGCGCGGGCGGTGGTGAGTTGTTCGGCGACGGCGAGGGGGGAGGACAGAGTGGTGGAGGAGCGAGACGCGGAGGGTCGTGGGGTAGAGGGTGCCGTGGTGAGGTTGGGTAGAGGGCGCACGCTGCTCTCGAGCGAGGCAGGGAGGGATGTCTTGGGATGATTCAGTCGGCGGCTCCTGCCTTTGGCTTTGTCGATGTTTTACTGCAACTTGCAAAGATCGACGGGTCTTGCTGCAAGTCTCGTCTCGGTCTCGTCCACTCCAGCCGCGTGGGCCTTGCTGGACCCTTAGCGAGTGTGGACTAACCGCATTTGGTCGGTGCCACTCCGACACTCCCTCGCCACGACACTGCACTTTGTTGCCTACACGCCGCCAATGCATGGTACGTTTCCGAGACCGCCATGCGCTCAGCATCATCCCGCCCTTCGATCCTCATGTCGGCCTTTGACTTGACGCGTTGAACGCGTCGACATGGACTCTCAAGGAGTGGTCACGGATGACATGCTCGGGCTGTAAAACCCGCACAGAGACGGTGACTGCAGGTCACATTACTCTTATGCACGTCCATTGGCACCAAGTCCACTCCTCAGTAGCGCTCTACGATAACATAGATCTTCATGTGGCGCCCAGGGCTGGCCGGGGATTGTAGGGCTCGGATAAACATGCAGAATGTGATGAGATGGAAGACCATCGTTACGCGCTACGACGCTCATACGTACGATGCTTCACATCGACACATCTAGACTTCTCCAGCCGCCTTTCGAATGAACGCACTGGTCGCGTCGATCTGTGATAGGAACGGGCAGTGGCCAGACGCAAGCTCGACAACATGGGATTCCGGCAGGAGCGCACCTTTGTCCCTCGCGCGTTGCACAAAGTACTTCTGCACACCCAATGGTATTGCATTATCCAACGTGGTAAGCAGGTACCACGTAGGAATCTCCAAAAATGCGGCATGCGTGATCGTCTCTTCGCACACTTTCCAAGACGAGGTCATGACCCGCCGCGACCATTTGATGGCTTCCTCTGCCGGCAAGTCGTGATAGAACCAGTACCCCGGCCCCGGCTCGCCCACTTTGGTGAACGGATATTGGATATTATGAATGGGGCTTGGCTTGTTTCCGAAATCGCCGGCGAATGAGATTCCCGGGAAGACTAGAGGACCGGTCATGACGACGAACGAGACGACTGCTGCTTTCTGCCCCGATGCAGCTCGAGCGTCTCTGCCTAGCGAGCGGCAGGCGTTGCTTGCCGGCACTGCTCCGTAACTGTGCGCGATCAGGCACACGTCGTTGCCCACTTCCAGATCTGCTTCGATGGCTTTGCGCACCTCTGCTGTGTCATCGGACAGCGTTGCAGGCGGCGCGTGTGTGTCTAGCGTATTGCTTGGGAGGGCAATGGCGGTCGTCTTGAAGCCATGGCCGGCCAGCTCATCCATCAGGGGTTGAAAGCATTCTGGGCCATGCCATGAGCCCGGAACAAAGACGATAGTGGGTCGCGCCATCGAGAACAATCCGCAAGAAGGGTGGATCGAAGGTGCAAGGGAAAGATAGATGGACTAAGCTTGAGATCTTATGGACCGTGGATACACGCTGCGGCTGTGATGTAAGCAGGAAGTTATCCAGGTACTTTTTCGTGGGATCAACGTAACGAAAGCGGGGTTGTCCGTTGGCACAAGTAGCTGAAACCGCTTACACGGCGTCAGTCTCAAATGCGGCCGGCTTAGCAACATTGCTTCGAGTGGGAGCAGCTGAAAATGCAGCAGGAGAATGATGGTCGGAGTATTCGAGGCTCCCTGCTTTTGACCAATCAGCGCGCAGCAAACCGGAACCTTAAATCGACGACAGCATCACTTGCACGCTTTGACGCGATTATAACCCCCATCCAGGCTCCGCCACATTAAATCAACTCGCCATCAAGAAACAGATACCACCCGCTGCGACCGGTCACGGCAATCAACACTCCAGCTACTGTTGCCCGTCGAACAGCGCGTGTGCGATTGCTGTCACCCTTGCCTCATCTTGCGACGCAAGTCGCTGCACATCCGCCTTTGGCGTATTGACAATCATGCCTCCGGTACGTCGAGTCCATCATTCTAACCGCCAGTCGAGCGATTGCTCAATGCCGCGATGAGTCTATACTGCTGAGCCAGGGATGGTTCATCGCGCTGCAAAGCAGGCGGTGGCAAATTAGGCGTTTCCAAGAGCACGTGAGCAGATCGCTGACCTCGAGATTTAGATCACGGGCAAGGTGTGGGCCCTCATGGGGATCTCGTGAGTATAACCCAACACTCGTTGTACCCTTTTTCTGCAAGACTGACGGCAAGCCAGCGGAGCGGCAATGTGTATTGGCGGTCCGGCATTGATCTACTACGTCATGCCCACAGAAGAGCAATTGTTCCTCGTACGGACCTCCATCCGTGCCTTTCTTACTCCGCAATGCTGATGAGGACTCGCAGCGCTATAATCCCGAACTCCAGCGCCGTTCCTTGGAGCGGCGGCAGGAGAAGCAAGAAGAGTTTGACCACTTCGTCAACAAGTTGAAGGAGTACTCCAAGAGTGATAAGCCGAGTAAGCCACGCTCAGTGTTTACACAGTAAACCTGGACTGACAGCCTCCCAGTTTGGTACGAAATTGAACAGCAAGCAGCCAGGCAGAAGAAGCAAGCCGTGCAAGCCGAGCTTGACCGGAGGAAGGCGGCGGAGGCGGAGGCGGAGGCGATGAGGGAGGAGATTAAGAAGTCGTTGAAGTAGGCATGATCGCATATATCTTCTCGGTGCACGGAGATTGTTTCTCGACTATCTGCGTATGGGTTGGGGTTCTCTGTCGTTCTATCCCTGCTCAACTCAATACGTTTCCCGGTCAGCACCAGAAGATCGGTTTGTGGAGCAACTCAAACGTTGCCTCTCCATCATCTGTCCCTCTTTTTGACTCCTCAATAGAAGCCTCCCATCTTGATATCCTCCTCAGCAGCCATCATCCCAAAGCCACTGGTGCAAGGCTTGCACTCGACGCCCCACTTTCGATTCCTGCCCACCAGTCCTCCTTCCCCGCCCTTGCTCTCATACGCCATCTTCGCAATCTTGGGGATTCCGTTCTTCCCTAAGTCCTGCTCGTCCTCAGCTGTTGAATCTCCCTCCTCACCAACCATCATCCCGAAGCCACGAGTACAAGGCTTGCACTCGACGCCCCAGTTTCGTTTCCTAGGCTCCGACCATTCATCACCCTTGCTCTCGGTCGTAACCTTCACCCGGTCCTTGATGTCGGCCCCGTCCTTGTGATTCACTTCTTGTTCCGCATCCGCATTGCCGTCCGCGCCATCTTCAGACTCGCTGTCGCTCTCGACAAAATCCTGGCCCTCTTTCTTCTCGAAAGACGCTCCCACCGTCGGCCAAACCTCCTCATCATCCTCATCATCCTCGCATCCATCCCCACACCCACTCTTCTCTGGTGCAGCTTTCAAAAACTTCTTGTGCACCCCTATCAACCACTTTTCCTCCTCATCAACATCAAACTCCTCAGGATGGGTGACTTGCATCGGGCCCTCGCCCGCATACAGAAGACCCATGAGAGCCGCCTTGCGCAGGCTCCACAGCAAGCCACCGCGCTGCTCCCTCGACATCGAATTTGTGTCGATTTTGTCGTATTTGACGCCTAAGACGTCCTTGATGTGTGCATTGGTAGTGCGGTGGTCTTTTAGTCTTTGCTGCTTCACGCTTCTGCCCAAGTTGTTGCGCAGGGAGAGTCCGACTTTCTTGGGTAGCAGGTGCTCAGGACCCCAGGTTGATGGTTCGGTATCGATGTCTATGTTGAGGGAGCCTGGGGCGTACGGAGGCGGAAGGGTCGATGATATGAGCGTGTTCGAATGAAGCTTTTTAGTAGGCATGGTTGCGGTTGAGTGAAGCTTTGCGAGGGGCGAAGGTGATTTGGAGTTCCGTGATGGGATGAAGCGGCTAAAACTGGCCGTGTGTGATTGCTCGCACGATGGTGCTTGCTGGTCGAGTAGAAGCTGGGAGCGCAACGGGTTGATCGTTACGAGTCTTGTGTCCGGAGGTAAGACGCTCATCAAGCAGTCCAAGATTCTCTGGTGTGAGTGCTTGTGATCTTCGAAGGTGTGCAAGTTCCAAGGAAACGGTATCGTTGAGTGCGGGTGCTGTTTGGTGTTAAGTAGTAGAGGGAAAGGACAAGAAGTGAACCAAGGTGATAAGTGAGTCGATGACGGTGAAAGATCACAACCAGGGTGCCCCCCTAGACGGGAGATTGTAGACGCTGGCCGCGACGAATTCGAAAAGGACGTTCATATTCGATGAGATGAGGAAGAAGGGATGAAGTGAAAGAAAGAAGCAGAATGAGGTAGCAGACGAGCTGAGCATCACATGCCATTTTCTGGCATCGTCTTGACTGAAGCTGATACAACTAGGAGTGCTCACCTGAAATCATCTCAAGTGAACCAACCCGACACTAAATGTCAGTATTCGTTCAACGACCAGACTCATTTACATCTCCCCTTCGTCCCACACACTCCGATCAAAGAACTGCCGAATCGGCCTCGCACTCTCAAACCCCACCAAATCCGCCAACTCCTGCAGCGGCGCATTCGCCACATCGAGCACACTATCATACTCCAAAATCAGCCTCGCAAGCGACTTGCCCGTCATCCCCGGAAGAGCACGCAGCATATCCTGCGGCGTCAGATTAAACGTCCTCGACTCCGGATCGTCGCCGCTGTCGAGCCCAATCTGCACCGCTTTAAACGGATCCGGCTCCTCCTGCTGCTTCTTCAGCTCTTCGAAGATTTCCGCCGTCTGGTGCGGGTTGGAGGACCAGATGATGCGCAGCTTGGGGAAGGCGAGACACAGCATGACGAGCTTGGATTGCAGGTCGGAGGAGACGAGCGTGGCGGCGCCGAGGGAGGAGCCGAGGTCTGCAAAGGGCTCGAGGGTGAAGGCTTTTTGGGCGTCGAATTCGATTAGCAGCATGGGGTTGGTGTAGTGCTGGAACATGGTCTCGGCTTGGTGATAGAGGCGGCCGTTGTTGAAGGAGGCGACGAGGTCGCTGACGGATTTGCGCTCGATGCAGATGGCTGGCGTGAGGACGTAGTCGCCTACTGTCAGCATGCAGGGGACGACGATCATGTTGCGGCCGTGAAGGAGGGAGGGCAGGCTGGAGCGGAATTCGCGCACGTCGACGACTACGCGGGGCGGCTCGGCGGTGGCGGTTAGACGGCCGCCACCGGCTATGCGGGTGTTGACTGTGCGAAGGAAGGATTCTTGTGGGTCGAGCTGGGCGGCGTCGTGGGTGAAGGTCATGGCCATGTTGCTTCTTTCTCGAATTAGGTTTGTGAAGGCTTCTTTCTCTCGGCGCACGGCGGAGAGGTATCGCTGCTCTTCCACGCTGCCGCCGTAGTACATGAAGTACACTCGCACCTGGCGAGAGCTGTGGCTGCTGCGGTAAACTTCCACTCGCCGGATGAAAGCCGCGTCGGGTTCGTACATGATGACATATCGTGGCCGCACCTCTTCCAGAAGATGGTCGTCCATGTCTCCGTCGTAGGGATGTATCAAAACAAGGTCTCTCATATCGTAAAGTTCGTAAAAGTCGTCTCGATCGTCGGTAGCGTCGAGTACATCATCCGCCGGTGCATTCGCATCCTCATGATCGTTCGGACCGAGGTCTTGTATCAGGGACTGGATGTGAGCCTCTTTGTCTCCGGCGATCTGTATGCTTCCGCTGGCCGTGCGCTGAGGTGCAGTCGCTGCTGTGGCGCCACCCCGCATCCGGCGTCGTTTGTTTGGGGGCGCCTTGCCTCTGCTGTTATGAGTGTTCGAATGGCTTGTTGTGCCACTGATGACTTTCTGATCCTCCGCAAAGAGGTTGCTGCTGACGCGGGCGAACTGCCTCTTCCAGTAAAGATAACTGCGCAACTTGCGTCGCATCATAGTCTTCGCACTTGGCTGTCTGGCCGCAGGCGGCTGGCCGTCTTCTCCGGTCGAGTCATCAGGTGCCTCGTTCTCATGGATATGCATGGTTTGAAGGTACTCCCGCAATTGCTGGCAAGTGCTCTCATCCCCGCACATGATCAGAATGCTTCCACTGCTCTCATCATGCGCTTGTGGGTTGAAATAAGTATCCCTCTCAATCTCGTCCAGCAACTCGGCCAGCATACTCCACTTGGGCATCTCTTCCAGCACCGGGTTGAGACCCGTCTGATCTGTTGACATGGAATCTGTGATCTTGCCGGTGTACACTCGCCGCTTCGCCGTGTCGAACAGAGTGTGAGCAGCATCAAGGAAGAGCCATGGAGATTGATTCTGTCTCGTCGAACCAGGTGGTGGCGAAGAAGCAGCCAGCACTGTGTCGAGGTATTTGTTGAAGCTCACCGCATCATACGTCAGCAAACCATGCAAGATCGTCCGCAGGCGCGACAGATCATTCACAATCTGCCTCGTACGGAAGCTCGTGCGATGCCACACAGGGTCCAGCTGTCTCCGCACAATCGTATCGAACGATCGATGCAAAGCACTGTCCAGATTCCAATCGTCCATCTCCAACCCCGGATTCGACTTCTTCAGCTCGGCAATCGACACCTCCACGCACTCCATAACGGCATTCTGAATCTCGCGCATGGCGTCCGTCATCGGAATCTCCAACTCAATCACCTCGGCCGTCCGCTTGCCCTCCACAGACTTGCTGACCGCCACGTGAAAGCGAGGGTACAACAATGGCGTGCGCAGAAACAGATTCCGCAAAACCGTACTGAGCGGTTGAAAGCCGACGGTGAACGGCTCAGGTTGGTCGGAGAAAGCCTTCAAGAACCCTTTCCGGTTCTTCTGCCGGTATATCCGCACAATAAACGCCTCCAAACTCGTGGCAGCCGCGCGCTCCGCATGCAAAACCACCATCCCCGTCACCGTCGCCGGATCCATCAGCCCACTCAGTAAATCCACGATGAGAATCCGACTGGTAATACTAAACACCCCGCCGCCCGCATACAGCTTCTCCCGCGTCCCCACGCTCATATTATCCGTATTCACCAGCTGCAAACCCCGGCACTTGGGGCTGCCGCTGCGCGCCGCATACTCGGCCAGCGACTCGCCGATCCAGCCATTTTCGCGGTCGTCGGCGCCGACGAGGAGGATGAGATTGTTGCCCGCGGCGTCGTAGGAGTGCAGGAGGTTGGTGACGAGTTGGAGGAGGCCGAGGCCGCGCGCGAGCACGAGGAGGCCGTCTTCTTCGCGCAGCGAGTGGAAGATGTCTTGTTGGAATTCGAGGGGGAGGGAGAGGCGGACGGGTGGATCGGCTGGGTCGCCGTTGGGGGTTGGGTCAGGCATGTGAGGTGCGCATTGTGGGGTTGTTGGAGGTTCGTTTGGGAGGAGGATGTGCGGTGACGTTGGAGGCTCCGCTTGGGAAGTTCTTTCTCGAGAGTGGCACGCTGTCACGTGATTCTTAACTGACTAGATGGAGCCTGAGTTCCGAATAGACCAAGACGCGGATCATCTGATGTAAACATATCTTAGCTGTCCTCTACTGCTCTATACGGTTTAACTGTTCCCGGATATCAGCATCCCAAGCACCATTCTCCAAATCCCAAAATCGCTGCGTTAAGCTTCGTCGGTTTCGCCAGTGTGCCGGAAGCACAGCACCCATCGCCTAACCCATCCCCCGAAAGCAATGCAAATCGAACGCCGTGGACATTCCCAGCGCCCCATAGCTCATTGAGCTCCTTCCTGTGTCTGCGGCTGCTCCAGTATCTGAGGTTGTTCCTCCGCCTGGACACTCGACGATCCAGCAACCCACTCGTCCCTCTCCTGCGCCGGCGTCATCATCGGCAAATACCTACTACCCCTCTGCGGAGTCGCAGCTTGAAAATCGCCCTCGCCTCCTTCATCCTCGATTGCCTGCCCCGAAAGACTGCGGCGATGTCCTCGGCTGAAGGAATTCGGGCGCGAGCGCGTGAGCGGCGGCGGCACATTGCCAATAGTATCGCGCGTGCTAACATCGCCTCCGATCTTCAGAGACTCGCTGCTAGGGTTCCAGTGTGGGACTTTTCTGTTGCTTCGCAGCGACGAGGTGCGGCTGTGACTGCTCCACCTCCTCTGTGCCAGCGGAGCGCTTGGTTCGTCGTAGTCGTCGGCGTCGCCGGCGGAAGTGAAGTTCGCTGATCGAGGTCGGGAGGCGATACCCTCGCCTTCAGGAGCGGGGTTGTAGTCTCTGAAGTCCTTCGCAGACCAGCTCGGTCGATGGGGCCGTGCGCCGTAGGGCAGATTGCTCTGGCTCAAGCTTCGCACGCTGCCTGCGCGACTGACACCAGCCGCACTTCCCGAGCGGCTGAGACCACCCACGCTTGCCGGGCGACTGGCGCCAACTGGCGACGCCGCTCCACTCCTCACCCTCTCCTCAGGCATCTTAGAAGGGTACATGGGCGCTTTTGACAGGTCATTCAAGGCGAGATGAGTTGGCTCAGGCGCTTGCGAGCGCATCTCCGAAGCAAACTCTTCATCTTCATCCTCGATCTTATCCTGGCGCCTTATGCCGCGCACCTCGAAGCCAACGACAGGCTCGACGGGAGGTTCGGACTTCTTCTTCTCCTTCTTCGGCTTCGGTTCTCGGGGTAGGTCGTTAGCCGTACGGTCGAGATGATCGAAGTACTTCTCCCGGTGGCCGTGCCAGTCCTTCGGTCGAAATTGTTCGCGGTTCCGTGAGACTGACATGTAGCTGCTGATGCAGCCTACGATGATTGCAATCAGCGTTATGATTGTGAGGATTCCCTGGATAACGATAATGACGATGCCGATTACGGTGGTGGTGATGCGCTGCAGGTTGAATGTGACGTCGAAGGCGGCCGAAAGGGCGACAGTGGTGACTTTGCTGAATCCCAAGCAGTAGACAACGAGGACATTCAAACGCCTGCCCTCGAAAGGCCGCGCCCAGACGACGAAGGCGAAGGCAATGAATTCCACCACGAGCAGACCGAAGACCTGAGTGAGAGGGTGTCCCGATGCCCCGCCGTAGAAGGCGGCACGAACGAATTCGTAGAGAAGCCAAACGGCAAAGAACCACCAGCGTGTGCGCCGGAAGCGAGAAGCGAGCCAGCCGAACTTGGTGGTGTAATCTTCGTTGTCGTGGATATTATCCACGACGTCCGAGGTTGGTGTCACGTCGTCAGCTTCGTTCGCTCTGCTCAAAGATGCGTGTCCAGTGCCCTTCTCTCCTTCCTCGTTTGGTGGTGGAGCATCGCCGGCATATGGATCCACTTTCTTGGACACCGGCCAAGGAATGACCCCAAGGAGTTTCTTATGCTCCTTAATGCTTCCGGCCTGCCCATCGACATAGCGTTTCTTGTAGTAGCATGCATAGCCTGCGGCCCCTCCCAAGCCAACAAGGAAGATCAAGAAGACCACAGCAGCAACGGCTTTGACACCACCCGATGACTGGAAGGTGAACTCGAAAATAGTCAAGAACATCATCATGAAGAAGGCGATGAAGCAAGTCCGCAGAGCAGCGAGACCGGTGTAGCCGATCCAGCGGTCGCGGAAGAACTTGAGCCGATCGTGCTGGATGGCGCGGAGGCGAGCGAGTAGTTCCAGCATGCCCTTGAACATCGCCACTGCAAACATGACACCTGCCAGCAGGATCAAAAACCATAGCAATCCGGTCACGAATGCATTGCTGACGGCGATGTTCTCCTGTGCCAGTGTTCCCGCGAAGCCGGAGTAGTTGCCAGGAAGAGGCATGCCCGCTCCGATGGGGTGTCCGTAATAGCTGTAGCCGTCGGATTTGTTCGGCAAAGCGTCACGCCGCTGTATGGCGGACTCACCATAGATCTCTGACGCAAGATCTCGGAGTAGAGGGTGGTTGCTAGCCAGTCTCCGAGTAGCGCCAAACGCTCTCTTGTAGATTTGACTGATGTCGTACCCGCCGCCGACCACATCATTGCTTGTCGACGGCGCCGCGCCGACCTCGGATGTATTTCCGACGTTGGTACCAATCAAGTGGTCGATGCTTCGTTGCATGCTAGCGACGTAGATTTCTCCACCGCTCCAGGCAAAGTTGTGCCACCAGGCTACTAGCACGGAGGGCCAGTTCACGGACAAGGCGCCGGTGAAGAAGATGTGTTGATAGACTGCAAAGACGACCCCAACCGACAGTGAATGAGCATAATGCAGTCGCATGGTGGGTATGGCTTCGCCGTAGATTGCGGTGGCAAACGACGCAATCATTGCGAGAAATGCAAAGATGCCAAGTATGGTGCCGACGCTCTTGGGCTGCGCGAACGAACTGCCGTTCGTAATGACAGCCGAGTAGCAGCCAATCTCGCTCTCCGTACTGTTGGCGAAGATTCGGAGGATGGCCTGGCCTTCGAAGTCGGGGATGGTGAAGGCTATTGATGGAATGTCGGATATGTCGCTTGGAGCTATGGGGGTGGTGCCGCTGGCAACGATAGGTACGCTGCTGTTCAGCGGACAGGCGCTGTCGACGAGTTGTTAGCAGACGCCAAGCGTGAATATCAAGACTGGTTGACAAACCTTTGAATGTTGGCCTGGCAGGGGTTAAAGAGCAAGTCGAATCTGCTGGAGCCGTATGCGTAGACTCCAATGTACATGACGACGCTCTCATTCTGCAGAGCAGTATTGCCCTCCAAGTGGAAGATGACAGTCATGTTGTCCTGGTAGTAGGCGGCATCGAAGCGAGTGACGTTGATGAGACTACTGCCTAAGCAGTCTCCGTAGTTGCCAGTGTACAAGGAAGGTCTGCGATCGTCTGCTAACAAGACGGTTTGGCCTTGGGCATTGGTGTAGGAGATGTAGCCATCGTCTGCATTGCTTTTCCCACCTCCGCCATTCGCGCAGATGGCGGGTTGAAGGAGGCCGAGCAAGGCTATTGCGAACAGCAAGGCTGAACGGAAGCGGAACGGCATGGTGTGGGTGTTGGTGGAGATGGCGTGAGCGCTAAGATTTTTTAGAAGCTGGGCTCAACGAGCGGCCATTGGCGGAGGGTGGTTTGGTTGGTCTGGTGAGAGATGGAGTGACGGCGGGTGAGGATTCGTTGAAGACGCTTCCCATTTCTGCCAAGCTATTGTTGTCACAGAGGAGGTGTGGAAGGTGCGGTGATTGTTGCACACACGGCAGGTGCGAAGGTATGTAAGTTATCCTCTTCTCGTTATCGCATGCCGGCGCCAAGATGACAGCGCTCCGGGCTGACAGGGTGGATCGACAAACAGTGAATGACGACCTCATTCACTGCACTCAATGGATATTTTGCTCAATTCACTGATCCAGACTCGAGTCGTTCCTTCCGAATCGCCCGCACGAGAGCATCCCCGGGAAACAAAGGTGAGCAGACCGGACACGTTGGGAGGAGCTGCATCTAATGAAATACGAAGAACTCTCCCGACCAATGCAGTTACATCACCTGCAGGTTTCACCACGCGCACGGCAAGGTGGAACGAGGCGGAAAGGCTAAAAAGCGCAAGGCACGCTGCTGATGATGCACATGCAACCGCACCCGCCGGAGATTCGCCCGGTCCGCTCCCATGTCGGGCTTCGGGGCCGGATGGTGCAGCGGATTGAGTGGCTCTATTCCTCATTCATCGCAACCCGTTCGCATTGCCGGGCGCCCGCTGCTTCCGGCCTCCGCCCTCTGCGCATTTGGCACATGCCACCCCGACACGCTAACTCCACAAGATTGCCAAACAACTGCCGTGCGCGCCTCGACTTCGCTACCGGCTGGCCAGCACATGAACTCCGCGGGATCGAGACGCTTACAACGGCACGCCTGGAGGCCCCGCTCTGACACATCCAGCACGACATGACAGGCTCCAGTCGTGTTGGGCAGCTAGACAGTCAGCATGCGTTGAACTAACCGCCAACAGCTTGAAGTTAGTCAGTGCCTCTTACCAATCTGGCTCCTTTGCCGGTTTGTCGGTGAGACATTCATCAGAGCTCACGCCAGCCGGTGCACGCCTTACAAACGGCCATTTCATGACTGTCATTTATGTCAGAGATAGAACTCCTCGTCCCGCGCAATGAACTCCTGCCTCATCGACACCAATCTACGCTGCGCATCAAACTTCAAAATCACATGTCTCCTCCCGTCCAACAGCCTAATCTCCTCCCTTCCCTGCCCAAGTTGCCTCGCAAGACTCGTCTGCTCCGCCTCACTAAGCCCAAACTCCTCCGCCATCGCCGCACACCCATCCACCACCGCCGGCGGCGATGTAACCGGCAGAAGCGCAAACTGTGACGTCTGCTTCAAACTGCCGTCGTCCTGCAGGATGCAGATGCGCTCGAGTCCCAGGCCGAGCGAGCGCAGCGGCAAATTGATGTCCTTGAGGAACCAGCTTTTGTAGAAAAACTGGCGGCCGACGGGTCGGAGCACATACGTTCCCCCATCCTCCGCCTTCTCCCCCGTAAGCATGCGCTCTGTACTCTCCGTCCCGCGCAGCGTCGCGTTGAGCGTGTGCATGTCCCAAATCCGCACCTCGCGGAGGAGAAGACACATCTCTGCGCCAATGGTCTGAAGCCAATGCGCGAGAGGTGTGGTCGGGCCATCGTCTAGATGGGCGTTGAAGGTCGTCAGTGATAGATACATGCGGAGTGTCTCTCTTCGTATTTGACGGCATGTCAGCGTTAGCGGATGCTGGATGCCATTCGTCTTGAGCGTGACGGCGTAGTCGGTCGTGAAGACGTGATGGTAGACGAGGTTGCGGAGCTCCGGCGAGAGCCGCACGAAGGTGGATGCTTCCATGTGCTTACTCCATTCACCCAGTGGTGAGCATTTTATGATAGGAGACAATACACTCCTTTCATATCAAGTGGTAAGGCTGATGCGGTAAGTCAAAGCGTCTGCCAGACAAGATCAAGAGCACGGGCCAGAAGCGGAGCGAGCTCTGATGAAGCTCCAGCCGAGGCTCTGCAAGAAACATCATTCGCAGGTCAAACGGAGATGAGTACATCGCCCTGATCTACCGGCATACCACACGATGAGCGCCTCCCGCACGCTGGGACCGCGCATAGCTCGTCTCCATCTCTCTACGCGCTACCAGTACCTTCAAAGAAGATCACAATCAAGCACCGCCTCTCCCTCAACCCCCGCCAAACCAGGCTTCTTCCGCCGGAATCGAGCGGGCCTTCTTTGGAGCGCACTCGGTCTGACCCTGGGAGGCGTCGCCGGCCAATTCATCGTCCACACCGTCTCTCCTCCTCCATTGCCCGCCGTCGGCTCAAGAGAAGATGGCATCCTGCTGGCCGACCTGAACCAGCGCATCGACGAGGAATTCAAAGTGAAGATTCTGCGCGGAAAATGTCTATCCATGTCGAAGCAACTCAAGGGAGAAGTCGGAGGGTGGGTGGAGGTCATACCGTTACCCGTAGAGCTGGGCGAGACGGCGGAGACGAAGCAGGGATTGGTCACACAGCTGAAAGGAGCGAAGGGGTTCGGGGTCGAGAGAATCTTCTTTAACAGAGCCGAGGATATGCTGGTCGCGGTCGTGTGGTTCGGCGGCTCATTATGCGGCTGGCCTGGCGTCACGCACGGCGGAGCAGTCGCTACTGCCCTGGCGGAGAAGCTATCTCTCGCCGCCGCGCTGGCGGACAAAGACAACACCGACGTGCTCGCCGCAGCCACGCCGCAACGCCTTCCCGGCACAGGCAATCACGCAAAGATGCTTGCGCCGGCGAGCACCCCCGACGAACCCGCGCAATTGAGTCTGGGCTACGTCAAGCCGACTTACGCCAACAAGTTCTACGTCATTCGAGTCGTGCCTGCGCTGCCGCTGGAGGAGAGTGAGGCGGCGAAGATGGTGCCCACCGATCCGTACGGTGGTGCGGAGTATGAAGCCACGCTGGAGACTTTGGATGCGACGATTTGCGCAAAGGCGCGGGCGAGGTTCGCGCGCAGTACGGCGCTTGAACGGACGAAGGAGAAGGCTGTGGGTGCGGCGCGGCAGAGCTATGAGGAGTTCAAAGACTGGATGTGGCCTTCGAGGCAGAAGCAGTCTCAGGTGGGCTGAAGAGTCTCAATGACGGTGTCGAGCATGGGAACTCGCAGCTCATGCGCCCCGGAGGTGCCAGTGCCGGCTAGTGCGTTTGTGCCGTGTGTCTTTGCGCCATACTACGAGCGACAGGGCTCATAACGGCTTCGTGGTTGTATGCCATGGGTATCCCTGTCTATAGCTCCTCCGATGGCGCAATGCAAGTTAATCTGCCGGCATGGCATGTGTCAAACGTCAGACTCGCTTCCATTGTCATACAGCCTGGGCTCTAAGTACCTGAGGTAATATCCGTATACGATCCTCTATGTTTCGCACCTCCACCGACCAAAATGGAATACGCACAGAGCCGATCCATGCCTTTCACGTCCACGCCAAATACCTAAGCAGGCAGCCCACCTCGGAGCGGGACGAAGGCCGGGGAAAGAACCTTATTGCCACACGAGCTAACTCTTTCGAATTGCCGCCCACGATTCGTGGTCACCTCACCCCATTGACTGCCTAGCACCATCACCACCCCATTATCACGGTTTCCAGGGCGAAGGATCTGCACAAAGTCAGCCGGAGCACGTTCGGTGGACTGCGGCATGCGTCGTCGAGGTCACGCTTATTAGAGCTCAGCCGCCGGCCTATCTGGCGAAAGTCCCGCGAATTCAACCACCAAGCTAGGCACTCCCCTCTGGCGGCCCTCTCGCTCTTCTGTTCTACCTCTCACCCTCGCGAGATGTATCCGTGAGGCAGCAACACGATGCCCGACTCAGTGCAGCAGCGCCCCAAAGACGCCGAGGAGACGCGCAAGCGCGCCGTGGCTTTTCTTCGCGACATCCTGAAGAAGAGCAATGGTAAGTCCTCCGAGGACATTGCCGTCAGCATTCTGAATCTGGCGCTGGAGGATGGCAATCCAGTGCGGGAATTCTTTATTCATTCTAAGTGTACGTCCATGCTTGCCCTCCCGGAGAGGTGTTTCTTTCTGGTAGCCGCCAGTGCTTTGGGACGGTTGGCTTACGCTTTTCTTAGCGCGTACTTCTGCCGCTTCATCCGAACGCTCTGTCAAGTCTCGCAGCTCTTCGAAGATTTTGAGAATTGCGAGGCGAGAGTATTCGAAGATTTCGCCGAGTAAGACGCCGACGCCCAATCAACAGGTGAGTTGAGCCTCCCGCGTCTCGCCGAGAGGTTAGTCTTGTGTCCGTACTCACACATCTTCCAGCTGTCCGGTTCGAAGACGACTGGTGTTCCCGATGGGGGTAAATCAGATGGCCAGAATCAAGCGGAGAGGTCGAAATCAAAGGAGAATGAAGATTCGAAGCCCAGCAAGACCCCGGCTGAAATGCCATATCGGTGCATTGTGTGCAACGAAGACCTCAGTTACAAAGGCGTCTGCAAACGGCATCTGGACGAGCAGCACGTGACCCCGAACGTGTTCCAATGCGAAAGATGCAACCAGTGTTTCGACACCAAAGCTGAGGCCAAGAAGCATTGCAACCGCTGCGGCATGGGAAACTTCCATTGGAACGTCGTCAAGCCGCCGGCCAAGACCATCTACGCCTCGGAATACACGGATGAATGGTTCTCATCCAAGTCAATGTACCTGGAGCATCTCCTCAAGCTATCCAAAAAGGGGAGCACTCGCCCGAAAGCGAGCCTGAATCGCAAGCTGCGCACGCTTCTCGGACATCCCAGCCTGGTGGAACACGTCATTGATATGAGCGAGGTGACCTTAGGGCTCGGCGATGCATGGAAACGGCTGCGATGGTCGGACACGCAACTCCAGCTGGCGATCCAGCAACTCGAAGATGCGGCGGTGGTGCACGAAAACGGCATCATCACTTTCGAGGGACATACACAGCCCGCGCTCAACGTCCGCCATTTCTTACATGCGTTGATCAGCGCCGGAACGTTGTCAGATGTTCAATCCCATCCTGGCTCTCCTCCCCCTCAGCAATCAGATGGCCGACATGATCGACGTCGCTCTTCTGTTTCAACTGCCATTCGTCGTTCAACCCTTGGGGTACCAGGCATGTCTGCAGCGAATGCATCTGCTGCAGCTACACTACCCAGCAGCGGATATGCTCTAAACGGCACCATCGCCGCCCAGCAAAGTGCTCCAACACGCCGACACACACCTTCCGCTCGGGAAATGCGGGCCAAGAGACATCGCTCCGACCTCAGCGGTTCAACCGAAGCCACCAGGAAAGCCCCTGGGCCTCCCAGGACCCCAGTGGGTCTCCAATATCCACCTACTGCACATGTCCAGGTGCCAGACCCCAGATACGCAGGACTGGGATCCACAGTCCTACCAGAGCGACCAATGGTCGACCACATATCTCAGCAATACGCCGCAGCCAACAGCCTCGTATCCCAACCACAAGCCTACGACCTCATGAGCCCAGCAACGACAATGCAGCCCCCAGACCTCGACAGTACCTCCTCCCTAGGCACCATCCCCCAAGAACCCGACATGCAATACGCCCCTCCGCCGCCACAGCCCCCCGCGCCCGCAGGAGCCTACAACCTCTGGCCCCAAAACGGCCTCGAATTCCAATTCGACGCCTTCAAATCCGTCAACCGCAATATGCATCATGATCCCGGCGGCTACGGCTACCCCAGCGACTCCTCCACGCGCGCATCGATTGTGAGTTACTTTGATTCGAGCGAGGATGAGCAGCAGCATTCGCAGCAGCATCCGCAGCAGGGCATGACGGATTATGCACCTTACCTTGATTATGGCGTTGTGAGCGGGATGGGCACGTTTTTGTTGGACGATGACGAGCAGAATGAAATGTCGGCGTTGAATCAGCGGTTTTCGGGATTTTGAGGGGAGGCATGGATGTCATGGACTTGCGAGGGATTTCTTCTTTCTTCCAATTTCACGTATGCGAATCGAATTCACGCTTTCTTATCTCAATTCAACTTCAACCTTGGTCAACAAAATGACTCACGAAGGCTACACCCCCTCTCAACCTCCCCCTTCAAAACCCCCCCTATCCCTCCATCCCACCAATACCAGGCGCCTCCATCCGGGCCCCATCCACTTTCACCGCCGCATTCTCGGCCTTCCGACACCGAGCGCAGATCAGCCCGGCAATGACTCGCGTGCTCGTCACCATGCCTTTGCACCCTTCGCCGCGCCGATGGGGGTTGCAGAAGGTGATGCCGGTTTGCAGTTGGGCGCGGTGGCCGCAGGTGAGGTTTTGGAGGATGCGGAGACACATTGCGCTTGAGGGGATTGGATGGGTGAGTTGTGCTGTGTGAGTGATATTGGGATTGCGTGGGGGTGGGTTTGCTTGGGAGGTGGGTGCTAGGTTCTTGAGAAGGGGCCCGAGGGGTTTGTTTTGTTGGGAAGGGGTGTATGGGAGAGGGAGAGCTCTATGTATGTACTTGAGAGGGCTGCGATGGGAGGGTGTTAGAGGTCATTTGACCTTTGTTCGGAAGACTAGCAACACGGCATGTTGTCAGCCTCGTCATGGGATTCCTCGGGCAGCTCCCTTTGCGCGCGTTGCACAACATGGCCATGTGATCTCGGAACTCACATCTGCTTTCGTATCGTCGTTCCGTTGTGAAACATGCTGTGCCGTTTCGATTAGGCTGATATGAGCCTACCTAGCTGGAACAGTTTGCCTACTGGCACCCATTTCCCGCGTTTCCTCGCATCACGTGAATAGTGGGTCCAAATCTGCACACATCTTTCTACAGAGACATCGATGGCATAAGGTAGGGGCAAAAACAAAGCATATACATCTCCCGAGCGTCAAGCATCAGCTCTCCCACTTTATGCCCCTTTGGCAAAGAGAGATCAAAAAGTGAACGTCGCCGCCCACAGCCGATCCCCCGGCCCCCTCACTTAAGAGAAGACACTCCACAAGCCCCCCGCCGATACAACTATTGCCAATTGGTTTCAATAGTTGCGCCAGCGGTGGATCAGCGCTCTAATTAGTTTCGTTCGAACTTGCGTTCTCGGCGAAACATTACAAATCCTTTAAGGTACTAAATTTGGTTCTTTGACCAACTCTTCCCTTTAAGGTGGTGGTGCAACGCGGGTGATTGTTTATATTGTGACGTTTCGTGCTCGGTGGAACTTCGGTGGTTTCACGTGCATCAGCGGATGCTAACTGTCTACGTCAGACACGAAGAGGTGTCTTTACGGCGGGGTTTTGAGGAAAGGCTTTGGAGCACTTCGCTGTACTTTCTTGAAAGAATGAGCACAAGCTATCTATCTCCTTCGCAGCCCATGGGCCAACCTCCTCTCTAGCCCCGGAGGAATGACTTCAGCACTCCGTGCTCTTCGCATGCGGCCAACTCGTCTGCTTCTCCTCATTGTTCTTGGTATCGTCGTCGACTTTGCGACAATAGGCGCAAATCACCCCGGCGATGATCTTAGTACTCGCTTCCATGCCTTCACACTGCTCGCCGGCTTGGAGTGGCGCGCACGACTTCACCCTCTCTTGGTATTTGGAGCGGTGGCCGCAGGCGAGGATGCGGTTCTTGCGTTTACACATATTGTCGGTAAGCTGGAGGTACCGGCGAGGATGAGAGTGAGAGCGGTTTTGGTTGGAGCTGGTTGTGTGGTTTGGCCAGCCGCTTTTGTACATTGAACAGAGAAGGGTGTATATGTAAGGAAGGAGAAGTCCATCTATATACTGCGGTGGTAAGGTAATGAGACAGTGAAGAAGGGTGTTCGACGTGCGGAACCGTAGTACTAGTGCGGAATGTATGAGGGGAGTCTATCGAATATTTGCTAGCCTTGCCGTGTCGCCGGCGGAAATGCAATGACAACAACCCTTTGCGAGTTGCACAACTAGGGTTACAGCTTGGAATGAATCAGATGACATGTTGCGTTACGTGGCGTAAATCTGTTGTGCGGCCATCGGGCAGGCAGAGCGGAGGAGAAGACGGGTGTCGTTGCATCGTGGGGAGCGTGGTTGATGATGGGCAATTTAGAGTTTGAAATTTCGGCCGCAAGGCTGAGAATTGAGCCTTAGTCGACACCGCACGCTTTCCGCAGCAGTGAAAGAATGCATACTGCGATAGATGTCCGCTAACTAAGCCCTCTTGCCTGTACGCCATTGGATCCCCCAATTGCCAAAGTCGCAGCGTGGAATTAGACACGCGTTGGCTCTGTGAGGTCAGCTCCGGTGTGAATCGTCGGCTGGCCGTCCATCGTACACAAGTTGTCGAGAAAGCGGCATACTTGACAAATCGTCCGGCGGTCGTAGGCCGTCTCGATGTGGCGATATTCGCAAGGCTCGCCACGTTGAACGGGTGGGCAGAGCCATGCTGTTGGCTGGACTTGCGCGAGGCATCCGCAGGCGAGGAGGAGCATTGTGTGGATGCACATTGTGAATTGGTATTGGAGATGAGCGTCTTAGATGTAGATATTGTTGAATTTGCTTTCGAAGAGTGATGAGGAGACTTGGAGGCATCGTACAGCAGGCGGAGGAGAAGGAAATATATATACTGGAGCAAAATCGAAAAGGCAGCAGTGAACGAGGGCTCAGAGCATCGTAACAGCCATTGAATGAAGGTATACCGCGCGTCATGTTTGCTAGTCTGTACTCTCGTACGACAGTGTGTCTCACCGATGATTCTCTCCCACGTGGAACAGCAACACCCACACGAGAACAGTCCGACATGCATGAACGTCGCCAGCCAACAATCTACCTCCCATTACCCCCACGCTCCACCAGCGTCTCTTCTCCCTAGAGAGCCAACAAGTTAGCCCTTTGGCTACGGTATGGTCGCAATTCACCCGTAGAGTACTCACAGTCCTGTAGCCGCGCGCCGCGCAACGTTGGCAGATACCAGCCACCGTCTCAGCCTTGCACTCGACCTCGCATTTCTTGCCGTCGCTCCAGGCCTGGCATCGTCGAATCGGGGGCTGGTAGTTCGATTTGTGTCCGCAAGAGAGGATCTTGTTGACTGATTTGCACATTTCTGCGGCGTTGAAGGTATGGCCTTGGGCTTGATTGGATGTGCGGTGCAGCGATTGATTTGGACTTTGGATGACTTGAATTTGGAGCTTTTTGAAATAGTGGGTTAGAGGAGAAGAGAAGCGATTTATATATGCAAGGCAACGGATAAGTTTGGGTGTAGTGAACGGCGTCGTCGACGACTGCATTAACGGCGGCGGTGAGACTGGAAGGATTGTTTGCTGTCGAAGCCTTGATTTCTGAACGCACGACTAAATCTCTTGTCGTACGCTACTCCATGTCTCTAAACCAAGAACCCGTCCGTACTGCATGGAAACCATGGAAACCAGCGATCTAATCCTCATGACAGCCCCGCGTTCCTCCCCGTCCTCCCTCCCCATGGTGATTGATTGAGCCTCAGTGTCCACCCCCATCTCTCCAGAGTAATACTCAGCGCCTTGCCTTGCATCTCAGCGGCGCGTGCAGGCCAGGCAAAGCACGGAGTTGCAAAATGCGTCGGTGTAGACAGTGATCCACTCAGTCACGCAGGATTTGCCCTTTTTGAAGTCTTCACACAGGTCGACGCCGACTGTGGTCCAGGACTGATGCCCGCAGGCGTACTTGGTGGTGTATCGTTTGCACATGGTGGTTCGGCGCTGAAGGCTTGACTGTGCTTGTGTGGAGGTTGGTATTTGGTGGAGTTGTTGAAGATGAGAGAGAGTGTATACGGAGGAAGAGCGCCATTATATATCTAGGAGTGTGAATAGCAGTCGTCGTGAATGGCGTTGAATGTGACGGATATCTGTGAATGAAGGGGTTGTCGTGAATCGCGTCGGATGTGATGTGTATAAGTGAATGAGTGCCGTCGAAAAGTGAAGGGAAAGAAGTAGTGAATATATAGTGTAACATGTGGAGTGTTTGCTGTCTGCCTTTTGCGCATCTCCGGATCAGGCTGAGCGTGAAGTCTAAGGCGGCAAGGCTGTCTCACGTGCGCCGCCAGCCGCGCTCAGCCCGTTTCCTCTCCCCCGAGCGACTCAGCCTGAAAGTCCCCTCCTTCAACCTATCAGCATTCCCCTCGCATGATTCAGGGATCGTCTAATCATTCATTGTGGGCCGTGGCGCGGTCAAAGCAGTATCTGCAACAAAGTTGAAGCTGCGCCTTATGTATATAGCAACGTGAGACATGTTTGCTCGAAGGTGCGAACTGTCGCTCTCTTCGTTGGCTGGACCCAATACTTTCGTCACGATGAAGTACGATCGATACGCATCGCACAACTAGCTAGGCCGATATAATTGGGCCGCTCGGAATACGCATCTCCCAGTGTGCCCTAGAAATCCATCTCTCATGATCTTCTGACCTCGTCATCAGCTTGATGCCTGCGCCGCGAGCGGCCCCATCGGCACACTGCATCTGACCAGGGAGTCTATCGATGATTTGATATCCCCCGCAACAGCCCCGCCTCACTCGTCACCCTCCCCGTCGTCGACCCGCGCAGTGAGAGCAGTCTCGAGGGATGTACTCGTTGTGGTAGTACATCACACACCTCTGACCCGCGCGCCACAATCGACAGTGGCTGATCTTGCTCCGTTCAGCGGAGTGATGCCCGCAGCGGAACGTGGCGAGCACGTTGACGCACATCGTGCTTGTTCTTGTGTTGGCGATCAAGTGAGAGTTGCGTTTCGAGTGGCGTTCCGAGTTGACTTGCAGCTGTTGTGATAGTGGTGTGTTGAGTTGCGGGCAAAGGTGTATATGAAGGAGAGAAGCCATCTATATATCGAGTTGATTGGAAGTATTGAAGAGTGTTGTCGGCATTCAATACAGTGGTCATAGTGAATGCAGAATATAAGTATCTTGGACGAATGTTTGCTATCTGAAACTCCTGTGCATCCTCGGACTCAGGCCTCGGCCTCTTTGCTGAATGCAAGGCTGTCCTCCCGAGATACCCCCAACCCAAGCAAACAACCCCGAATCCCATCCTCCCTTCTTTCACAGCCAAACCATCAGCCCGAATCGTCCGAGGTTGCGCAATCCGGACAATCCGCGTCGACCGTCCACGTCTCGAATTTCATGCGGCACGGCCGTCCTGCGAGGTTTTCGTTACACGGCACGATTCTGGGCTGGACGGCGGTGGGATGCCCGCAGCGATAGTATCTGGTAGCGAGGAAGCACATTGCTCTGACGTTTGTGGTGCTGTGATCGATTCGTGCCGGTATTGGTTCCGGTTTGAGTGGTATTGACTGCTACTTCGGTGGTCTTGTTCTCGGTTTCGAGTAGATGGTTTTGGATAAAGAGTATATTGAAAGAAGAGAAGCCATTTATATATCGAGGTGTTGTATAGTAGTGAAGAGTGTCGTCGACATTCACCGAGGGGCAAGCGCAGTGTATGTATACCTTCAGCGTCGGGGATGAATGTTTGCTCTCTACAAGTTTGGTACCACACTATCGATTAACCGAACCCAGTCCCGTGGGATAAAGGCAGAGGTATTACGAGGGACGGAGTTCAATATGCGTGGAATAGTCTTGCTAGCCCCTATTCAGCCTTGTGATCTCAACATGTTGCCCTATGAACCCTCCCCTGCAATTCCTCACCGGAGTTTCTACTCCTTCGCCTCATTCAACCATGCATATCATCACCTGGACCTCTCTGCGTCAAATCTCTCCCCAGCGCCATCCTATGCTTAGTTCCAGGTGGGGAGGCACTCCTGGCAGGGGTGTCTAGAGTAGCGCCTCTCGAAGTACACCCGGCACGGTAGCCCTCGCCACCAGCGCCAACAGCGTTCGTAGAAGCCTTGCAGACTGCTCGGGTGGCCCCAGGCGAAGAAGAAGACGGGTTGTGTGCACATCTTTACGTCGGTGGTTGGAAAGTCGGCGATATGATCTGGGCTTTCTCGTTGCTGCGTGGTTGGATCGGTGGAGCGGTGTTTCGAGGTGCAAGTGGCGGTTGATCTTGGAGTTGGAGTCAAGGCGGTCGGATATCGGAAGAAGAAGAGGCGTGAAGAGACGCGATTATATACGCAGGAAAAGTGGTCAGAGTGAACGTCGCGCCGAGCGGACGCCAGTGAATGATATACGAACAGTGAAAAGTATCTATTTCGTTCCTGCGTCCACGTCAACAGCCCCATCAAGGCTCCGCGCCGTTCCTCCGCAACTGTGCACACGATCCATCACGGGGGTGTACGAGCCTGCCGTTGTTTGCTCGACCTCTGCTCGGTCCAGCGGTCGGAGGCACGCGATTTGGCGACAGCGGCCGCTCATTCGGCACGGGAGCGTGGCTTGGCTGCTGTTGGTGTGCTCTGTGGTCGTTAGCACCGAGCACCGCGTGATCAATCGCGCCAGAGGGAGTGACGCCGGCCTGCGGAAGGGGCGTTGCAGGTGCTCCGTGGCTCTTGACCGCTCTATGGAGGACGGCGCGCAATGCCGCTTGTTGTTGAAGAAGCCACCGGTCCCTGGCTTCCGGAGGGGGACGCTCAGAAAGCAAACGTTCGAGCTGCAAGCACTGCCATTTGGCATATGCTAGATCCCAGCTCAGTGCCGGCCAGTCGTTTGGCTTGTGTGGTAGACTGTCCTCAGGGTTGATGGTTTCAATCTCGCCCCAGAGCTGATGTAGACATGTTTGCAGCTGGAGGTTGAAGTCGGGATCTTGCGATCTGGCGGTGCTAGCCATGTTCCGAGTTTGTCGAGGGACTTTAGATATTGATGCAGCGTATTCTGTTCGAATGTGTGCAAAGTTGCTGATCCGATCGATATAGTTGCAGAGGAGGAAGTTCTTTATATAGAGACGAAGAGTAGGAGAGCGTGAGTCGAGGCATGGTGGAGAAGGGGGGAGCAGTGCACAGTGTGCAGAGAGTGTGCATCGAGGGACGCAGCCACCTACAGCTTGAGAGGCACAATGTCTGGCAGAGTTGCAGATCCTTATACCCCCGGCAGCGAACCATCTTCACCGTGGCCTGGCGTTGTAAGCTGGCACAAGGTCAACAGTGGACGAGGATACCTGCTTTTCTGCGAAAATGTCCCACAGCAGCTGTATCACAGAGCCATGGGAAACGATCCACAACGTAGGCGGGCGTACAGCGGCACAGGCTGCTGGCCAATCTGTACGATGTAGCTCATCTGCGCGCCATAATCCGGGCACAGGTACGACTTGAAGTAGGTCGAGATCCGCTCCCCGGTTGACACAATCTTCCACAGCGGCCGGATGTCGGGTGAACGATGCAGAAGGCGGCCGGCGTACTCGAGTACAAGCCCATGGTGGATTAGTACCACGCAGCTCATTGCACATCAGCTTCCGGCCACACGTACGACTAGAAGTGGGACGAGATCAGCTCTCTGGGTGACAATGCAAGCTTCCACAGGTGTAAGATGGCATGGCCGCGCGGCGCGATGTACGGTTCTATTCTCACGTTCCGCGCTCGCCTCCCCTCGACAGGAAAGACTGCCTTGACCGCAGAGGCTATTCGGATCGGTCGAAGAGGTTGACAGTGGCGACGGAATGAGGTGCGTAGTACGTGTGCATTGAGTTACTCTGGAGGGCAAGCTCTGGTCTCTGGTGAAACGACAAGGAGTGGAGACGCTGACGAGTATGCTACTAGTCAGCAGGTGCTAGTGAGTTGAAAGATGGCGAAAATGTGGAAGACGACTGAGACTGCTGAGAGTGCACAGTTTTAATGGAGACGGGAGGTGAGGAGAATGACTGCATTCCTTCGTCAAGTTCCGCAAAAAGTCGGCTCTCCCTCGTCGACGTTTGATTGGACAGCGCTGCAGCCAGCCAACCGCAAGGCTGGCGAGACGACTACCTCGCAAACATCTCCCCGTACTTGCATTGATACTGGTGGAAGTACTCTCTCAAGTTAAAAAGTCTGTCTCACTGCGCTGACTGCCCGCCGATTCTCCTGATCTCCCACTTCACCACTCCGTGTCCAGCACCCCCGGCCACTTGGTCGGCTTCTTGTCCTTCTTTCTGATCGCATCATCCTGCTCGCGACAAGCCAGACAGATGGCACCCGGCATCGTACTCGAGATCAACTTGACTCCCCCGCAGGCAATGCCGTTGCGATATTTCTCGCAGCGTTCGGTTCCGGAGTGCTCGGCGGAGCGGTGTCCGCAGGCGAGGGTGGTGTTCTTGGCGTAGCACATTGTTGTTGATCGAGGGTAGTCGATCGGTGAGTGGAAAAGTCGAAGTGGCGATGATGTAGAGTTGTGCTTGTCGAAACATTGGAGAAACATGTTGTAAAATGGGAGCGAAGCAGTCGTATATATACATCGATGAAGAAGGCATCAGTGAATGCAACGACGATGGTATTGGTGAATGCGCTACAGAACTACACAATCAACTCTGCGACACAACACAGCGATGTAGCAAACTCTTCCTCCCCCGGCTCCCTTCTCATTCCGCCCATTCCATCAAGACTCAGTCCTCGGCGCACTAGGCCACCTCCCCTGGACCCCATTTGCAACGATAGCAGCGTTGTCCGCGATGCGGCAAGCCAAGCAGATCGCATCGCGGACCCCTCCACTGATGAATTCGATCTTGCATGGTCGTCCTTGCTTCGAATCCTCGCACTGTATTCGGCCGGAACGCTGGTTGGAACGGTGACCGCAGAACAGGCAGATTTCTTTGACGACGCACATTTTGGCGTTGACGGTTGTTGGCTTGTGCTTGGAAGGCGTGGAAGATCGATGTTGCTGAGTTGATGTCGGCTGGATGTTTTGTATAATTGCGTATATATAGCCAGGCGGGTGATGCTGTTGAATGCCATATTCAATGTCGCAGTGAAGATGTATATTCCCCTCCCTCGTTGAAGTTTGCTCATTCACAGACGTCTTGTGTGACTGAAGAAGTCCAACAGCCGAGCTGTGGCATAGTTGCAGATTGTCGTGACCGAGGCACCGTGCTACAGAGTAGTGTTTGCCACATTTTGTACCGTCCATGCTGTTCTCGGCAGAGCCCTTTTGGAAGTGAGGAAAAGGAAACGCTTGCATCGGCTCCAGTGAGCTCTGCAGCCTGTTTGTTCAACGGACAGGAATCGGGTAATGGACTATCCAGCCCAAACGAGGCCAAAAATGGAAGCAACAACTCAGAGTCGAACACGGGGTCTAGCAGATGACAAAAAAACAAACTCCTTTTCAGCCCTTTTCAGGAAGGAGAGAAAGCAAGGCGAGACTCGTAGGACCCCAACAGGTTTGCATTTTTGCCCAAGACCAACAGATCGATTGATACTGCGGTCATTGGTTAGAAGCTTCGTGAAGGTCATTCAATACATAGACAGTGTAAATGGTTACGAGGTTTTGCCGGGCGGAGAGAGGATGAAAGACGCTTCTCGTAGATTGCGTGGGCGAAGAGCAGTTGACGTCGGCAAGGCAGCACAAGGCTTCCCGCGCAGATCTCAGCACGTCATGACGAAATGTACACAATCCAGACCTCTTCTCCAAAAAAACTTGACCTTGATGTCAACCGTGATGGGCCATTGAACACCCCTCTTCTCTCCCCTCATAAACACCCCCTCACTCCCCCTCAAACCATGGCGCAAACCATCCTCCTCGAAACCTCCATGGGCAGCATAACCCTCGAACTCTACACCACCCACGCCCCCAAAACCTGCCGCAACTTCCTCACCCTCGCCAGCAGAAACTACTACACCAACACCATCTTCCACCGCATCATCCCCAACTTCATGATCCAAGGCGGCGATCCCACGGGCACCGGGCGCGGCGGCGCCAGCATCTACGGCGACAAGTTCGAAGACGAGATCCGGTCGGATTTGAAGCATACGGGGGCCGGCGTGCTGAGTATGGCGAATAGCGGGCCGGATACGAATGGGAGTCAGTTTTTCATTACGTTGGCGCCGACGCCTTGGTTGGATGGGAAGCATACTATCTTTGGGCGGGTGAAGAGTGGGATGCGCGTTGTGCAGCGGATGGGGTTGGTGAAGACGGGGGAGCAGGATAGGCCGGAGGAGGAGGTGAGGATTCTGGGGACGAGGGTGTTGGAGGGGGAGAAGGAGGGGTGAAGAGACACAGAGTAGACTCGAAGTTGTTTTGCGGTGGTACGTATTGACAATGTCCTCCTCAGGACTCACTTTGCTGACTGCATCATCAGTCGACTAGAGCGGGCCGTTGGGGTGGACCAACACCTTGGTGTACCCCTCAACTCTCCTGTCGAATTTGTCGTACGCCTCCGGAGCTTCGTCAAGGCCACACTCGTGCGACACGACAAAGGAAGGCTTGGCGCGGCCGCTGATGATCAAGTCACGCAAGTACCGGTTGTACGCCTTGACGTTGCACTGCCCGGTGCCGAGCGAGAGACCCTTTTCGAACAGCTTGCCGAACGACATCAAGATCTGGCCCTTGCCGGATTGTGCGTCAGGAGCGCCCGGATCAGAGGGCACGTACAAGCCTGGAATGCCCAGACCGCCGGTAGGACGAGTGACCATGATGAGCTGATCAAGGACAATGTTCGGCTGCTCCTTGCTACCGCCCTTGTCGACGGCCTGGTACCCAACGGCATCAACAGCCCGATCGACCATACCGTCGTTGGCCTTAATGATCTGCTCGACGGGATCGCTCTCCTTGAAGTTGATGGGAGTGGCGCCAATCTTCTGGGCCTGGTCCAGGCGTTCCTTGACCTGGTCAACGACGAACACTCTGCTGGCACCACGGATGACGGCGGAGTAGGCTGCCATGAGCCCGACCGGTCCTGTGCTGTATTAGTGGGAGGTCTTGAAGTGATTGGAGAATATGGCTACTCACCAGCGCCAAAGACAGCCACCGACTCGCCAGGCTTGAAGCCGCTCAGGACCAGCCCGTGCCAGCCTGTGGGGAAGATATCGGCCAACAATGCGAAATCGGCCTCATTCTCCGTGCCCGGAGGAAGCTTCAAAGCATTGAAGTCCGCAAAGGGAATACGCATGTACTGCGCCTGTCCACCCTGGTATGGACCCATGGCGACATATCTTGGAGCACGTCAGCGAGGGCTCTCCCAGGGAAGAAGATGTTGGGATGATGGCCGCAACCTACCCGTATGCACCACCAGCAAAGCCGGGATTGACACCGGTGCAGAAGGCCGTCTTGCCCTCCTCGCAGTTGCGGCACCTGCCATCCGCCACGTTGAACGGCAGCACGATTCTGTCTCCCTTCTTGAGCAGCGTCACACCCGGTCCAATCTCTTCAACGATGCCCATGTTCTCGTGACCAAAGACCAGGCCGGGCTCGGCAGCAGTGCGGCCCTCGTACATGTGGAGGTCGGAGCCTGCGAGCAACGAAGGCAACGATCAGCATCTCGGCGAGAATGGTAGAGGGGGAAAAAGGCACTCACCGCAAATGCACGTGGTGGTGACTTTGATAATCACATCGTCGGGATGCTTCAGCTTGGGCCTCTCAATCTCCTTGATGGACACCTTGAACGGGCCATCGTAGTGCAGCGCCTTCATCTTGTCGCCCATGTTTGCTGACGTTCTCGTCTGATCGGGGAGAGGTTTGGAGCTGATTTGCGGTTGCACGGGCTGGTCTTCTTTCTCGTGGGTGTCTAGGCCTACAATCTTTTTGATGACGTGCTTCACTTCTTCCATTCGAGGGAAACTTGAAGGAAACAATGGGGGTAATAAGAGTGGAGGGACTGGGCGAGACTTGGCGGGATGCTGCTTTCACCCCTCATTTGGTTGCGTTGCCCCTCCGTCGGGGTCTCCAGTTTTGCGGGGCGGGCGGACGACATCAACTGCCGGTTTGGGATGGCGGCGCCGGGTCTGGGCGCGTCCAGCCTTGACGTTTCATCTGCTAAACTGGGGTAGCCGCGGGGATGGTGGTATCAGTGACTGCCGAGGGAAGGGAGGACTTCATCTCTTCTGTCCATTGAGGACACGACATGGTTCTCTTGTAGACGATTGTAGCATCCTACTCAGAAGCATTGGTCACTGAGCAGGCGTAGCTTATAGCCCAAGTCTCACACCTCTCCCTCAGCAAACCCCACGCATCCGAGCACGATGCATTCTAGAAGCGTGGCAAGCAGCCTCGCCCGTTTGAGCCTTTGCCGTCCCACCACGAGGCGGACGCCACACGCATGCAACCCAGCACGTGCGCTCGCTCCACGTGCAAATGCACCATCCACTCACCCGACCAGCAGCACCGCTAGACTCCCCCATCCCCCAGCAAGGCCCTACTCCACCTCCTCGCCCAGCGAAGGCGAAATTCTCGTGGAAACAGTGGAGCACTCCCCCGGCCACAACGTAGCGACCGTCACCTTCTCCAACCCGCGCAAACTCAACATAGTCAACAGTCCGCTTCTCCGCCAGTTTATCACCACCTGCCGCCAGCTGTCCGAAGATGACAACCTGCGCGTCGTCGTCCTGGCCGGCGCGCCTGCCGCCCCTCCAACAGACGGAGGCAAGCCCAAACCCCCCTCCTGGATAGGCGGCATGGACATCCGCGAAATGCACACCATGACCTCCTACGAGACGGCGAAGAAGTTCATCACCCTCGTGCACCACGCCTGCGACGCAGTACGGCAAGTCCCCGTCCCCGTGCTGGCGAAAGTGCACGGCTTCTCCCTCGGCGCCGGGCTGGAAATCATGGCCGGCTGCGACCTGAAGATCGCGACGAAAGCCAGCACGTTCGGCATGCCGGAAGTCAAAATCGGCTTGCCTTCTGTCGTCGAGGCGGCGCTCATGCCGGCGCAGATTGGCATCGGTCGCGCGCGCAGACTCATGTACCTTGCGGAGAATATTTCCGCGGAGACGGCGGAGCGGTGGGGGTTGATTGAGAGGGTGGTGGAGGATGAGGCGGCGCTGGATGCCGCGACGGCTGAGTGGGTGGATATGATTGTTGCGATGGGGCCCAAGGCGATTCGCAGCCAGAAGCGCTTGATGCAGAAGTGGGAGAATACGACTGCGGAGCAGGCGGTGCAGGCGGGGGTGGAGGCGTTGGCGGCGTCGTTTGCGGATGGCGGCGTGGAGCCGAGGGAGTACATGGCCAAGTTTTTGAATCGGAAAAGGTAGGGCTGTGATGCTGCATTAAAGTCATGATGTTGTTGAGATTCGTGTATCGCAGCTATAGATACAAGATCACGCATTCATCTTTCCACCTACTCGTGATATTCCTCATCCCCATCACTCTCCTCTCCACCATCGCCCGCAGCCTCCGCCGCCTTCTTGCGATCCCCAACACTCGCCCCACCCTTCTTCGCCCCATGCCGCTTCACCAAATGCTCAATCGGACACCCCTCCTCCCACCCCGCACTCCCCTGCCCCGTCACCGCCCTACACCGCGCACACGTCTTGCCATGCTTAATGAGCAAGTAGTGCAGCTTATACTTACAATCGTCCGGGATGCGCGCATCGCAATGCCCAAACGTCGTGTTGCGATCCACCTTCGGCTGCCCCTTTTTGGTGCTCTTGGGCACCCAGCCGAGGTACTGGCAGAGGCGGAAGACGTGCGTGTCGACGGCGAAGCTGGGGCGTTGCAGGCAGAAGAGGGCGACGCAGGAGGCCGTCTTGGGCCCGATGCCGGGGTAGGAGAGCATCTTCTCGATGGCGACGGGCGTGCTGAGGAGGTGCAGATGGTCGAGGGAGATGATGTTTTGCGATGCTTTCGCGATTTCTGCTTGCTTTTCGCTGGCGCCTTCGTGCTCGGCGCCCGCTGGATTTTCGTCTTTGGGGTTCGTGAGGGCGGCTTTGCGCTCTTGGTTTTCTTCGTACACGAGTTGCAGGATGGCTTGGATGTCCTTTGATTTGCGGTCCGCGAGCCCGCCGTGCTCGATGGCTTTGTAGACGTCTCGTTGCGGCGCCACACGCACGGCATCCCAGTCGACGCTGCCTTTGCCGATGCCTTCTTTCAGCGTGCCAAAACGATCGACGAGGCCGCGGAAGGCGGTGGAGGAGTTCTTGTTGGTGGTGTTGGCGCTGAGACGAGTGCGGACAAGGGCGTCGAGGACGGAAGGCACTTCACCGCAGCCTGCAACGTCGAGAGATGGCGGAGGAATAGCTTTGGGTACAGTCACTTTGCCATGTACTTTCTCCAGCAGCCGCACGACCTCGTAGCATTCGTCTGCCGTGGGGCGAGGATAGTCCGGGTATGGAGATTTGCCAGGCGTCAAGCCGTAATTGTCCTTTTTCTTCGGCGTCTTCTTGGGCGTGCTCGCATCAAGCTGTGGTGAAGCCTCTTCCTTCACAGGCGTATCCTCCTTCGACCGCTTCGCCCTCTTCTTGGGCCGCGAACTCGTTTGATCTTCTCCCTCCGCACCAGGAGTAGGCAATGCCGCCGCAGCGCTCAAGTTATGCGGCAGCTCTTCATTGTTGTCTGCAGCATCATCCTCTTGCTTAATCTGGTGTCTCGCCCGCTTCTTGCCAGTGTTCGCCGGAGTGCCGGGAGTCTCCTTCTTCACTTTCGCCGCTTTGCCGCGTGGTTTAGGGGTGGGTGGTGGGCTGGAGAGCTGCTGAGGCTCTGCTTTCGTCGTCGCGGCGCGAGCGAGGGATGATCGAGTTGTACGTGCCATAGTGTTCCACGGGGCCGTGGCAGGGAGACGAAAACGAGAGAAGTTCAAGGAGTGACGGAGGGGAGTCGTAGTCTTGGGTAGGAAGGACAGGTTGGACGGCGTTATACACCAGCTTGCCTCGAATGAGTGGATTCGAGAAAGCGACGGTCAATACTTACACGGCATCGAGAGAATCCAAGGGGGATGTAGTCACAATGCAGCCCAGGCCTGGCGTGCAGGAGCAGTGACGTCCTTGACTTCAGAAATCCGAGCTCGGACTGCAAGTCGATCTGCAGGTACCATCTCGTTTCCAACCCTGCATCCCAGACCCGACATCATCACCATCACTTACAACACCAAAGACATTGGATCAGGCACAGCGATGCTTAGAATACTCATTTTGTCATTGCACTCATCTCGTATCCCATCTCTCGTACTCATCATCCATAAAGCAAGCACAAGCGGGATCACAATCAAAGGCACAAAGCGCGCCCAATCCCACTGTGTCGCATGAGCAGAAAGCAAGCAAGCAAGCGAGTCCATCTCTCCATCCATTCATTTCATCGATGGTCGCTCGCTGTTCGTAATAACAAAACAAAAGAAGTCTGTGAGTCGTCGTTGGTGCAAGAAAGCAACATGCCCAACGAGACAGCAAAAGAGAAGTAGTCAGCCAGGCTGGTGTCGTGCCATGCGTCGTCTTATCATCCAGTTCCTCCACCGTTGTTCAATGACCGCCTTCCATTCCATGCAAGTAACTCCCAAACCAGTTGATCATTAGCCCGTCCGAAAAGAAAAAGGGGAAACGCCGCGCTGCGTACGCTCAGAGAAGTTGACGGGAGGAGAAGAGAGAGGTAAAACGGTGCAAGAGGCACAGTCCAGACCAGACAGGTAAGTGTGTGCAGCTCAGCGATAACGCGAACCCCGCCCGTAGTCAGGAGAGCCGTACGCCGACGACGATGACGTGGAGTGCACCTCAGCCTGGGCCTCATCATCGCCGGCACGAGGCAGCACGCGGGAGAGCAGCGACTTGATGGTACGCAACTCGATGCGGCCCACATCCGCCATCGTCTTCGCGCCAGTGTAGTCGATGTCCAGCATGCCGAAGAGGGATTGCTGCATCGCGGCGGCGCGGTAGGCGTGCAGCTCCGCGAGGGTAGGGGCCGGGGCGTGCACAGTGGCGGCGTGAATCAGCGCGGCAATGTACTCCACCACCGTCTCATCGACGCCAGGCTGCATAGCCAGGCCTTCGAAAGGCCAATCGCTAGCGAACTTGTGCGTCCCGCCAAAGCGAAAGTTCATCCCGCGGGAGTTGGCCACGGACCCGTTGCCCGACTGGTGCAGGTTGGCGACGACGATGTACTTCTGCGCCTCGGAGAAGCCGGGACACGTCAGGGCGGCGACGACGAGCTCTTGCAGCGTCGACATGGTGGGGCGCGTGTTGTCCAGCTGTGTGTTGTTGTGCGTCTTGCGCAGCAGGCCCATGAGCGCGCGGATGCTGGTCAGAGTCGTGTTGTAGATGCGGTCACGCTCGTTCATTTGGACGTGCTCGATTGCGTGCCAGGGGTATTTGTGGAGGATGGTGATGAGGTGCTCGTAGTTCCTGATGGGGCAGCGCTGAGCAAAGGGGGACTGGAGAGATGTTAGTGTCAGATATGTAGAAGAAGGGCGACGGTGATGTGGTGGACGTACGCGCTGAGGAGTCTCGGCGTACTTCGACATGTACACCAGCTCTTCCGGCTTGAGGAAGCCCTGGAATCCCGCAGACGGCACGCCTTCATAGTACTCCTCACGAGCACTGCTGACGTTGGGCGTGGGTCCAAACCACGTGACGGTGTCGCCAGCACGGTTGAACAACTCCGCCATGAACTCTCCCTCGCCGACAATAGTCACTTCAACCTCACGGTCACCAATCTTCGCACGACGACCGTTCCTGGTGCGCGCCTCGTACTGCTTCATAGCATAGTCTCCCTCCTTGCGGTTGCGCAGCTCAACGAACGCATCCATCGTCTTGCCGGTGTAGCGGTCGAGCATGATGTGCACGGCGTGGTAGGGCGAGCCTTCAGGCTGGCTGAGGATCTGGGCGTTGCGGCCGAGGAACGCCATGATCTCCGAGCGGGATGCGGAGTAGGGGATGTTGGTGATTTTGGCGACGACGGCTGCGTCGGTGGGGGTGGAGAGGCGGCAGGCTTCGATCATCGGCAGCACATTCATGACTTGCTCGACGGTGGGGAGTTGGCCTGCGGGGAGGCGACGGAACCAATTGGGCAGCTGGACGCTGGCTGTGCCGAGGAAGGCGGCGGCTTGGCTCTGTGGCCCTGACGAAGTCGTGTTGATGGCAGGGCTGTGAGGGGAGCCCAGCTTGCCTTCAGGACGAGGAGCAGTCGGCACTTGGTTGACTGGCTCGGGGGGCAAGCGACGGCTGCGGCCTGGGTTACCGTAGTCGATATCATGAGGGTCCTCCGTAGCGCCGGACTTGATCAAGTTAGCAAGACGCGCGGCGTAAGAGGCCTCGAACCCGTAGGCGTTGAAGCTGCCAGAGTCGTTGCCGGAGCTCTGAACAGAGGGAGTGACGACAGAGTTGATGGAAGCGAAGGATGCGTTGTAGACGGGATCCGGGCTGAACGAGTGCGGGCCGGTGAGGTTCTCGTTGCGCGGCAGATTGGCCAAGTACGCATTAGTGCCGGCATCGACGCTGCTGGATGTACGGCTTGCTTGAGCTCCGCGTGGCGTCACTGCAAACGGATCCATGGATCCGAACTGAAAGGTGAGGCTCGCTGCTTGCTGGTTGGGAGGAGTCATGACAGTGTTTGTCTGACGGGGGCGTGCAGCTGGCATCTGTGAGGGTAAGCGAGCCATCTCGAGCTGCGACGCGATCGACGAGCTGGAGGAACTTGCTGACGACTGAGTGCGCTCAGACTCGTCGCGCATGGGCGGCGGCACGTAACGAGGCATCGTGAACTCCTCGGTGTAGTTGGCGACAGCACTGGCGCGAAGGGGGGTTGGGGTGGTGTTGTTCATGTCGCGGAGCTGTGTGGGAGTCATGTTGCGAAGCGACGGCATGCTGCGACCGGACTGAGAGTCACCTCTGTTTCCCGCAGAGGAGCCCGTCGAGCGGCTAGCACCAGGTGCAGACATCGTGCTGACAGGGATGTAGAAGCGAGGAGTGAAGAACGTCACCGGATTGTGGATGCGAGGGCCGGCGTTGAGAAGGGGGAATTGGGCGTGAGAATCGGAGATCGCATGGACGCGCTGCAAGAAAAATGAGTTAGCTCACTGTGCGGTCATGAAAGTGTTTTGATCACGCGGAATTGTGGGGCTGCAATTTCCCACAAAAGAGGAAGGAGCGCAAGGATGCCTCAGGCCGCTGTTGGCTGTTGTTTTCAGGTGAAAACAGCAGCCACGCGCACACTGAGGTCTTGGCAGATGTCGAAAATGGTGGTGATGTTGTTGGAGGGGGGGATTTTGGTGAGCAGTTGGAAGGAAAAGGGGTGTACTCACCGAACCACACACCCCACAGACCGCCTCCAGGGTGCTGCCGTCGGTCGGCACCTCAAGGGCGTGACCGACGCAGACCTGGTGCTCACACGGGGTGAGCAGGAAGCGCGGGCGGTGGTGGCACTCGCCACAGAGATGGTGACCGATTGACAGCACCATGCTGTCAGGAGGGAGAGGAGGGCGCGTGCGGATCTGTGACTGTTGTTTTTGTTAGCTTCCGCCAACAAAAACGCAAAAAACAGGTGAACGTGAGTGGTATGGTCAGGAGAAGGAGGAGGAGAGTTCAGAAGCCGCTCAAATATGCCAGCACGGGTGGGGCCGTGCTGCTTCCTATCACGGAGGGTCCCGTGTTTGTGACACCATTGATCCCTAGAACGCTGCAGCTTAGTCACCGATCAATAGGGAGATGAATCAATGAGAAGCGCGACAATCAGAGCGAGTCACAGGCCTGAGTTACAGACAGTCCAACCCTGATGTGTGCAATGGACGGGGACAGGCGTCAATTGGACAATTGAAGATGAAATCAGACACAGTACTTAGCTGGCATCGACAGACTCTTCTCCAGTCCAGTCTGCGCGAAGGACGACTTCACGACGGCGAGCACGGGTTGGAAGAATGAAGCGAACAACGGAGATGTGGCATTTCAACGCTACCAAATCTAATCGAACTGGAGAAAGAGGACGTCAGTGTCTACCGATTTGCCGGAGGCGGAATGTATCTTACCGGAGTCAAAAAGCTTTCCGCCACGAACCGAGCCCTTGCATTCAACTATTCATCCGTTAGCACGAGCACTGCAGCTGAACTGGAGAGCGCAAATACGTACAAACAACTTCATCTCCGAGATCTCCTTGTCCACCTCCTCCATGAACTGTATTATAAAGTCCACCAGCTTGTGCTTCAGCATCTCCTCGGTGTGGAAGTTCGTGATCAAGAACGAGATATCGTAGCCCTGGGGTCGCAGCATAGCATCAGTATCCAGACACAAAACATCCGGCTCATCCGTAGACACCACATACCGGCACCGACTTCCTCCTCAGAATGAAGAACGCCTCAGCTCTCTGGGTCAAGAAGCGATCAAACTTGTGCACGAGGATGTGTTCAATCTCATCGGCCTGCTTGATTCTTATGCTCACGCGCACGCTGTTGACCGACGGCTCCACCAGCACTCGCTCTTCCTGGTTGCGGGAGACAGTGAGCGGATTGAGGATGACTTCGGGGGAAGAGCGCGCTTCGATCTCGGGGACATTGTGCCGTTCAGAGGCTTGCGATGCGAAGTCGGAGAGGGAGAGGGCGGCGGTGAGGGTGGAGCGGACGCAGTGGAGGTAGGGTCGAAGGGATTGAGACATGGTGGCTGACGTGGAGGGGTATTTGGCGTGGTTATTGCTGCATTGGCGAGGACAGAGACCGAATTGGGCAGAGGTGGTCGCAAAGGTGGTGTTTGAGTCGCGCAATGGGCCTCTGATGGCCGGGTTGGAGGTTTAACGGTGATTGCCTGTTGATGGCGTGGCCTCGTAGGCTCAAAAGTTCCGGGGTGAAGTGTAATCGTGGTGGGGACAGCTTAAACTTTGGTGCCTGATTTGGTGCCTAGCGCTCGTCACGTGCAGGTAGCTTCAACCACACCCATGCTCTTTCTATCTCACGCGCTCAGTACGCACATGATCACCGACCGTGGGCCAACCATGATGTCGATCTCTTGGACATTGCTCGTCCCTCCTGCATGGCCTCATGTTTTCGATCCCCTGTCAAGCAGCCGCTCATCCGGGCGGCTACAACGGTGAGGCGCCCGTCCTGCAGCCCAGCCCGCTGCACAGGCCTACTTAGTCAAAGATCAGCTCGAATGCACCGGCCCTAGTACTGTCGCCGCATGTATCAAATTTCAGCCGCACTTGAGAGAGATCACATTCGCTGCGAACGATGGCGCATTTGTCTTTCTCCATCGCCACTGTCCCGTGGGTTCTGAACAGGTGCTTACCGGATCCCAGAGATGGGAAACTGCGAAAGCATCGTCGACCCCTGCGCTGATGCGAATGCGAACGATGTCTCGGACATTGCGGGCATAGGCGTGAGGATGTCCCAATTGCCGGCGCTACGCTTTTTCAGCCCGCTTACCATCACAACAGGTACTCCTAGCATTCCTCATAACCGCTTGGTTTTCCGTCATTTTGGCCATCGTGGCATACTGGACTTGCTGTATCCCTGACGAACTCCTCACAACCTACGACAAGCTGTTCTCCAGGCGCTCCGGCGACTACTCTGCAAAATGGACAAACATCATCCGAGACGCCATCATGACTCTCGCAGATCAGCAAATCGTGACAGGTATCGCGATCTTGGTCGCCGGCTTTGCGCAGATTCACAGCCTGTCCATCTACCTCTGGCAAAGCGTCATCTACCTAGCCTGGATGTCTTCTGTGGTCCACTTGACCTCTTTGACGTATCTGCGCTACTATCTGCGAGAGAGGAGGGCACTTCGAGTGTGGAGGCTGGCGGGAATGTCCGCTTTGTTCTGCCTGCTGTTCGCAGCTCTGTACCCGACAACCGGTCTGGATTGGGAGTGCAACGTGTCTAGCTCGTTGTCGAACTCGCACGCAAAATGCCTCCCCATCCAGTTTCCCGCTCGCTGCTATTGGACTCGTCCACCGAGCCGCCTGCAAGAGCTGGCTAATGCTTCAGGTGTTTGTCCAGGAGGCAACTCTGTGAGCCTTGATGGTGTGGTTTCCTATCTCTTGCTGGGAATCACCTATCTATGGAAAGCCGTCATGCTCTTCGATTCTGCCGAGAAGCGTGTGAAAAGATGGTCGAGCATCTCACCGCTACGAGCAAGCGAGAAACTCATCAAGCGCATCATCCTGGGCCGTCCCAGCCGTCTACGCAGACTTCTTTATCCGGTGACTACGAGCGTGTACGTCATAACGCTCGCCGTCTTCGAGTTGGCGGGGTCCTTTGCCGGCTCTTTGTGGATCATCAACGCTAGTCTGATATGGGGCACGATGCTGTTAGTGACGCCGCGAATAGTGCTCCAACACAGCAACGCCACAGAACAGGAGAACGTCTGGCAGTTCGGCCAGATACTGCCGGTTCTGCTTCTCGCCGGCCCTCTTCTTACAATGGCCTTGCAAGCTTTCTCTACAGAGGAAGAAGAACGTGCCGAGGAAGCGCACTACCACCCACTCTCAGCTCCCTCTGACCAGTCATCGACCGGGAAATCCGTCAAGCAGCTGTTTGCGAGCCTCGATGAGCAGCACCCCGCTACGAGAGACAACCTCCACGCTGCTATATATCAGTCAAGGATCTTCAAGACGATTCTCGTCCTCATCAATTTGGGTATCGCTGGATATTTGGGGTTCACCTTCACCTCGATCACGTCTGGACTGGGGGTGCTACCGTTTTTGGAGACCTTTGCGACTGTGCTGCTCTTCTGTCCGGCGGTCCTTGGGCTGATTGCCATCAGTGCGGTTCCCTGGAGCAGGCTGTATCGCTGAAAGGCTGTGAAACGAGATGAGGGATTTTAAAATTCAGCCGCGTGGTGTATACATCTTACTTAGTCTAGCATGCAGCAAGTCAAGTCAAAGTGTGCAATCGTTCTCAACATCTTCCACGGCCCTCTTGCATTGGCCTCGGCAGTTGCACTCCCGTGCTTCTCCATAGTACGCGCCGAATATGGCTTCGAACGTGGCTTGGGCCTGCTAAGCATGCCGGATGGCATGATCTCCGGACCATCTGGTTCACTTCTTGCGGACAGGAATGGTCGCCAGGTCGCTGATCCAATTCCTGCACAATAGGTCAAGCGAGTCCTCGCACTGTCGAGAGAGTGCCGCGCGTCACAGTCCTGACGACTCTCTTAGTAGTGATGGACTTTAAATCGCCCGAGACACCGACTTCATCGCGGCGAAGGCGCCGACTTGGCCTCAATTTGAAGCCGATCAATCTTGTCCTGCATTTCCGCTCGCCGGGCAAGATACTTGGCTTTGACGGCTTCCAATTGCTCGATCTTCTCCTCTGGCGTAGCTTGTTGAATGGTTGCCGCTTCCTAGATTTGCACGTTAGCCCAAGCTATGAGGTTTTCGTTTCGAGAGCCGCACCTGCGCAAACTCCTGGCGAGTCTTTAGCCCGGCGCCATACCATGCGCCTGTTGCGGTGATCGCGGCAACAGACGCTGTTAGGATGTATCTTCTAGCCGTTTGGGCCGCTGGTGATGACATTTGGTGGGGGTTGTGAGGGTTGTGATGCCTCGATTCAACCAATGCATGGGAGCGTACAGCCAGAGAGTCAAGCGGGTGTGGCGTGTGGTTGGCGCTCGGCAAAGCTGCCGAAACTCTCCACCTCGATGCTCCGCGTAAACACCGCGCTTCCAGCTCGCGTCTTGCATTGAACACACACTGGACCGCGCAGTCGTTCTTCCAATCATCACACAACGAGTGCACGAACCTGCGGAAAAACACCCAAGCATGTCGACATCAAACTCCACCTCCAGGACACCCAGCGCGTCTCGGACTCGCCTTTCAACCGTTCCAACATCAGCAACCAAATCACGCCAACTATCCCATCTCCACTCTCAACTGGCTCAGCTCACGGCACACATGGCTGATCTCGAGAATCTGCTCAGAATGACGGCCGTGCAGGCGGAGGGGATGAGGGGCCTTGGAGGCTATGCTGGCGGGATGTAGGTTATTTGGTCATCCCCCGTCTACAAATTGGTTGGCTAATCTTGTGTTGTGTAGGTTCATGGCTGCGTCGAAGGTTCTTGGGGAGGAGACTGTGAGCGGAGCTGGAGTGGCTGGTGCCAGTAGTCAGAACTCCGCTTCCAAGGCCGCGGAGAAATGAAGGGACGGCCTGTTGCAGCGTTATAGCTACTCCGGAGCCGCCGGAGGGATATCAGAACGCGCGGACTTCAGCGCAGCTATGTTTGTGCTGAGTCTGACCGCAGGCTGATGGTCAGCGCGAGTCTACCGCTCAAGGATCCAGCCCAATGATACGCGAGTGGTCGTGTACGAGGAGTCGGCCTGTCCGGGCCCAAAGCGAACAACCCGTGTTGAGCGTGTGGCTAGCGGCTCATCGGCGCAAACCGGCAGCACTGGGCTAGGATATTGCGAGATGCAATGAACACCAGGGCGTGAAAGGGAGAAAGCGGCGACATTGACAGCGATGCTCTCAAGACGGTATCAAGAGTGAAGCCCAGCAGTGAGGTAGACCAAACATGCATAGATAGTAAGACTGCAGACATCCAACGCCTTGCTAAAAGACCACTCTAACGCCACCCAACAGCCCACACAACCACACCCATCTCGCCCCTTTCCACTAATCCCACTCGGATTCACGCCAGTGATCATCCTCCAGCCGCCGAATGCTGACATCCACCTGGTCCACCTCGAAATACTGCACATCGCCATGCAAGACCTTCTTCCCCTTCAAAATCTCACAGTAGCCCACCGCGCGCATTTCAAACGCCAACGCCATCACCCCCGGCATAGCCTCCTGCCACTTCTCGTAGCCCATGGTGCGCAGTTCCTCCAGCGTCAGCGCCATCGCGACGTGCGACGCTTTGAACGTTTCCGGCGGATCCGTGTTGTCCATCAGGTCGGTGAAGCGCGTGTTGATGGCCGGGTTGCGCATCGCGTCGGTCGCTTTGAGGTGCTTCATCGGTTTTTGGGTGCTCCAGATCCAGGAGGGCCAAAGCCATGTCCAGCTGGCTGGAGCGGGGTGTGTGAGTGTTTTGTTGCGATGCTGCTCCATGTTGTTTTGCGGCGGATGGGATGTGGATGATGAGAGGGTGGAAGTTCGGGTCAGATGGAGATGCAAGGTGCTGGCGCTGCTTGGGGAAGCTTAAACTTCTTAGGCGCGGGAGCGAAGGGGAGCTAACTGCCTCGCGCGTCATTTTGCGAGACCGTGAGCTCGAATAGCCAAGGCACTTGGGCAAGTAATGTAAATAACCAAGCTGCCCACTTTCTTGTCTTTACCGTGGCCACAGTCGACGCGATTTGGAAATAATTGGAGATGTACAGCTAAATTCCTCCTCATTTTCACCCATCCACGTCTTCGCCAGCTCGACTCGACCAAGCGGTTGAAGCAGCAAAGATGGACTGGCTCAAGAGCTTCGTCTATGAGAAGACGGCACAGGCAAGATAACCAATCCTCTCCCCAGATCCATCCAAACCGCCTCTGACTAGGTCTTCTCAGGTCGTACTCTTCTCGAGTACCGCCATTGCCCTGTATGGCTACGACCAGGGCATGATGTCTCTGATCAACACCAATCAGGACTACCTTCGCACCATGGGCATCCGAGAAAAGGACCCGCAAGTCGGTGTCATCGTTTCGGTGTACTACCTTGGCTGTGCGGTCGGTGCCGTCTTCTTCAGCTGGTTTGCAGACAAGTACGGCCGCAAACCCGGCCTGTTCGGCTGTCTCGCGACTGCAAGCCTGGGCAATCTCATCATGTTGTTTTCTGGGCTGGGCTACAATCAAGGCGCTCGCGTGGTCATGTACATCGGTCGGGTCGTCATGGGGTTCGGAGTTGGTGGAGTTGACAGCGTGGTCCCCGTCTACAGCTCCGAGCTCAGTCCGGATCATGGAAGAGGCAAGGCGCTGGCTCAAGAGTTCCAGAGCAACATCTTTGGGCTGAACATGGCTTTCGCGATCAATCTTCTTGTGACGAGAACGCTGGGGAAGTCTAATCAGTGGGCGTGGAGAATTCCGATCATGGCCATGCAGATATATCCTGTCGGACTTTTACTGGTCATCGGACGCCTCCCGGAAAGCCCACGGTGGTTCGTGTTCCACGATCGCAACGAAGATGCTGAGAACAGTATGAAGGACCTGTTTGGAGATGAAGACGGCAAGAAGAAGTGTGAAGAGCTGGTGGAAGCCGCCAGCAACGAACGCGATGAAAACGTGACTTATACGGACATGTTTACCCCTGGACACGCGCAGTTCCACCCCACTATGCTGACGGTCATGGGACAAGTCAACCAGGCGCTGACAGGCTACGGCGCCGTCTCCGTCTACGGACCGCAAATCTTCGAGCTCCTCGGATACGGGACGAATTTGGCCGAGAACCTGACGCAAGCCAACTTTGTCTCCTACTTCTTCCTCATGACCTTTGCCTGGCTTTTGGTGGACGCCGTTGGACGTCGCGCGCTCCTCTGCTGGGGCTCTGTCGCCCTCATCATCTGCTTTGGTCTCCTCGCCCTCTTCGGCGGGTTGGCAGTCAACAATGATGACCTCGGTATCCCTCTCAATGCCGTCGCCGTTCCCGGCATAGTCACTCTCTTCCTCGCAACAGGCGCGTTCGGCATAGGCTGGCTAGCCACAATCTGGCTCATCCCAACCGAAATCTACCCCACCACCGCCCGCGCGCAAGGCACCGCCGTGAGCGTCATCATCTGGGGCCTAGCCAATTTCACCATCACGCTCATTACGCCCTTGATGTTTAATAATCTCAAGTACTGGATCTTCTTGGTGTTCTGCTTTACCAACTTGTTCGCGGGCGTGTGGACGTATCTGTATTGCCCGGAGACTGGAGGGCGGAGCTTTGAGGAGAACCAGGAATTTTTTGAGAAGGCCAAGGAAGAGGGGACGTGGAGGGTGGGCAAGGTTGAGAAGGGGAAGTTCAAGCAGTTTCATTATGTTGATTCGGAAGGGCAGGATCAGGAGAGAGAGCCTTTGCTACGGAGAGTGGAGGACCAGGTGCGATGATGGTCACCAGCGGGGGGTTTGTGTCTTTCTCATGCATGGAAACAAAGGTCCACGCTTGCACCAAGCAACGAGGAGTCGAATTGTAATGTACCTCGACTGACTGCTTCTATTCCAACTCGATCGTCGTGTATGCCTGAAGCGACGAATGGTCTGCGGCTTCCAAATCGGGGAAATTCGCGGGGCGGCGGAGCGTACTCCGAAGAAGCTGATGAGCTCTGAAAGCTTGACGCAACTTTGGAGCGTAACTTCACCTCTCATTCCACCAAGCGAAGCTTCCCCACGCATTCTTGCAAATAACAACGACCAAGATGAACGTGTTCAAGAACCTCTTCAAGGAGGTAAGCCATCTCACCAGCATCGCATCCATTTCCCCGGGATTACGAAAGATCTCTACGAGAGCAACCGCAAGACATGATGTCATACGCAACCGCAACACACGAAGACGTCTCTACCTACGCTCGCCAAAACATCGCTAACCACTCCCTCCCTCAAGACCGGCGTCAAAGACGTCATCACCCTCTTCCACTCCCCTTCCAGCCAAGCCTCCACGCGCATCTACACCCTGCTCAAGCAAGTCTCGGCGCAAAGCAGCGCCCACGCAACCGAAGACCAAGCGAGCGATCACAAGACGCAGAGCAAGCTTGAAAGGACCGACTTCGAGCTGGGTGCGTGATATTCGCATGCAGCCATTGTCGTAATGTGAGAGTTACTGATGAGGGCGACCAGACGTGCAAGAAGGCGCTCCCACACCCGACCAGTTGGGCAATATCTTGGAGTACTTGGGCCCTTCGAAGGCTGGGACTTTGATCAAGGATGCCACGGGCGGGAGTGATGCGTTGAGGAGGTTTAAGCAGAATGAAAAGGTGTTTACAAGGCCGGTGGTGGTGGATTGGAATAATGGACGGGCTGGTACGTTTGCTTCGTCCTTCGCGGACAAGTCAGAAGGGATTGGAGGGAATAGCTGATGATTTCTCTGCGCAGTGGTTGGAGACAACGAAAGCGAGATCATGAAGCTCGTGCGTTCTTTGCCGAAGGAGACGGACAAGGCTTGAAGTGTGAAGTGAGATCGGGATAGAACGGTGCGGGAATGGGTGGAGTACAAGGGGCCGGGTACATTGAGGTTTGGTGCATGGAACCTGACCCTGATGGACTCACTCCAACCTGGCAAACAAAATAGGAAAATTGCTGCTTACCTGTACCGGCTGGCTGCTTCAGTCATGCATGGGCATACAAAGAAGGTGTCTCGGATAGGCACTTTGGCGAACGGCGTTCAACCCCTTACACAAACTCTGACCATGTCGACATCTTCGAACGGTCATGGCAGGGAGTATCATCGGTCTCCTATCTCCTTTGTTTGCACGCATCACCAATCTTCCTCAATTGCTTGAGACACTCCCTGATGTGGTGTTGGCGGGTGACTGCACGCGGGTCGTGCCTTCCTGATTCACTCCCCGTTTGTCGACACCACCTCGCACCTTCCACCTTTGTGTGAATTCGTCGCCAAGACGACGTCACCTCCTCATCTCCCTTCTGCTGCCTTCCACACCCTCCTTGCTGGTGTTTTCCTTAATCCAACACAAACATCATCGCCGCTCGGATGTTGCAAAGCAAGCAGCATCGTTAAGCTTGCTCTTTCGCCCATCCATCATCGCTCAGATCCCTCCTACACCATTACCAAACCCTCATTCGACAATCAACGCTCCACTCGCTTTGGACCAGAAGGTCTCCACGCCAGAGATGGCGCCAGACTCACCGCCCGACCCCGTCATAGTGAGCAGCGACCGCCTGGCTGACCTGGAGCCTTACTGCACTCACATCTACCACCAAGAGCCCGACCGCTGGTCCTCCATCTTCCCCTGGGAGTTCCCTCACGATTCCAACCGCGAAGAGGAAGAAGCCTTTCTCCGCGAATGGTTCGACGAGCGCGAGATTCGCATGCAAGGCGGCGCACACGGTCAAGGCAATGGCTTCCGCTTTTTGAAGTCCGTCTGGTGGTGGATTGCGCTGTGGAACTTGAACACTCGCATCCCTCAGTTCACGCACTGGTGGTTGGCGAAGCCAAGTAGCGTCGAACTGCTCAACGACCAGAGCATGCACCCTTACCTGCTTAGGAGTGATGTAGAGGTGTCGACGTTCTTCCTCGATGATGAGCGGAAGACGTATGGAGACAAGTTCTTGGGATGGGTCATTCCGTACCTGCAGATGACGATCAAGGAGATGATTGAGAAGCAACGCACCGAGGGCAAGCCGGCACTCACTCTCGACACTACTGTTGGCGAAGGCCTTGCCGTCGACAAACCCGTCGCTCACTCAGAGCCTGATTCTGCTCAACCTGCCGATACCACTCCGAAGATCACCCAATCCGCTGTCTGCCCACCAACACAACTCAAAGAGGCGGCAGAGGCTTCAGCAGCGGTGCCGCAGACCGCACCACTTCCTCCTCGTCCGATCGAATTGCCTCAAGCCGCATACGGCCATCAACCGGTGTCGCCTCAGTCGTCTTTCCAGGATCATTCATCGATGCAGCCCACTTTCCAAGATCAGTCATCGGTGCAGTCCGCATTCCAACAGCCATCGATGCAGTCCGCGTTCCAACAGCCTTCGATGCAGCCTACGTTTCACCAGGTTTCGACGCAATCCACGTTCCAGCAGCCATCGATGCAGTCCACTTTCCAGGAGCAGCCATCGATGCAGTCCACTTCCCAGGAGCAGCCATCAATGCAATCCAATTTCCACGAGCAGCCACTCGGGCGTAAATACAGTGGCAGCAAGCGCTACAACAAGAACAGCGGCCAGCATTCCAATCGCCGGTCCTCCTTCAAAGAGCGTAATGCGCCCGTGTATGCCTCGCCACCGTTCTACTCACAAGGTCCGATGCCGATGAACAACGCGAATCGAGGATCGTCTACCGGCTCCATGAGCTTCCCGCAACCCATGCTTCAAGGCCATTCATTCCCGCATCAGGATCAGTACATGGCTCCCCAACATGCGCAGTCTTTTGGACCGATGCACCAGCAGATGAACCAGCCAATGCGATACATGCAGGGATACCAGAACATGCCATCCACCGATCCCTTCGCAGATCGAACCAACTTCCAAGAGCACAATCGCGCATTCAGTGGCGAGCGATCGATGCCATTCTATCAAGACTCTCATGGATCCCACGGAGATCATCGTCAAAACAGCTATGGCTCCCGCGGCGGTGCTGTTGGGAGAGCTAGAGGCAACACTCCCGGCCGCGGCCGAGGCAGAGGACGCAACAGCTTCTCATCCAACGACCAGCACTATCCCAAGATGAACATGGAGGCCTCTCACCATAACATGCCTTTCACTGAGCCCGACGGTCATGTCTTTGCTCCCAGGTATCGCCGTGAAAGCGTCATTCAGGAGGAGAAGAACTGGCGGAGCGGCAGTGACGATCCGCAAGGCCGATATACTGACGCTCCGGCGGACGAGAATGTCGCACGCCGTCAGTCATCTTATGGAGAGATGGTGTCTCCATCGAGCTACCAATCTCGTCCAACTCCAGTGTACGCCACCAAGCCGCCGCAGGATGCGGATATCGAGAGAGTCGCGATCTCTGATCCTCCTTGCGCTCATCATACTGCTCGGACACCATCGCTGCGTGCTCCACCAATGCCCAACCTGCCAGACCCGGGGCAGATGACGCGCGAAGAATGTTGTGGTCAAGACTGGATCGGCAGTGATTGTGTGTACGCCGACACGCTTGTGCTGTTCAACGTTCCGATGTCCATGGAAGACGACCACATCGCGGCCTTTATGAGTCAGTTTGGCGAAGTGTATCCCGTCAGAAGGAATGTTGCAAAGACTCATCAAATGGTCTTTGCGAATTTCAAATCGGCTGCTGGAGCTCGCAACTGTATTCTGAACAGACCTGATCACTGGCCCGACGGAAGCCCTTTCAGAGTACAGGTTTCCAAGCACTTTTGGGATCCCACCCATTCGAAATACATCTTCCGGGGACGGAATGCTGGCGGGGCAGGAACCCCGTTTGAGGCACAAAAGAATCCCAATGCTCCCAGCCACTCCATACTGGCCAGGCCTGAAGCAGACACGCCCAGTAACCAAGGAAAGGGAAACGAGCAGCCAGCGGTTGAGATCCAGCATTCCGGACAGACGACACCGACTCTTTCGACGGCAAGCACGCCAAAGAAAACTAAGAAGAAGCCAAAGTCTTCTAAGACTAAGAATCATCGTCAGAAGGATGAAGAGGATCTACGCAAGGCCTCTCAGTCTTTGAAGCTAGAGCAGCAACTCCGGGCAGAGAGTGGTGATGCTCAGGGTGATAAGGCTTCTGTCGTGAAGTCGACTGATTGTCAGAAAGCCGAGGAGACACTGGTGAGTGTAGCCGATGTGAAGAAACATCTGACATCGGACAAATCGCCACTTCCGAACCCACAGCGCTCTCTCTCGGTGCAGACCGAGCATGAGACTTCCTCCGAGCCGGCTTTCACTCCAACTGATAGGATCGAGGCTCGTCTTCCTGCCACCATCGGCCACGACTCGGACAATCCCGCGCCCGTGATGGTTGCCACAAGCCAAGCACTTGCATCTGGGAACGTTGCAGAGACAGAGTTGCAGGTCCCAGCGTCTCCTCCACCCACTGCTGCTCCAGTCGTTGAATCAAAATCTGATGCAGCTGACGATGTGCCTCGGGAGGAGCTTTTTCGTGAAGCACAAAAGACGAAGAATGAGACGGCAACCAAGGCCGCCGTTGGACCTGGCGTGAGCTCCACGACAACAGACGAGGCAAAGACCTCGACGCCGATCAAGCAGGACGATACGATGATTGACGATAGCTTTCATACTGCGAGCGGCTCACCAGATACCATCAAGCCCAACCGCGAGGCCAAGGTCGATGCAGTGTTGAACTCAACTGCGTCGGGGACTGTTTACGTGGAGGACTTCTCCGCTTCTCCGGTTGAGCACGAGGAGAAGCATCAAGCGGGTGCTGACATTGGCAATGTGCCTGCTCCGCCTACCCCAGTTTCCTCGTCGGACGGCAGTGAGAAGTCTCGTACGCCGCAGCCACCAGCCATTTCAACGAACTTTCCCCCGAAGGCAGACACGTTGGAAGTGCCTCAACATGTGTCGCCAGGAGCCGGTAGCGCTGTGCCTACGCCGCATACAGCATACTTCACGGCGCCCAACACTCCAGCAGTGGTCCAGGAGTCACCCAGAGAGGACAAAGGGAAGGCAAAGCTTATACCCCTCAACAAGGTGAACAAATTGGAGCCTCCTCGCGCCGAATCTGCAGCTCCAGCCTCGAAGAACAAGGAGAACGTTGCGCCGTCCACATCCGCGCAGAAGAAGCCGGAGAAGCTTGAGAAGCCAAAGGGTCCCGCGCAGACCGAATCGCTCAGTCTCTTTGGCAAGAAGCGGGAGAAGGAGAAGAAGCCGAAAGCCGGCAAGCAGGCCACTTTGAAGGGCAAGCCGAAAGGGTTCGATACGAATGGCACGGTGGATGGCGGAACTGGGAATGCCAATTGTACTGCGAGTATCACTGCACAGCCCAAGGCGACTGAGGCGACTAGCACGAAAGGCGGGGAGGAGATGTCACGCACCGATTCCAAGATGTCAAACACTCTCAAGAAGAGGAACAAGAAGAAAAAGGAGACGGAACTGGCGCAAGACACCGGAAAAGCAACGCTTGAAGAGCTTGCTGCGCGCCACGAGCCATCGCAGGGTCAGGCTTCGCCGACGAAGCGCAGAGGGATCACCGAGAGGATCTCAGAGTTCTTTCGTGGAGGTCAGCCTTCAACGTCCCCTGAGAAGACGGCGGAGTCGAAACCTTGGAGCAAGCTGCTGACGAATGACAAGGGTCAAGATCGCGCTCAAGAGATCGAGCAGAAGGTGCACGACCAATTTCCCGGCAGTGATGCTAGGGGTGAGAAAGCGAGTGTGTTGACGATGCCCGCAGTAACTCCGCCGGTCTTGAACGATGAAGCTCATAGCGACGAGGCCAAGCCCCAACCTGTGGACGAAATTCAGTCGGCCAAGCAAGAAATTGAAGACGTGGAGACTATCGGATTAGGCATTGTCAGATCCGAGACTTCCTCTACGTCAACGTCGGGAAAGGAGAGCAAGTCGTTGACGAAAGCACAGAAGAAGAGCCTGAAGCGGAGGTTCGCCAGGCTGAGTGATAATCAAAGCAGCGTCTTGACGGCCTCCTACACTCCAGTATCATCGTCGCCAACCGGTCGCCCGACCACTCTATCGGAAGTGTTCCACTTTGGCGATGGCGGAATCATCAAAGACGACAAGTCTGACGCTTCATCTGTCACTTTTGGCAGAATAACACCTACTTCTGAAGTCTGTTCACCAACGACTGCTTCCAATCCGGTCCGAAAGCTACCTTTGAAGACGGTCGGAAAGGGGCATCTCGTGGAGGAGAAGCGGCCAAGGTGGAAGAATAAGAAGATGTTCAAGATTCAGGAAATCCAAGATGATGACGATGATGATGAAGAAGAGAACGATGAGGACGAGGAGCAAGAGAGCGAAGAGGAGTCGGACGACCAAGCAGTCTACGTCGTCCCAACATCGTCCAACTCGAACGACAACCGCACATCAACAGCATCCGAGGCCCTCTACCCCAGCATCGACGACAAAGTCTTCATCTACCTCGGCCCCGGCCAACGCGACGACATGGAGAGAGAGGATGCAGAGAGGATGGCGCGGGTGGCGGAGTCGAAGGCACGAATGGCGAAGCTGCAGCAAGAGGAGCAGCAGGCGCAGTTCCGCCAGAAGCTGAGGAAGCATGGCAAGATGTTGCAGCCGGCGCTGGAGACGGCACAGACGCAGACGCAGGACGAGGGTTTGTCGCCTTCTGTTGACTTTGAAGACGTGGGCATGCTTACATTGACGTTTCTTGCAGTTTCGGCCTTGTGGTCGGCGAACGCCGCTTCTTCGCCGTCTGGAGGTGGTGTGCTGGGCAAGGCTGAGGATGATGATGGTGGTGGGGAAGGAGGGAATGCAGCAGACCCATCTGCTGACTAGGAGTATGGCATGCAGCGGCTGGGAAAGGAGCACGAGCTTGTTGAGAAGTGGGCGGATAGGTTGTTGCTTCGGCTACAAGACTCGCCTGTTTTTGGGGGATGCATGAGTAGTTCATTGGCTTTGGGACTCGATCACCGTCCGCTCGAGGCAGAATTAATGGCATGGTGAGAGTATCCAGAAGCATTGAAAACAAGTATGACAAGGGTAGCACTTGAATTTCAGCGTGGATCGCCTCTACGTTCCTCCCCGGCGATGTCCAGCTTCATCAACTATGTGATCCCACCCATCTCTCTTTTTCCGGAAAAAAGGTATAATCACAAAGGCCACACACAGCCCAGATTCATAACGCCCGAATGTGCCATCTCACTCGTCCACATCCACCTCCTCCGCTCTTCACCTCCCTTACGTAGTAGTCGGGGCGGGGTTCATCTTCCTCTTGCCACCAGTCATGGTGACGTTGACGAAGCGCCGGGTGTATGTGATGCGCTTCTTCGCGCGGCCCTTGGGCGTCTTCTTCTTCTCCTGGGGCTCGACCTGCAGAGTTTTTGTGCGTTAGTTAAGCCGTTCGTAGGATGCGTGCGTTTGCGGTTGTGGATGGTTGCGGGCTCACCTTTGGTGTTTGCGAGCGCACTTTGCCGGCACGAGCGAGGGAGCCGTGGACTTTTCCCATGATTGCGGTTTGATGCGAGGGTGGTGGGGGTTTTGGGGTTCTGGTGGTGGGGGTTTTGGGGTTCTGGTGGCGAGGGAGAGGAGGTGGTTAGTTTTGTGAGCTGAGTTTGTGCGGCGGCGGGTCGGGGGAGGGATGGGGAGGCTAGTCGATGGCTGCGTGGATTGGATCGATGGAGATGACTCACTGGTTGGTGTTGCGGTGATGGAGTCGAGGGTCGATGACTGTGTGATCGTGATGGTGGTGCGGTGATGTTGGTTGCAGTTAGTCAAATTCTCCGCTTTCCATCTCCGTGCAGTTTCGGTGGTGTTTCGGTCTTGGCACTTAGTCACGTGAACTCGCTTCGGAATCGGAAGCGGGCGAGCTTGAGTTCCGTCACGACTTATGCACAACCACCCGCCATGTAATTATATCGCAGAGCCGCCTCGAGCTCGTCTTGACATCCAGACCTTCTGTTTCTTCATTCTTCGCTGGCCAATCGTCTTCCAACCACTCCAGACGCTCGTCAAGATGCTCCTCCCCACGTCATTGGTGTTGGCATTGCTACACACCGCCTCCGCCCTCTCATACCATGGCCCGCCACCAGAGCAAGAAGCACCACAGCAACACGTCTTCACCAACCCAGCCGATGAAGCCCATACCTCCCTCCACTACCCCACCGTCCACGAGTCGACCGTAATGGCCCGACGAATCCTCCACCTTTCCACCCTCGGCAACCTCGTCACATCCTTCCCCGCCTCCGACCCCTCCTCTTCCTCGAACGAAGACATCCACTCGCAAGAGAACAGACCGCCAGGCGTGGAGAACAACCCCATAGGCCTAATGGAATACTACGCCGACTGCGAAGCGACCGGCAACCCCACGTTCCTCGCCATCGGCGTCGCCACGCCGTACAAGAACTACCAAGCCGGCTCGAACATCAGTCTCAGTGTGCGCTGGTGGCCCAAGCAATCCCTCACCTACGACGCTCAAGAAGACGACGACATCCCCACCCCTCACACACCCGCTGCTCTACCGCGCTTCTCCCTCCACGGCTACCTTGAGCCCATCTCATTGAAAGACCTCGCTACGAAGCTCGTCCCCGCTTGCTTCCTTAAAGCCCACCCGGATTCCATCCTCTGGCAGCCGGGTAATGACATTCATACGAGCGAGTACATGCGCTTCGTCGTGGAGCACGTGTATTGGTTTGGAGGGTTCGGAGATCGCGCGCGCATTGGCTGGTTGCCGATTGCGGAGTGGAGGAATGTTACCATGGACGAGGTGGCGGCTTGTCGCCTGCCGGGCGAGAAGGGGTATGAGGAGAGTCTGAGATGGAAGGAGGGGCTTTGAAGACTGTGGGACGTCTTCGGACGAGCGTGTGCCGAGACTGCAAGGCGTTGTCATCATGCACTGTCGCAGCATATCGAGACCAGAAGTTCGCCGTGCCTGTGTATTACCGGCTGCTACTGAGGAGAAGGCAAGCAAGTGGCAGCCATCAAAGCACACTCCTCTAAGCCGCCCGCTGACACGGAGCCCGTACGCCTGAACGCAGTCGCTTCAAGGCCAACGTGAAGCAGGACACAGACAGGCCGCTTTTCGAGCTTTGAAAGCCTGGTAGGAGGCAAACGACAGGGTACAATAGACATAGACATGTGTAGTACCAGCTACCTAATCTACTCATACAGGTATAACCATGTTCTCCATCTCCAGAACAAAAATCGGGTATCACATTAGAAAGTGAAGCCAAGCTCCAAACGTCGACTCTTCATCTCCCAAACGCCAATGCAGCCCAAAAATCGAGTGCCCAGCGTACAACGAAAAACCCTCTCAAACTCGAATAACAACGCAAACACCCAACCCCCTCGCCTCCCTGACACAACACGCCAAACACGTCCTGCCAGCCTTGCCAACAATCGCATTCTCGCCGACCTGCGCACACCACGCGCGCGCAAACAACTCCAAATCCGCACCGCCTCGGCAATCGAGAATCATAACCTCTTTATCCTTCTCAGAAGACGCGGACGGAGGTCGTGAGCCAACGCTGCCGGTGCTGCTACTGCCGTCCGGTGAAGACGCTTTCGCGCCGGACTTCGTCGGCGCGCGAGGCCGGGTATGCATGGCTGTGGTGAAGAGGGTGGAGGTGGGGACGATGTCGTAGTTGTACGCTGTGTGGAGGGGGTGGCACGGGGTGTTGAGTGTCGGGGGCGCGAGGTCGCGGAAAGACAGGATGGTGCTTGCGGAGTTTTGCTTTGAGGCGTAGCCGCTGTCTGTTGGGGAGGCGCCGGAAGACGTTTGGGGACGCTTCGGTTGCTGCGGTGAGAAGGGCTGGGGGGGTTGTTTGGGGGAGGTGCCTGGGCGGCGATTTTCTTTGTTTGAGTCGGTCGTTGGGGGTAGGGGGAAGGCGGCGATGACGGGGGATTTGGATGGGAGGGGTGGTGGGGGAGGCGATGTTTGGGGCGGTGGGAGAGCGGTTTGAGGCTGCGGAGGCGCGATGGTGAGTGGTGGGAGGCGAGGGAGAGCTGCGTGCCTGACGGTTCTGGGGTGGCAGGGGTAGGAGCTGATGAATCGCGCATCGAAGACTAGTGGGATTTCCACGACGGTGTGTTTGCCTTGGATCGTGGAGCTGAAAGCGAGGGAGGCGACGGCCTGCATTTTGTCTTTGCCCTCGCCCTCGTCTTTGTTGAAGGTCAAGCCCTCGAACTTCACATCGTTGCCCAGAGATGGCGGGCTGTCGCTCGGCCACGTGAAGTCGCCGACGCGCGCAGAGGCAAGCAGGCCTTTGTTGTGCAGCAGATCCGAGTCCCATGCCACTGCTTCCGGGCTTGTGATGCGCGGCTTATGCCTAGTCTCCGGCATCTGTTGCACGGCGAGATCGATCCATCCGTCCTGCTGTTCTTGCGAGACGGCCGGGACGGAAAGCCATTCCATGCACTCCGCTGCTCCTTTTTTAGCGGCAAGCACGCGACCAACGATACAGCTCTTGCTCCAGTAGCTGCGCGTTTGGTACTGGAAGCCGCCGAAGAAGTTCGCATCGGCGCCGAGAATGCTCAAGGCTTGTGGGCTGCTCTCCAGCAGCGTCGAGATGAGAAGATGGCCTGCTGTAGTGCCGGGGATGACCAGGCCGCTCAGCCAGGATCTGCTGAGCCAGCCGCAGTCCTCGAAGTTGATCTTGTCCTGAATCGAGCCAGAGTACCGCGTGAGCTGTGTGGGCTCGGCAGTGCTGGTCTTGCTTAGAGCGGGCTCGTCCGCATCCGTGACCATGAGATCGAGTACGCTGTTCCTTCGCATTGGCGTGTGCGAAAGTCGGGGTGTTTGCAGAGGCGTTGTGTAATGGCTGAGCACCGAGCTCAGCGGACTCTCACTGCCACTGGAGTAGCGACTTTCCTTGTCCAGTTGCGTGGGGAGAAACTCGGAGTGCGGCCACTGCAGAGCTTCGGCAAAGTGTCGCAGGCCTTCCAGTTGCAGGTCGCCATTTTTGGGATTAAGAACGGGTTGTAGAGGGCTCACTTCGTCGTTCGATTCGCTCAATGCGGTCAAGAAGGGAATGGCTCGCATGAGACTGCTTCGGTTCGTTTCCTTCGATACCTTGCAGAAGATGTCGACGTTGTCAAGGAAGCGTTCGGCAAGTAGAAGATCCCAGTTGATCTTGGTCGTGCGCTGGCTTTCCAGCGTCCTCGCCTCCACCGCCGACAATATTGGCGTGTATCGATTGGCCATCAAACGCACGACGTTGAGGCGAATGAGCAGCTCGGAGGCCAGCGTGAGCTGCAACAACAGCACATCACGCTCGGTAGGCCCGCTGTCTTCTGCGTCGGTGGTTTCGACACTGTCAGCAGCCCAGAGCAACTCGCCAATACGAGTTCGCCATTCCACAAATCCAAAGTCCCGCCAGAGCGCGCTCGTGCGGAGAACCTTCTGCAAAGCCCGGATCTGGGTATGCATATCTAGACGGCGGCTTCCATTTGCTGCCTCCGGAGCGAGCAGCTTGCCGAACAGCTCGGCCCCCATCTCTTCCAGCTTGGTAGCGTTCCACGCCACCGACGAAGCTGCGCTGTGATCCCGACTCGTTGTCAACAGCTGACCCAGTTCCGTGAGCCTGTATACCAGCACCTCGATATTTAAAGGTCGAAGCCCGAGCTCCGCGGGCGCGGAGGTTAGTAGCCTTCGCTTGCCGTCCACATCTGAGTCGTCCATTCGAACGATATCGTCCGCGATGGGCAATTGCAGGAAGTGCTCGAAACCAACAGTTCCCGGATCGAGACCCTGCGCGCAGAGCATGCTGGGCATTTCCATCAGATCGGCCGTCGCTTTTTGCTCATCACCGTCTTCATTGTCAATATCCGCTGTATCTTCTTTCCTCTCCTCCATCCCCAGCGTGCACATCCGGAAAGACGGATGCCCTGGAACATGGTAGTCTCGCAGGAAGTGTACTGAAGTCTCTGCATTGCTTCCACGAAACATGACCTGTGGCTTGTATCGACCGTTGCACTCTTCTACGCTGAAACACGGCGCACCAACAGACATTGCGCGGATCTGCTCCACCGTCAGGAGCTTCTTTGCAAGTTCAGCCGGAGATTGCGTGCGCCGGACTGGAGCGCCGTTCTGATCTGACATCTTGCGAGCATTCGGAAGGCTCTTGCGTTTCGTGAGCATGGGCTTTGTAGTTTGACTGTCGGCTTGAAATGTAGGAGATTGGCGGTCGAGAGGGCTGGCGCCTGTGGTGAGAGGCACGGGACTTCTGCGCTCGGCCATTTGCTTAGGACACGCTGTTAGCTATAGCTCTCGAACACACACGTCTTTCATTGTTCCACGTACAGGCCTCGACTTCTTGTGTACCAACTTGACCGTGCCGTTTCCACGAAGACCTAGAAGCTCGCGCAGAGCCTGTTTCCTGGAAGACTGCGACGCGTCTCCCTTTGCATCGATACTGCCCTCTTCAAAGCTGAAAGTCGACGGGCTTCGCTTCAACGTAGCGCTAGGGAGAGCAGGCACGGGTGGCAAGCTCTCGTTGGCATCGCCGGTATCAAGCTTGAGATTCGGGCGGGAGAACTTCCTCCGCAGGAACGACGTGGCTGCCGGCAGTGGAGGCAGCGGAGGCACATCTTCGCTTTTGTCGGTTGGGTTGACGGTGCTGGTGTTCAGATTGGGCCGCGAGAGCTTCCTCCGTAGCATTGCTCGCGCTCCCGTGGCTGGTTGTGCTGCGCTGTCGCGCTCCCCCTCCGGACCACTGCTCCACAAGTTCCGCAGCGACTTCTTCTCCCGCAGAACTGGCATGGTGGCCATTTTCAGCGGCATGGGGTTGAATGCCTCGTCATTGGGATCGCGCGGCGCCAAAGGAAAGGTGGGTGTTCGGAACTTCATCTTGGGTTGGTGCGATGGGGAACGACCAGGAAAGACCCACAAAGAGGCGATCTAGGAGCGCAAAGAGACAAGGAAAACAACGCGGTTGCGAAGGCGCATCCTGGGTAACAGAAGGAGTCGGAGAATAAAGACGAATAGCAGACGTACCGGAGAAACGACTTGGGCCTCGAGTCTCGAAGGGAGAGGACTGTAGGGCCGCCTGCGCGCCCTTAATTGCATCATCCATGATCTACTTTCGATCTACGGTACACAGGAGATTGCGCGGCGCCCACTTTGTCTCGTGTTTAGCGCCTAGTAAAACAAATTGCGAGTTGTCGGGGAGGCCAAGTTGGGAAGAGACGATGGAGCCGTTGTGAAATTACGCTCGACGTCCCGCGGGCTGAGATCGAAATAAGGTTTCCCACCTTCGGACCGCGCAAGCCTTGGCGGCTGGCTCAGGGGCGACAGGAAGATGACAGGGCGGTGGGTCTAGACGAATGTCTTGCGTAAGGCGAGACTGCAGCTTATGGATTTCGCTCGGCCTATCGATCAGTATGCTGGAGGCTGAAGGGCTAAGTGCGCAGGACGTCACGTCTCAACGATGGCTGAATGGCAGCGATTTGAGCCTCGTTCGTCCTTCCAACCGCGCTCGTCTGCCCAACCTCAAAGCTCGGAATCGAGCTAGTCCATCATGTCGTGGAGTACCGGCTGCGGCAGGGGGATTCGTTCGTCATCTCTTAACAATGGCGGGTTCATAACAAGATGAGCCTCGAGTCTCAGTAGATCCTTCAACCACAGTCCCGGCTTATCGCCATTCTTGCAAGCCTTCTCTGCCCAACCCCAAAGCTCGGGGTCGAGCCAGTCAATGTCATGGCCCGCCTCTCTCCCTTTTCGTCCCTGCAATTTGAGCTCGTACACTACAGCCCTGTTGCAGCGCGCTTCGCACACGGCCACACGGAGAAGCTCCGTATCGACTTTTGCGCCAAGTCTTCCGAAACTAGAGAGTGTGCCGACGGCATTGTTCAGGATTGCCTGCTTGAATCCGTCCTGAACCAGCTCGGCGTATGCAGGAGGAGTAGGCCCAAGTTTCCTGTAGTCCAACACGAGGCACTCTAGCATGTCGGCTTTGTCTTGGGTGAACGGAGCACGAAGCAGTTTGACAGGTGGAAGCAGGCGTGGGCTTGGGCGCAAGTGTAACCACTCGAGCTTGCGCTCTCGATGCCTTTGGATCTTCGATGGTAACACGATATCCGCGAAGAGCCAGTGCACCAGCAATTTGCGCGCTTCCACTTCATCACGTATCCAATCCTGAAAGAACTGCCATGTAAAGAATTTGCTGTTCATCAATCTCGATGCACTTTTCAACTCCGTCACCGAGCTGTACGGGGATTTATTTTCGGATCCGGTAACACGCTCCATTACCCGAGACGTGAGCTCCCGATGCAAGTGCGCGCTTTGCAGCTGTGATGCAAGGCGAGGCGAGGCTAATGGTAGATCCACGTTGGCGGATTCGACAAAGATGGCTTGGAGGATCTCGGTCGGTAGCTGCTCCAGTCGAGAGAGCTCAGGGTCCAGGCGCCTGCGTTTGCGGCGATGCTCTGACACGATATCGGCAGGGTCTAACGAGCTGCTCGCGCCCCGCTCAAGTGGTGCCGGTGTGCTGGATTGATGCCGTTGCTTGCCATGATGCCACTTCTCGGCTGCGGTGGCATTGCGCTTTCCACGCAGGCGCATGGGGGTCCTGGACGCCATGCTGGGCGTTCATCCAGAGCTCACGCAGGACTGAAGACCTGCGAAGCAGTGTTGTCAGTGAAAGCCACTCCAATGCTTGACGAATAAATATGAAGGCAGCAGAGTAGATGGTCCTCAGAGATCTTGGTGTAAAGATGAAACTCATAGCCGAAGCTCATTTACAATCTAGCAAAAGGTTGTAATCATAGGTGGGGGGGTTGTGGTGGAGGAAAGAAAAAGAGGCCGGACGTACGCTGTGATTTTTCAATCGATGTGGTCATGAGTATGGCATTTTCAGCCGAGTACTCGGTCTCTATTCACAGCACAGTCAGCATTGCCCCGTGAAGAAGTAGGTCGAGGCTGTGTCGCATGCGGCGTGAAGAAGATCTTTCAGAATATGTAAGAAATGGAATATCAGAAAGACCACGCCGTTCAGAGAAACAGGCGTGAATCTCCGGTCGTGGCCCTCAATCGCAAATTATCTCATCTCAAGAATGTATGAAGCCGGTATGAAAAGGCATCACTTACCTGTGGGTTGTTCACATCATTGTTTTTGCTGGTGAAGGCAGAAGCTGCAAAGACGTCAAAGAGGTGAGGCTCGAGAAAGCCGCAGGAATTTTAGCGCCTTGGCATCGCCAAATCCGCCGCGCACTCGAAATTCCTTAACGACACTGCAAGTTTGCGCTTATTGACACCAACAATTCAACCCTACAACACACCCACCTCGGTAGGCTACACTGAGACATCACTTGCACTGCTTCATTGGAAATACTTACATTCTTCAGCAACCCCCCAACCAAACGCAAGATGGGCGACGCAGACGTGACAGCAAGCTCCTGGAAGTTGGTGGAAGTTGGCCGTGTCGCACTCCTCAGCGCTGGTCCCCACGCCGGCAAGATCGCAGCCATCGTCCAAATCATCGACCACAAGCGGGTACGTCTTCCTCGATCAGCTCGGCCCTCTGTGGCCGCGGTTATGTTGCCGGAGGAGCAAACCCCAATCTAACATACTCTCCCCACAGGTCCTCATAGACGGCACATCCGAGAAGCCCGAAGAGAGCGTCCCCCGCCATGCCGCCAACCTCTCCTACATGTCGCTCACCGGCATCGTCATCCCCAAACTCCCGCGCGGCATCGGCAGCGGAGCGCTGAGGAAGAAGTGGATCGAGCACGAGGTGGAGAGCCAGTGGAACAACAGCTCATTCGCGAAGAGCAGGGCGAAGAGCATCCGGAGGAAGGAGCTGAGCGACTTCGAGCGATTCAAGGTGATGAAGCTGAGGAAGCAGGCTCGCTTCGAGGTACGGAAGACGCTGGCTGCTGCAAAGGCAAGCTCATAGAGGCACAGCCGGCAGAGGGGAGCGGTGTTGTGTGTGTTTCTGGCTGGGCGAACGACCGACATAAATGGCAAGGCAGAGCAAGAGTACGGGCGTCATACGGTACTCTTCGCTATCACCAAAGGGTCTTCGCGTATTCCTTGTCTTTTCGTAGCGGAATCCCATGAAAGACAATCTTCTTGGTTCACTGCTGTATCACGTAACTTCGAGCTGATACTACCTTGAAGGACAGCACGCAGACTCATTTGTGCACCGCGTCTGAACCTTTTCGTCAATCCCGGCGACTATTGTAGGGCAATATTCAAGATGTGATCCGCGTACAATCACGAGAACGAAGCCTTCCGTAATTGCTGTGTAGTCACGGAATCCATACACGGGTTTCAGCCAACGTACAAATGTTCAACACCTACTCATTCGCATGTATCGATTCGTCTTCGCATCACTTCAGTGCCCATAGCTAGGTGGCCCATGCACCCAAGCCGCTGAGTCAGCTTCAATGTGGGCAATTTCGAAATTGGCAGCTTTGGATTTGTGTGGGACCTGACTCGCGCAGGCTTCTGAAGCATTCAATCGAGCAGGAGGACTTGCTAGGCCGTCAAGAAACCATCAACGAACGTCCAGCTTTGACTGCTTTATTGTAAGTCGCGCAACACATGCCGCTACTGCTTTGTTGGAAGATTCGAGGCGGTGGCATTTGTATGCCCTCAGACTAACGCCAGCCCGCACACAGCCCGCATCCCATTCACCCGCTACGAAACATGGCCAACCCCCGAGTTGAAGAGCTCCCCGACGAGCCCGAGAAGAAGGAGCAGGTCGAAGATGCGGAGGATTCTTCCGACGAGTCTGAGGGTGGCGCCGAGGGTGAGGCTGCCATTCCCGCCGGTGCGTCGGTCGCGGTGCACAGCCGGAACGAGAAGAAGGCACGCAAGGCCATTGCCAAGCTGGGCTTGAAGCATGTGGAGGGCATCACGCGAGTGACGCTGCGGAGACCCAAGAACATTCTCTTCGTCATTAGCCAGCCGGAGGTCTACAAGTCGCCTAGCAGCAACACCTGGATGTGAGTTGATCTGATGTCATGGATTTGTCCACCCGAACGAGAACATGAAGCTAATACATCCTTGCAGCATCTTCGGCGAGGCCAAGATTGAAGACCTCAACTCCCAGGCTCAGGCTTCTGCTGCTCAGCAACTTGCTGCGCAAACTCAGGCCGAGCAAGCGGGCCACGACCACTCTGCCGACGACAAGGGCAAGGCTGTCGAGGGCGAGAAGAAGCCTGCTGAGGATGACGACGACGATGGCGAGGAGGTTGATGATACGGGCTTGGAGAGCAAGGACATCGAACTCGTCATGACCCAGGCCAATGTCAGCAGAAAGAAGGCTGTCAAGGCATTGAAGGAGAATGACAACGACATCGTCAACAGCATCATGGCGCTGAGCATATAGGTCTGCATTCGTGGTGTTGGTGACGGGGAGATGAGCGGGGAGTCCGAGAAGAGTTGTTCTTGCTCCGTGTGATGAAGGGAATGCGATCCGTAGCTCTATACACAAGCTACTGTATCAAGCATACTCGGTCTATATTTCGGTGTGTTTGCTGTGTTTCACTTCTGTGGCCAGACAAACCATGCCGGGGAGCTCAATATACCCGTCATTCTTCCCTCTGATAAATTCGATGGCTCTGCACGACGTACTTGTCGCCAATCTCCTGTAAGGAAGATTGAAGTCGTGGAGCGTAGTGTATAGTCACGTGATGTGGCCTTGGCGGCTTCGGCTAGCCGGGATGAAAGCTTCAACGGAAGAGCTCCATGACATCCTCAGCGACACCGAGCAACGAGCACCCCATCCCATCAACCACTCCTCCGGCTCAGAAAACTATCCAAAATGGCGGCGACAGTAAGTTTACACCCTCGCCTGGCTGATGAGAACCCATTGGTATCTCAAACCGCCATTCCCACCCCTCCAACCCTCTCCTTCTCCCCTTCCACGAAAACCCCAAACACGCACTAACCCCTCCCCCTCAGCGCTCCGCCGCCGCAAAACTCGACTGGAACAGCCTGGGCACCAAACTCGGCCTCCGCGGCAGCACAGCCAACGCCCTCTCGGTCTTCAAGCAGCGCAACGACAACGCGCGCCGCCGGGTGCAGCAGCTCCAGGAGCAGCCGCAGAGCGTCGACTTCGCCCACTACCGCCAGCTGCTCAAGAACCAGGACATCGTGGCCGACATCGAGAAGCAGGTGAACGGCTTCCAGCTCAAGAAGTACGATGTCAACCGCCAGATCAAGGCCATTGAGGCCTTTGAGGCGCAGGCTGTGAAGAGCGCGGAGCAGACTAAGGCCAAGGTGGATGATGAGTTGAAGGATCTGGAGAAGACGTTGAAGAATATCGAGAGCGCTAGGCCGTTTGATGAGTTGACTGTGGTATGTTTTGCCCGTCCAGACTCTGTTGTTTGCCCAGAGGCTTCGATGAATATCACGTGATTTGTGTGCTGACATTGAATTCTAGGATGATGTGGCTGCTGCCCGCCCCGATATCGACGAGCGTGTCTCTCAGCTCGTCCAGAAGGGTCGCTGGCAAGTGCCGGGCTACAAGGTCAGCGTTGCCATCTCGATAGCACACCATTCATCGCTAACACCCCCCTACAGGAGCGCTTTGGCGATCTCTCTGTACTATAGATATCGTCCCTTCCGCATCGACTTGTACATAGTCACTACACCCGGAGTATTACATTACTTGAGTCACACCAGCTCTCACTCCCCCCTCAGTACCGCGGTGAATGAAGAGCAGAGCGGAAACCCGCCGTGACGCCTGTTCCGCAAGTCCACCGTGTACGACAGCACGCCACCCTCAAGCAAACCCGCATCTCATTCACTGCCTTCACACCTTGACTGCGCATCATGCGTAGGTTATATATACTCTCTGCTTCTCTTACTTCCTCCTGGTTCCTGTCATCGCATCAAGAAAGCTTTCTCCTTGCACTTCTTCTTAGACATACTCCCTCAACAATACCATCACCATGTCCGAAATGTTCGTGCTCCCTCTCGACGCCGAGGAGCAAGCACTCCTTGCCCCACCTCAAAGCGGCAAACGAGTCGTGAACCACGGGGAGGGCGAGTAAGTCACAGGTCCATACCACATCTTCCAAATAAACTGCTCACTTGTGACGTCTCAGCAGCCGCGCCCTTCCAACACAAATCGTCCTCCGCAGCGACGGCCGCTTCGCCCTCGTTCCGATGACTCCAAAACCAGATGAGGCAGGGTATGAGCTGCGGCCGGCAAATAAATACTCGCTCTCGCTCTTGAGACTGTGTGAGAAGGAGCAGCGCGAGTACGTGGTGGTGAAGGATGCGGAGTCGTGTGGGATTGTTTTCAAGGTGGGTGATGCGATTGACGTGGCCTTCTTTACTATGTGAAGGAAGGCAACTAATACTTCAGCTTGGATAGGAGGAGTCTCAGACGAAGCCCCAGCTGACTCTCGACACCACAACGGAGGGCAGCGAGGGGGAGACTGAGGAAGTTCAGGAGTCCGTGGAGTCTGGACAAGACTGCACAAAGGGCCCGAAGAACCGTAAAAAGGTAGGATATGTTGCAATCTAAGATCAAGGCAATAGCTGACAGACGTGATAGCCACAACGACGCATGAGCTGGGTGTGTCCACGCTCGCCGACCCCGCTTCGACAAGAGGTCAAGCAGGAGGAGGACTGGGACGTATCGCACGTAAAATCGCTGGGCGGAGATGCAGACGCTGTTGAAGGGTGATTGGCATACGGAGTATAGCGTGCGGTGCCAAAGCTTTGTTGAGATTCTATTTCGTCATCTAACATTCGAGCATCGTTGAGGACATGCATCTTTCAGCGCCTCCATCGCCTCCAAAAAGCAAGCGTGAGAATCCAAATGAGGACCAAGCCAACCACTCCAAACACAAGCCTGATCTCGCCGGCGTCGTAGGGCTCTTTGATCTCTCGCTCAGCTTCGACTAGTCACGCTTTGCTCCCGGCATCGAGGTCTGGTATTCTTTCTTTGAGATACACCTCCAGGTCATCAATTTCCTTCGGCGCAGCCGAATGTGGTAGACCAGGGTACGTGTTGAAGTCCACATCATATCCCCAACTCCTCAATTTGTCCGCCGTAGCCAGTCCCCACTGCACTCTAACAAGCGGATCCGCGTCGCCATGTCCCATGAAAATGGGTGTCTTCTGATTCGGCGCATTCGCCGGCACCATCTCCTTCAACTTCCCTTGCAGCAAAAGATAACAGCTCAGCCCGAATATGCCTCCCAGCTTCGTTGGACACGTCACGCCCGCCAGCAGACTCATTGCGCCGCCCTGGCTGAAGCCGCCGAGCACGATGCGCTCGGTGGGAATGCCGGCTTTGATCTCGTCGGCTACGAGGTTGTGGAAGACTGCTTGGCTGCGCGCGATGCCCGTCTCGTCGTCGGTGCGGTTGTGCAGGTCACCGAAGTCGGTGATGTCGTACCAGCCGGGCATGCGCATGCCCATGTTGACTGTGATGGGGATGGAGGGGGCGTTGGGGAAGATGAACTTGGTCTCTTCGAATTTGTGCTTGCTGCGCCAGCTTTCGGCGAGGAACATCCTGTGTTGGGGTGAGTGGGAGGTGTGGAGGAGGAGGAGGGGAGGTGGGTTAGACTGACCATCCTGCGCCGCTGGGGAGACGTTAGCTGTTGTCTCTTTAGCAGATCCATTGGTAGGAACTGGAGTCTCACCTGTCTCCTAGGCCATGCGCGACAATCACGGTCGAGGTGTGCCGCTTGATGGCTGGCACCACTAACGCTGGTAAGCCAGACATTGCGAAGGGTTTCAATAGTTCAAAGTGTAGGATGTAGAAAAGGTATGAATAGGTCAATGATATTTCTCCTTGCACAATGTTGTTCGAGCCGCGACGTCGGAGCATCAACGGAGACTTGAGCTCGGAACGCTGACTCAGCACATGGCGGAATTCGGGCTACGGGAAGAAACACTTGACCTTGCTAATCAATGCAAGATGCACAGCGATACCTGACGCATGAACAAATGACAATCGGAGACAAGGCGGTAATGGTATTCGGGCTTATGCTGGCGCTTTCGGCACGAGTTGACGGCGATCGAGGGAGATGCTAATGCTTGCACAAAATAATGTCTACAAGGCTGACAATTGCGGGGCGGAAACGCTCCGTGAGGCCTTCGGGTTGACAAAGCAAGCCAACTTCGAGTCACTCATATAAACTGAAAGCAACCGCTTCGTTTCGCCAGACCATAAAAACGTCCGATGCAGCTGACCCCGTCCTGGATACACATCTACACTAGCCTCTCTTGCCTCTTCACCCACTGCTTTGACACCAGCGGCAACCGCGCAAGCTCAAACCATCTAGTCCTCAACCAGAGCAGTGCAGCAAGCATGGGCCGCACACCAGTCTACTTCTTCTCTCACGGCGGACCGACCATCATGGAGTCTACAGGCCACCCAGCGCACCAGAAACTTCACGAACTAGGCCTCGAAATCACACAGAAAATCCGCCCAAAAGCCATCGTCGTCTTCTCCGCACACTGGCAAGGCGAACCCAACCTCATCGAAGTCAACACCGCCACGACCAGAGACCTCATTTACGACTTCTACGGCTTCCCACCTCACTTCTACGAGTACAAATTCCCCAACACGGGATCCCCGGAACTCGCAGAGCGCATCATGGAGCTGTTCGGCGAAGCGGGCATCAAGTCCGAGGGCGTACGGAGGGGCCTGGATCACGGTGTGTGGGCGAGCTTCATGTGCGCATTCAACCCTAAGACGAATCCGCTGAACGTGCCCATCGTGCAAGTAAGTCTGTTTGACTCGGACGATCCAGACAAGCACTTTCGACTGGGAGAGGCGATTCAGAAGTTGCGGGAGGAAGGAGTGCTAATCATTGTGTCGGGGATGGCGGTGCATAATTTGGGGGAAATGCGGGCCGGGTTTCGAAGCGACCAGCCGAGCGCCCCGATGCCGTACACCCTTACCTTCTCCGCGGCGCTGAAGGAGGCGGTGGAGAAGGGTACGGACGAGCGGCAGCAGGCTATGGCGGAGTTGTTGAAGCGGCCGGATGCGAGGAAGGCGCACCCCAGCAAGGAGCATTTGTTGCCGGTGCATATTGGGGCTGGAGCGGCGGGCACTGATCTTGGGAAGCAAATTTATGCCTTGCCGGACGGCAGTCTGGGGTGGGATATGTACCGCTTCGGAGAGGTGGGCGCTTGAACAGATGTAGAGGAAGCAGACTGTGCTTTGAAACGACGAGACGAAGTTTGCACCTCGAATCGCTATGATACACGTGGAGATTTGTACTCTGATCTAGATGTCTTCTTCCTATGCTATTGCCCATCCTTCACCAAACTCGTGACCTTCTCCTCGATCGCCTTGTCGTCCAGCCCTGTCCTCCAATTAGCAGGTCGTATCACGGGCTATTGCCACATGAACATACCCTTCAAATCCGCCATCTTCTCTCGTCCATACTCGTATCTCGCGTATACTCTCGGCTCGACGCCGCTCGCTTCTCGGATCATGATGGGGATGTATGGGTTGTTCTTCTTCATCGTGGGGTATGCGCGGGTAAGGAATGATCTGCAGTCAAGCACCGATGAGCATCTGAGCGAAGAATATGCGGTGCCGCGCTCGCTGAGCAAATGCTGTCCCAGAAGAGCAGAACGTACCTGATGGCATTGCTGTGCTCGCTCGTCTGGCAGTGCAGGAAGCGCAGCTCCTTCAGCCCCTTTGTGAAAGCGTATTTGCCCGACATGGCGGTCTGCAGCAACGCGACAGGTCGAAAGGCTCGCAAGAGGGTGGAGCGATGTTTTGTTCGTGGTGTAGGACAGGGAAGCAAGCCAGCGCGAGCAATGCTCTGAAGTTCGAGGAGCAGCAAGCCCAATGGGGAAAGGCTTGGCACTGCCATCTCCACCTCCACCTTTCGGCAAGAGCTCACCACATCCCACCCCGTCATCCGGCCTCATCGACTCCATCCCCCATCTCCCCTCCATCACCTCCATCCAACCCCGAATCCACGCGGATAGCATCACACACCAAGATGTCCGCTAAATTCGGCCAGCGCTTCGGCGCTAGCATGCGCCAGAACTTCCAGCGCTTCGCTCAGCGACGAGCACAAAGCACAGCGACGACCACGCCCGAAGCCGCAGCGAGCCAGAGCGGCTTCCAGAAACTATGGAACAGCCCTATTGGCCCCAAAACAGTGCACTTCTGGGCTCCCATCATGAAGGTACGCCTTTCCCTGTCTTCCTCTTCCCCTCCGCTTACGACCAACTAACACCCCCTCCAGTGGGGCGTCGTGCTCGCGGGCGCCGCCGACTTCGCCCGCCCGGCCTCCTCCCTCTCCATCTCGCAGAACGTGGCCCTCTCCTGCACAGGCCTCATCTGGACGCGCTGGTGCTTCGTCATCAAGCCGCGCAACCTCTTCCTCGCCAGCGTCAACTTCTCCGTGGCGCTGGTGGGCATCACGCAGATTGCACGAGTGGTGGCGTATCAGCGGTCGCTGACGCCGGAGGAGCGGGCGAAGACGGAGCTGGGGACGATTGAGAGGGTGGTGGAGCATCCGGGGAAGTTGGTCGATGCTGCGAAGGGGGAGAAGGTTTGAGGGGGATGAGTGAAGACGAGGGAGTGCTTGTTTCTTTTGTGGGGAGTGGTCGATGGCGCTACGCAGATGTCCATATGCACATCTAAGGGTTGCGAATTCCTTTTATGATCACTTGTGTCTTACCAACGCCTACTTGCTGTCGCTGGGAGCTATTGAGGCCCGACTTCGTTCCACCCAATCCATCGGCTTCATTGAACCTGCTCTGGGCCTCGCTCACGGAACGCGCCACAGACATCCATTCGAGATGTCATGGTGTTTTGCCCCGTATTCTCACCGCTTACCATCTCTCCATTCTACGTGTAAGGCTTGCAGGGTGCTCACAATGATGCAAAATCCCCCATAAAGACCAGCGGAATCAATGTTTCCATATTGCAGACCAGAGCGTGAGGGAAGCGTAGATTGGCTACAAACGCCATGTGCAACAGCTGGCCGAGATGAGTGTGAGAGTAAATCAACGTGGCGAAGTTGCTGCTTTGGGGCGACACACGTCGGTCTTTGATGAATGCAGGTGGTGATATCCATGTGAAACAAGAGAGCAGGATTGAAATTGCCTAACCAGATTGCATCTTTTGTCCAGCACGGAATGTCTATGCTCGAGAACGTGTCTAGCTGCTTGGCTTTTGATGGGTAACATTTGAGATGGATGGCCTTATGCATCGAGGAGCAGCCGTTGACTTCCTTCTTCCACGTATGGTCGGTGGGATACAATGGAGGGAAAGCTTACAATATCTTCTATTGATGGCGAGGCCAAGAGGCATCAACGAAGATACATGGGCAGGCAAGCTCATGCAGCTCGCCGCTCGTCAATGCCGTCGACCCAGCCACCTGTGATTGAGGACATTCCCGGGGGATTGTGCTTCGGACCACACTGGTGCATTACTTGAACATTACTCGACAGAGTGCTTTCATGTTCCAAGCTGCGCAGAGCAATCGAGTAGTCGAGAGGGCAGGCGCTTTATTGTCAGGGAATGCCAACACTTAATCGCCGACATTGGTACACCAATACCGAGATGGATTGGATGAAAGCATGGAAGAATACGAGGAAGGAGGAGATGAGGTCTGTTGGAGGAGCATTTACGGCGCATGTACTTCCAAATGCCTGAGTCCAGAAAGCAACGGAGTGAGGAGGCACCTACGGTACGGTTGCAATTGCAGCACTCACGCGAAACGAGCTCATCATTGACTTGACAAGACAAACCCGTAGGAAACAGGATCGACGAACATCGCGCCTCGGTTCTTCTCGGCGCAAGCATCTCCATTCGATGGACCATCTCGATGGAGCCAAGGAGGGGTTTCCTGTTGCGGCAAAGCACTGCGAGGGCAGGGTTGGCATTGCAACGCACGTAAAGCCCGCTGACACACCCTTACATCTGCGCAATTACATCGAAACATGTTGGCCAGGGCGCCCCAGACGGAGATCACGAAAAATGATGGGCAACGTGGCAATTAGGGGGGGCCTGGGGCACAGGCTGGCGGGCTTGCAGGGATGCTGCTGTGCAGGCGGCTTTTCCACGTGCCGCGCGCGCGCATCAAGAGATCGGCAGCACGGTGTCGTGCCAAGTGGACGGCGATGGGAGTCGGCAGAGGGGATCGGCGCAGGCTCCGTCACGTCGGCGAAGCCGTGCAGGCATTTCGAAGCTTCGAAGACGCAAAAGGTTGGAAGGTTGCCCCCTGTGGGGATGGCTAAAAGCAGCATGAGCGCTGATCGGTTTCATCACCGCCGCGTGGGCACGCTGGCTGATCGCCGTGTCCGGATGGGGAGGTGATCGGGGGATCTGCCACCATAGCCGACGCGGAGATTGCGCTGCTCTCTGGCCCGGGCAAGACGGCAGGACCGTGATGTCCTCGCGGGGTGAAACCCGACAAACACTCGTGGAGTTGATACGAATGCGAGGCAGGCAGACGGAATAAGGGCCGTAGGAGCAAATTGCGAGGGCCTGCTGAGGTAAGACATTCACGCTGATGCAACATGAATCTGCCCAACCTTAATTGTCAGCACGCCTTGCAGAGCTGCAGAGTTGGCAAAGCCGCTCGATTCCGTTGGAAGTAGGGCACGCAGCGAAAAGGCTGGGCGTCTGCTGGACAAGGCAGGATGCTGCAAACCTGGAAGCGGACAGTGGCAACGGGGCGGCAGACAGCATGACTGGGCGGGTGTGATTGGGCGAAGATGGCGGAAACGGAGAAATGATCGACAGTTGTGCCATGCAAGCCATGCAACAGACACGCGGAAGCTCGGGTCTCCACATCTGCCTGCCTGTGCTGCTGCCTTTTGCCTATCTTGCCCGAGCCACCCCGCCAGGCTAAAGATCTACACTGCCATGCAAGCCTGCGGCGTCCAAACACCCCATCCAGGCCCCGGGTGGAGTTGGTCCATCCTTGCTTTCTGCCCTGCTGCCTCTCGTGCGCCTCTTTCTTGCACATCCGCTGCAACCAGCCCTAACGCGCCTCTGCTGATCTCTGGCGGCCATGCAGACATCACGATCCAGCACGTCGTGCGGCACCGTCATGCTAGCTTTGTGTTGGGGATGAACCGCTGTGCCGTCTCTGCGCTCTTCCGTGCGTCTCACGCCCCTTCACCGCTCCACGCGGGATAATGCCGCAGCCATTCGTGGAATTTTACTTTAGCCCTTCCATCGCGTGGTTCGGAGATGCTAGCGTGGGCCCGTACGCACAACGGTCGATCGCTTTAGGACATCTCCTCGCGCGCTGCCACCCTCGCAGGCGAGATTGGGTGGCCGTTGTTATCTGCCGCACGCGTGCATGCTCGACGACGATGATCGTGCTGGCATCTGCGCTCTTCTGCCTGCGGGTCTGCATGGGATTGCCGATCATACCGCTCCCACGCCATTGGGTGCGCGCGCCGCACCTGGTCCTTGGCCCCATCCAGTCCCGGAGTTTGCATCCTGCCGATCATCCACACGACCCAGTCCTCCCGACTCTGTCCACCGCACGGCTCCCAGGGCACAAGCCCAGCGCCCTCCTCGGCCTTCACATCCAGTCCCCGAGGCCTCCCCCAACGCCCTCTCGCTCTGCAATGTGCACCGCCCAAGTCTCAATGATCCCTTCTCCATCCGGCGAGGGTAACCACGTTTCTTTGCCATCCGCTCCTCAAGCCTGGCCGCGCCACCCACACCGTTCCCGCGTTTCGTAAGTGCCAAATTATCCGAGCGTAACAAGGCCGCCACGAGGCCAAGGGTCCCCACACGCCGGAAGAAGATCAAACATGGTTGCATACGGCCCGTCATCGAATCTTAACACCGCCTCAATTATGAAATATTACCCCCGTCGCGCGTTACTTTCGAACTAACCCTCCCGCGTCCATGTCGATCAAATCCGCCGTCTGCAACCTCAGCTGCATCTTGGAAAATCGTTTCCCTTCCCAACCTGCGCCCTTTCGTCGACACCAACCACTTCCCGTTGCCGCGACATTGCAGCTTCAGCGTAAAGCACTTCCCGCACATCTTCCAACACACCTTCGCTCTTCCACGTCACCACCCAACCATCAATCCCGCATAGTGCGTGTTCTGCACAGCCAGGAGCCTATTTGGAGAGCAGCAATCTATTCGGCACGAGCTTTGCACCCTTCCCATCTTCTACCCGCGACGATCGCCAGTGACGCTATCGGCCGCCCCGTTGTTTGTCTCGCCGAGTCCTCAGCTCGCACGTAGCTCATTCACAATCCCAGTCATCCAACCTCGGCGTACGGAATCACTGTTCTTTATTATTACAGTTCACCGAGGAGCCGCTCTACCCCGTGCCGTGGTTCGTCCAGGGCGATCCCTTCTCCTTGGCCTTTCGACTTCATATTACCCCCAGCTCCACTGCAGCTTCGATCGCCAACATTTCCAACTCTTCTCACCACCTGTGGATTGCGTTTCCCGTTGTCGACGCTGCCCGAAAACGTCTCTTCCACCTTCACCGTCTCAATTAGTAGAGGCTATCGCGTGGCAACATCAAACCGCTGGCTTGGTCGCAAGGCGCATGGTCTCGGTGGTGAAGTCGAGCGCGGTTGTCACATTTGAGAGGCTGGATTGATGGCGACGGTCACCATGGTCACTCCTCCGGTCGTCAATTCACACCATGGCGACTATATCCACTACCCTTCCGACAAGACTCGGTTGCCTTTACCTTCGACCACGACCGCAGCATTGTCCGGCGCCCTCTACTCGTCGCAAGCGCGCCACCATTCACCGCCAAGGTCAACCTCAAGCCAAACCTCAAGTCCACGCGCGCTGGGGAATGCGTTCAAACCGTCGTTGCCTTCGATATCGAACTTGCTGGACATTGCCGACAGCGAGCGAGCGACGTCGGGTAGTGAATCAGGTCGACATGCTACGTCGCCCCCGAACCACGCTGCTCGTCCCGATGAATCTCTGAAGGGTCTGTCACCGCCTTCGCTACATCAATATCAATTACAACCCGGGCGGAGCAACCATCTCAAGCGATCCAGCGAATCGGCCATGTCAGTCGGCAGCATCACGAACTCGCCTCAGGAATCCAACAAAAGGCAGAAAATGGGGAGCACATCGGCACCGTTTTATCGCAGCGATTCGCTGCTGGAGAGTTCTCAGAGCCCGTCTCTTTCCACCGCATCGCGGCAGTCCGCTTCCCACCCTTTCTTCCTCCCATCCATCTCCGACGATCCGGAAATCAGCCGCCGCCGACACAGCGATCGCGACGCGCCGAAACAACCGTCCGTCACCTCTCAACCGACGGCAACGACATCGTACGACCGCCCACCATCCTACACCAATTCACCTTACGACTCACCAAGCGCGTCGTCTGCGTCGCACATCTCGCCCCAACTCCGCCGCCAAACCCTGCCCAGCTTCCCAATCCCGCAGAGTACTCTCCCACCCACCTCCACCTACCCAAAGCTCCCCTCCATCCTCAACGACCCCTCATCAACAACCTCAACCTCAACCACCACCCTCCCAAGCCCCATCCTCCCCGACCCAAACACGCACCACAATAATCATCAACAACAACAACAAACGCCCACCCTCCCCTCATCAACAACATGGGACGCGCCGTACCCACCAGCCTCAACCACAAGCGCCGCCTCCGCCTCCGCTTACCACCAACAACAGCCGTCCGCCGACACCCACCTCGACCGCTACATCTGCACCACGTGCGCCAAGGCCTTCTCCCGCCCGTCGAGCCTCAAAATCCACTCGCACTCCCACACGGGCGAGAAGCCGTTCAAGTGCTCGCATGCCGGGTGCACCAAGGCTTTTAGCGTGCGGAGTAATATGAAGCGGCACGAGAGGGGGTGTCATCGCAGCCCACGGGGGTTTGTGCCGAGTAGTATGCGCGGGGCGGCGGGCGGGGAGGAGTAGGGGTGTTGTTGGGTTGGATTGAGGGGAGAAGGGGAGAAGGGGGGTTTCTATTCGTGTAGATGGTTTGAATGAGCGATAAGCTTTGAATTGCATTTCTGGTCCCCGCGGTTTCTACTGTTCTAGATTCAATGTGTGGTAGCAGAAGGTCGTCTCGCCCAAAAGACATGTAGAACATGCATTAGCCCGCAAGATGCAAAACGAGAAGAACAGCGGACCAACTCCAACAGAACCCCAAAGTGCGCCCCGTCCATCTAACGAGCCAAGTTCGCAGGCGGAAGCGTAGCCGGGCCTTGCGGCGTAACATAAGCCTTCGTCATGCCCCCATCAACCACAAAATCCGTCCCATTGACAAAACTACTTTCATCGCTCGCAAGGAACAACGCCGCCTGCGCAAGCTCAATCGCCTCCCCAAACCGTCCCGTAGGAAAGTGAATCTCCCTGCGCATCCGCTTCTCCCGATCATCCCCCAGCCAGTCCTGCAGCAGCGGCGTGTTCAGCGGCGCGGGGCACAGCGAGTTGAAGCGGAAGCCTTCTTTCGCATGCACGATGGCGAGCTCGCGCGTCATGGCGAGCACGGCGCCTTTGGAGGCGGTGTAGGCCAGCTGCGGCGTGGCGGAGCCGACGAGCGCGACGACGGAGGCGGTGTTGATGATGCTTGCGCGCGACTTTTTGTGTTTGCGCAGGGAGAGGATGGCATGTTTGCTGCCGAACCACACGCCTTTGACGTTGATGTTTTGCGTCAGGTCCCAGATTTTCTCGGGGGTGGCGATGGCGTCTGGGGAGGGGTTAGCTGTGCGTGCGTACAGAGAGAGAGAGAGAGAGAGAAAAGGAGCGGTGGGATCTACCATCATCATCGCCGTGCATGATGCCCGCGTTGTTGAACATGACGTCCACGCCGCCCCAGCTGTCGAGGTGCTCGACGATGGCCTGCACGTCGGATTCCTTGGAGACGTCGCATCGCATCGTGTCGACTTTGCCGGGCATATGCGGCGCCAGTTCTTTGGCTTTCGCCACGGCTTTGGCGAGAGCTGCGTCGGAGATGTCGGTCATGAGGACCGAGGCGCCCTCGCGGAGGAAGAGGATTGTAGTCTCCAGGCCGATGCCGCTGGGAAAGGGTTAGTATTGAGGGTCGATGGTGAAGATGGTGGTCGTGGTGGCGAAGGAAGGGATGTGTGCGGATGGCTTACCCTGCCGCCCCCGTGATGATGGCATTCTTTCCAGCCAGTCGACCGCGGTATTGTTCGCCAATGGAGCCCTTTGCACGTTAGAACTGCGATGGTGGGTGGTGGGCAAGGCGCATACCATTCTGTTGAAGATTGGTTCCTTATCTAGTCGCTAATCGGGGCGGTCGGGAACAAATGGAATGGACTGATAGTCGTTGATACGAGTGTCCACGGAGATGGAAAATGGGAATTCAAAGGTCAGACGCTTGGAGGAGTCTGACCAGAGGAGTGACGGAGGAAGGCAAGAGGGCAGCTGACGTGTTGTGTTGGCCTCATCAGAAATTGTTTCGCGAAGTCCCGGCTCACGTGTGGCCCTTTCTCCACGAGCCTTGTCCTGTGGCACCACCTTAACCCCGATCAGGATATTTTAACCCTATCCGATCGTCCCGCATGCGCCACAAGCGCCCGCTGCGTCTGCATGCCGTTAGCCCCGCCGGGCCTGCTCGAGCTGCCCCTCCGACTCCAATCGTGCGCCTAGACCGCCAACATCACATCACCACTCCAAAACCACCGCTCCACTGTTTGCCTGTAGAGTGTCGTGGGCTCTTCAACAGAGCTCGCCATTCCCCGTGCCAGACACACCGCCCTCCGTCCCTCCCTCTGGTCACGCGACCAGCCTCGAACCCTCAGCATGTCGAAGCTCGACGACTCCACGCACTTCCACGAACTCACCGCCGCCGACCTGCCCGAGCTGCTCAAGAACGATGTCAGCGTCAAAGTGGGCGGCGTCGACATCGACGGCGTCATCCGCGGCAAGCTCATGTCCAAGAAGAAATTCCTCTCCATTGCCGAGTCGGGCTTTGGCTTCTGCTCCGTCATCTTCGGCTGGGACATGCACGACCAGACCTACTTTAAAGAGCTGAAGATTAGTAGCTTGCAGAATGGATACCGCGATATTCTGGCCGAGGTGGATTTGTCATCGTACCGACGGCTGCCGTGGGAGAATAATGTGCCTTTTTTCCTCGTTAGCTTTCGCGAGCCGGAGGGCGAGAGTTTGAGCGCTTGTCCGAGGAGTCTGTTGGAGCGGACGGTCGCCAAGATGGAGAAGAAGGGTGTAGGTGCTATGGCTGGAGGTGAGTCCAACACTCCACATGCTCGTCATTCTCGTTCCTTTTCTTCCGGACTCGCGATGTTCAAGTAAGGTATGCTAACAAGAATAACCCAGCCGAATACGAGTTCTTTACTTTCCGCGCACCGCAGTCACACTCCGGAGAATCCAACGAAAGGAATTCAAGCGCGACCGCATCATTCTTGCAGAACAACCCTGCCACAAGCCTTCCTCATCTTGAAGAAGGCATGTTCGGCTATAGTCTCACTCGCCCCGTGCACAACCAGGACTGGTACTACGGCATCTTCTCCGCAGCCAGTCAGTTCCGATGTAACATCGAAGGCTGGCACACCGAGTCCGGCCCAGGCGTCTACGAAGCAGCACTAGAATACGGCGAGATCCGCGAAATGGCCGACAAAGCCGCCCTCTTCAAACTCGTGGTGAAGAACATGAGCTCCAAATTCGGCATCACGCCCTGCTTCATGGCTAAGCCCCGCCCCGACCTGCCCGGCAACTCCGGTCACATGCATGTTTCCCTCACCGACCTGAAAACCAAAGCGAACCTCTTCGTCCGCGAGAAAGCAGACCCCAACGCCCCCTTTGACGACCTCAAACACGTCTCTGACATCGGGCGTCATTTCCTCGCCGGCGTGCTCGATGGCTTGCAAGACGTCATGCCCATCGTCGCCCCCAACATCAACAGCTACAAACGCCTCGTCGAAAACTTCTGGGCCCCCGTCAGCGTCTCCTGGGGCCTGGAGCACCGCGCCGCCTCCATCCGTCTCATCGCACCCCCAACCTGTCCACCCAAAGGCACGCGACTGGAAATCCGCCTTCCAGGCGCAGACGCAAACCCGCATCTTGTGCTGGCCACCATTCTCGCGCTTGGCTACCGAGGCATCGACAAGAAGTTGGAAGTCACCATGCCGCCTTTGGGCAAGGGAGAGGATGTAGCGACGTCGATTGGCAAGGGCGAGCGATTGGCGAAGAACCTCAAAGAGGCGACGGAGCGCTTCAAGGCGAAGGGGAGCGTGGCGCGCGAGGCGCTGGGGGATGATTTTGTTGATCATTATGCGGGCACGAGAGAGCATGAGGTGCATCTGTGGGATCAGGCTATTACCGACTGGTGAGTTCTTTTTTTTTCTTGAAAGGCGGATTTATGTGAGTGCTAACGTGTCTTTCTACTTGTTTAGGGAAGTAAGGCGGTACATTGAGATGGTGTGATGTGGTTACGACTTGTCCTCAGATCTGAGCCATCTCTTCTACCTGAACCTCAAACCTCTCTGGCCCTATTTTGATGAGCCTCGATACCATCTTTGCCGCCGTTGATAGCCACGTGAAATGACATTCCCCGTCCACTTGAATTGATTCGCGCTCAGCGTTTCGGCCCCCACCCGGCAAACAAAGCCTGTGTCTTTTGCGCAGCGCAGCCTCGCCTGCTTTCGTCCTGAGGCTTCAATAATCCGTCTCACCTTCCCAACATGCCGTCTACATGCACAGCCCGTGAATCCAAAAAGAGCGCATTGCATCAGTTTGCGGTGAGAATGCGCTCTTCGTAGCCTCTGGATTTGCGCTGCGGCAGCCTCGCATGCTGTCATTGGTCGTTGCGAGCGAAGGGGGAAGGCTGTGGGTGGGCGCCTAGGGTTACACACATGCAACTCTAAGCGCCAGGCTCCCTCTCTCCTCCCTTGAAGGCTGTGCGTTGCGCTCTTCGTATGAGTATATTTATTATGGAGTGGTGGTCTGCTGTTCGTGGATGTGGTCGGTCACTCATCGTTTTTTCGTTCGTTCTATCGTATATTGTGTATATCGTTTGTATATATCGTCTTTCTCGCCAGGGTATCGTTATGGCATCGGCTTTGCTATCTCGCTTCCTCCCCAATTGTCTGAAGCAATGGCAGTGAGTCGATACAGTTTTTACCAAGACTAGCTATGGTCGGGTTAGCACAGGATACTGATCAGATCCCTTCTCTAGCCAACGCGGCTGCGAACATCCTGTGTTGGAAGACCCCCCGAAGTATCAACACGCAGATATAGAAGCCGACCGCGAAATCCGTCTCTTCACCTTCGAGCCGTCTTATGGCGCCACGGACGTGATCACAATTCGCATGGAGACCTTCCGCACGAACGATCTCCCCGACTACTTTTGCCTCTCGTACACCTGGGGCGATCCTGACATCCGGAGTCCGATATACTGCGATGGGCAGGAGATCAGCGTGACCGCCAACCTATGGAATGCTCTCTTATACATTCGGGCGAAGTTTGAGACGCGGTGGACGTGCGGCAAGAGGAAGATATATCTTTGGGCGGACCAGATCACGATTCACCAGGATAATCCGGATGAAAAGAGGTCACAGATGCGGCTGATGTTCAAGCTGTATTCGCAAGCAAAACGGGTGATTTGTTGGCTTGGCGAGGCAGATGAGTATACTCATCTGGCATTTGCGGCGCTGAGGAAGTGGAAGAAGGCGGAAAAGGATGAGGCGCTGAGAGAGCGGCTGAACATCGCCTGGAGCGCCCCTGGGTTTTCAGGGAGCGGTGACACGGCGCTTCCCACTGCGAAGAAGGAGAACAGTGCGGAGGAGGAGTGGATCGCGCGGGAGAAACGATGGCGGAGAAGAGGCACACTGCGGAGAAGAAGGGCCTGACGGCGCTCTTTTCGAGACCCTGGTTCGAACGCGCTTGGACGCTGCAAGAGATATATGTCGACAACGAAAGATCGCCCATGGTACTGTGCGGAATGCATGAGCTACCCTGGGAGTCTATGGTCAGCGGTTTTCTTTGTTTGTGGACGACGCTGTCGGTGAACCGTGCAACAGAAGCGCTGGGCGAAGCGGTCGTACATGCGTCAAACATGTTCGCCATATACACGAGGCGTAAGGGCAACCGCTCGAGATTGGACGTCCAGCTTTCTGACCTCCTGCGCGAGACTATGAGACGCAAGGCGACCGAGCCGGAAGATCGCATCTTCGCGCTACTCGGGATCATGGAGCATGAAGGAATTACGTATCCGTCGCGGCTTCTTGGAATGGAGAAGGGTCAGCAGGCTTTCACCATGTTCACTCGAATCATGATTGCGCAGGATGGTGACCTTCATGCTCTGAGCGTTGTTGGACCACCAGCCAAGAGCTGTAATCGACCGGATGACCGTGATACACTAAGTGCTGTTGGACCACGGACTGAGAGCACCGATCGACTGTCATGCGCTTCGAGTCCGAGTAAGAGCAGCGATCGACCGTCATGGGCTATGAGTCCGACAGGATTTGATAACCTACCAGCTCCACTTCTTGCCGGTGGCATACAATCATCATCGGAAAAGCGCGGAGCAACGGGCAAGACGAGGGCCATGATGCTGCGCTCTGTTCCGAACAGTGAAAAACCTGCTTCGGACAGTGACAAAGAGCTTCGGTTGCGAGGCATGCGAAGAGGTCAAATCATTCGACTTGTGAATCTTCACGAGAGTTGGCAGAGGATTCCGAGCTCTCCACACAGCTGGTGTGGTCTTATGGGCCGGCTTGAGCGCCTTGTGGGGGAATTAATGCTGCCGGGAACGCAGGGAGCCAGCCGGAAAGCCGTTCTGCTTGGTGTCGTGGCAAAGATGCTTGTCAGGGAGCTCTTCACCCTTGGACGCCCCGGGGACCGCCGTGATGTTGGGTCGACGGACGTCGCGGCCACCGGCCTTTACTACAGATTCAAGGCGTCCAGCTCATCAGGCGCCGCACTGAAAGGTTCGGTCAACGCGAAAAAAGATGCGGAGATTCTCTACGAGATGGCTATGAAAGCCTTCCGTTTCGAGACAGCAGAGGCCTCTGCTCATCGCTTGTCGTTGTGCAGTGGCATCATGGGCACCGAACTGATAAGCTGGTTAGATGTGACACTTTCACAAGACCTTGCACGTGAGGTGGACTTCACGTGCAGGAATATGAACATGGCGGTGACGGCAAATGGTCAGGTGGCGCTTGTGTATCCAGGGGTACAAGTCGGTGACGAGGTCGTACTGTTGATGGGGGGCTTCTTGCCTTTCATCTTACGCCCAACTGTCCCGAGCTGGCAACTCGAGACCGAGCAGAGGTGGCAACTACTCGGCGAGGCGAACTTGGAAGGGTGTCTGGACGGAAAGACTGCTGATAGATGCGAGGAGCTGTGCAAGGTCGAGGCACAAGGCTCGAGTCCACAGGAGTTGGAGATTTCCTGCTTGACTTAGCGGGTGACAATGTTGTACAGTAGTAAGGACGTGCAAATAGAGATGGAATCTTTTGAAGACGTCAAGGCCGATGGACTACAGAGATCTGACTAAGCAGCTCGGTTTGAATCCCCCGGAAGGCCCGAGTGGCCCAAGCGCTCAGGGTGTCGTCAGGGTGGCTATGTTCAGTCTTTCATCCCATCCTCACACCACCCGCCCCATCACTTCTACATCTATCTGACAGAACCACTCGCTGCCTCTCGTGAGCCTCAAGTCGCATCGCATCTACGAATTCTCCTCCTGCGAAGCGCTCTGCCTCTATCGACCCTTTCTACCCCCCAATACCTTCCTCCCCCTTCCAACCTCTCCCAACATGTCGCAACCTGGAGGCTACTACGACCCTCCCATGCCTAAGAATGGCCAGTCATCATCGGAGACCTCCACTGCGAGGCTCCAGGCGGTGAGTGGTATCGATCGCCCCTGATGCCGGCCCTGAAAGCGCGCGCGCGGCCGCCGGCGCCTACAGATCCGCCCGGAGGCAGCAGGATCGCACGAACGAGGTCATCTTCCTTGCTAACGATATCGTCGCAGCAAATCGATGAGGCGACAAATACCATGCAAAACAACATGATGCTGGCCAGCCAGCGAGGCGAGAATCTCGACTCGCTGCAGAACAAGACGGACAACCTGGCGACGCAGGCGGACGGCTTCCGCCGCGGCGCCAACCGCGTGCGGAAACAGATGTGGTGGAAGGACATGAAGATGCGCATGTGCATCATCATCGGCATCATCATCTTGCTGGTTGTCATTATCGTGCCGAGTGGTGAGTACCCGGCGATGCCTCATGGGTAGAAGTTGGGCGAAGGATGCTGATTCTTGTGCAGTCATCTACAGCGGCAAGCACCATTAAGCGCCAGGCCGAACGAGAAGCGCACGTGGGAGCCAGCGCTACGATTGGAAGTGAGAGGAAGTGGGTCAAGAGCGAGTAATGAAGTCGAACTTGGGCATTGCGAGTGCATAGGCCGGAGGATGGGCGGAGCGGAAAGTTGTTCAACTTGCTTCTGTAGCGCCTCTCGGCCGAGTCGAGCGAAGTGGACGTTCCTCGGAGCGTACGATTGGAGTACCATGGGTTGCCTTTTTGTGCCTTTGCTTGCCTCCGTTCGTAAATAGCTGGTCGTCAAGGCTGTTTGTCTCACTGCTTGCACCGAATTCATAACGTCCGCTACCTATGTAAGAACTGGCGAGGATCGAATGCAATGGCACATGAGCAGCTCACTAGCAATCCCAAAGCATCAAAATTCACATTAATGCGTGTTATGAGTAAAGGCAGAACAGAAAGTCATAAGGGTATCTCCGCGTACGCCGATGTCATGCTAACCCGCGCCCCTCTGCCCTTCGCTTCTCAAAGTTCTCCGCCGGTCTCCTTTCGCGCCATTTGCCTCTCGCAAAGGCACGAAGTCTCAGAGACCGGCGCCCCTCACACAGCACTCGTATGTTTGCGCCGCCCGCTGCCACACTTCCCGCACGTGATGCAGTTGATGATGCCCGCACAGACGGCCACGATTCCCTAGAGGTGGCAAGCTGGTTAGCAAAGGGCCATCGAATGACGCGATCGCGCGCGTTCGCGTACGTTGATGATGGCCATGATGATGGAGCCGATGGCGTTCAGCACGGCCATGATGCACCCTCCGATTGCACCGAACACGCTCTCAATCTATGTGTGTGGCGGCGTTAGTGAAGCGATTGTGTGCTGGAGGCGGTTGAGTCGTACACATGATATGACTGCGCCCATGTTGGGCGATGGTATGCGGGAATGCTCGTGATTTCACTCTTTGCTTTGTGGGTGGGTGCGTTCCGTTCGCGATATGTTTTGCGGTTTGTGTACGTTGACGAGTTGCGAGGAAGAGAAGACAAGACAGCCGCCGGGCGGGAACGCGCAAATAACAAGCTGCAGGAAGCTGTGCACCTGACTTCACACCCACGTCACTGGGTCGCAACCAATCTTGCACACCGCGTACATACACTTGGACACGACATGCCCAGACTCAGATTAGATGATTCTTCCAATCACGCCTTCCATCCAACGGACCAACCAGGTTTCCGAACAGGCAGGCACGTTGCATGAAAACGGCCCACGTTCTAGCCCTTCCGGTGCAGACCACGCCCGTCACACAATCCGGTTTGGGACGTGGCGAGGACGCGCCTGTCAGGAGATCGCGATCAGGCTACGGGAAGTTGTGTGATGGCGGGAATAGAGTTTACGCTCCACTCAAATGTTGGACAAGGTTTGTCCCCTGTCGCAGATCCGGTTGGTCGCGTGCTATTGGCTGACGCGGCAGATTGGTGGGGATCTGCTGCCTGTCACAAACGAGAGGACATACGTGCATGATCATGACAGTGTGAGCCTTGGGTTGGATTACATACTCACGACTCGACGGAGAGCGAGGAGCGACGACGATGGTGACTCCGCTGCTGCGATGTATGCAGTGATGTTGTAGCCCCGACTGCCGATGAACACCCGACTGACTTCACATCTCCCACTGAAACTCCGGCAATCCTGGTGCCTATCACGTCAAGCACGTCTACCTTAATATGCCACATGCTGACACAACAGCCTATACGAAGCGTAAAACCCCTTTCTCCGTGGAGCCACCATATCACTCGGGCATATTTGCACACCCTACCACGCTGATGTTTAGACCAACCTACCACTCCTTGGGTCGGGAGAACGATGCTTCGCCATACCCTCGGCGCCTTGATACTATGCGCCTCAGCTGTCCACGGACAAGGCCTACAACGAGTCCTTTCCCCAAATAATGACCTCTCCGGACTAAACTTTTCGTCTCCGACCGACAATAATCTCCCCCGACTGAACTTCTCTTCCCCATCACCACTCATCTTCCACTCCACCTTTGCCCTGCTGCAACAATGGCCAAACACCTTCTTCGAATACGGCCACACCATCGCGCCTTGCAAAGTCCCCAAAGGCACCAATCTCTACCACGCCTCCTCGGACGGCAAGCGCCCGCCCGAGCCCGAGTTCCTCGCCTTCGACCCGGAAATGGCATACTGGATCCTCGGAACCACGCCCGACTCGCACATGTTCACCTATCGCACACGACGAGAAGTTCAGTGCTTGTACTTCGATGGCTCCAGCGCTTCTCTTCGCCGCGACGGCAGTATGGACAGTCAGATGGCCTTCCTCTACAACTCCACGTACAACATCCCGCCCAAGCCTATCCTTGAGCTGCCGCCGGAATTCCGCAATTTGACTGGTAACAAGACCTTCTTCAACGACATTGCTCTGGAGTACACTCGAGCAGAGAAACTGTGCGACTTCATCCACAATCACAGCCTGGGTGGCCCGGGCTGGGGCTACGAAGGCGTTGTCAGGATGAATACCGGGTTCGAGATGATCTGGTGCAACTTCTCTTCTCCGTCTGTCGAGTTGGTCTCCCGGCTCAACGTCTCCGCGCCTCGTCTTGAAGAAGTTCCGTCCCGCTGGACACATCTGGGACATGTTCCAGAGACATTTGTGGTGAAAGGGAGGAAGAAGAGGGGGAAGAAGCAAATACCAGGTCTTACCTTTGACAACCCTTTCGCGGTGAACGGCGGGGTATACTCGTGGTGGCATGCCGCTACCAAACGTTACGGCTTCGGGAACGGCCAATATGGACGAGGGGAGACTCGGGTGAGACTCGACTCTTGTACTTTGTTCACCCTGTACGATCCCGGGATGCAGGATCAGGAGAGCGCACGCGTCATGGACGAGCGTAAATCACTGAATTTGACAAAGGAGGGCTACTGGATGGCTCCTCGGGAAGACAACGAACGAGACGCGGCACTCAAGACGCTGAGCAGGAGAAGGCAAGCGCAGCGTGCGCACAACGTCAGTGAGGCTGACGGCTTATACATGCGAGGGGCTGTGGAACAGCGAATGCGACTGCTCTTGTCAACAGAGAAAGAGCAGCACTGCAGCGGCATCGACTGGATCGAAATCGCCCGCGACATCGTCAGCGCATACAGCATCGAGCTGTACAATCTGCTGAAGCGGCTCGAGTTCTTCGGCCAGCTCGGTCCCGAAGATGCTCGTCTTTGGCTGAGCGATATCAGACATGCAAGCCACTTGGTCTTCATGCCCTTCTACGAATACCCGGACATTACCAAATCCACACTGCAGGAGGCGTTTGCCGTCAACGCTTCCAACTCCCAATCCGCTCTCCATCGCTGCAAAACGCAATACGCCCCCTTCGAAGCGGAAGAGCTGTCCGACAGCGAAAGGCTAACCTCCCACGCCATCTCCGACGTCCTCTCGGCAATCTGCACAACAATGCTCCCTATCTTCCTCCAAACAGAGCGCATCTGGCTCGCAAACTTCAACAACTTCTCCGCTCCACCCGTAGTCACGCCCGCCGTGCCCCTTTGGCACGAACTCCAAACCGCTACGTCGCACAACATTCAAGCAATAGAGGAGCTGATGGCATGGCTGGGGTGGATAGATCAATGGACTGCTTGCGATCCTGGGTGTGCTCTTGGCCAGGTGTGTTATATTCCGATCTGGCCTGCGCTTGCGATGGGAGGGATTTTGAAGGGTGGAATGAAGGGACATGAGGATTTGGATGAGGCGGACGGGTCGCTGGATCGGTATCTTTGGGAGCCGACTTGTGTTGACTTTCATCACTTTCCACCTGGTTGGTGAGAATGTATAGAGAAGATTAGAATAATGTACAGTACCTACTTTTCAGGACGTCTGCACGTGACTTGGTCTGTGCTAGAATGATCCGCCAATTTCATGCCTTGAACTTTAAAGCTTTCAGACCATGACATCCAACATAACCAAGCATGGCCAACGGCGCAAACCAATCACCAGGCCTCTCCCTATCACGGGACACCTTTGCAAAACTCACACCGGGCCCCTTCTTGCACGCACATCTCAAGCAAGCCCAGCCCACCCGACCAAACGGCCGTCTCCCGCACGAATTCCGCACTCCCACCGTCAACACCGGCTCCCTCACACACAGCAATGGCTCTGCAGTAGTGCGAGCAGGCGACACCGCCGTCGTCTGCGGCGTGCGCGCCGAGCTGCTCCGAGCATCAGACATCCCGCACCCGCCGAGCGAGGACATCCATCCCGACGACCTGGTGGAGGAACTGGGCCTTCTCGTGCCAAATGTGGAGTTGAGCACCGGCTGCTCCCCGTCGCATTTGCCTGGTAATCCGCCCGGGACGCTGGCGCAATCTCTTTCCTACCGCGTCTGGTCTACGCTGCTCAATTCCCGCATTCTCGACGTGTCGACTTTGGCGATTCGGCATACTGAGCTGCAGCCCGAGGACGAAGAGGTGCCGGACGCCGAGCCGAGGGTGGTGGTCAAGGGGTATTGGGTGCTGTACATTGACATTCTGTGCATTTGCTTGGACGGCAATGCGTCTGACACGGTGTGGTTGGCGGTCATGGCTGCGTTTCGCGATACGGTGTTGCCGCGGGCGTGGTGGGATGCGGATCAGGAACGGATTCTGTGTTCGTCGCGATTGGCGGAGGCGAAGTCGTTGAAGCTCAATTGTCTGCCTGTTGCTTCTACATTTGCTGTGTTCTCTACTGCTTCGCCTTTGAAGGATAGGGCTGAGGCGGAGAGTTGGGTGCTGGCGGATCCGGATGGTGCGGAGGAGGGTGTTTGTGAGGAAGCCATGACGGTGGTCATTGCGGCTACGGGTGATGGGGCTACGGCGACGCTTCTGAGTCTGGAGAAGTCTGGGGGCTCGGTGATTGGGGAGGCGGGTGTTGCGGAGTGTGTGCGGCTGGGAGAGGAGAGGTGGAAAGAGACTGGAGGCATCTTGAATGCACGATGATGTGCCGGCTGTCCACGGCAGGCCTATCGAATACTCTGCGCCCTGACTCATCAGGCAGCATGGAGGCCATGGCACATCACGGAACACTTTGGAATCGTATCACCAACGAGCGTATGGGCCAGCTCATCAAAAGCTCAATCGCCGACTCAAGACAGGGTCTGCGGACGGAACCGCTCGGTCCTTGCATTTACCCATGCACTCAAATGCACAGCAAATGCAACGATTGGCTCGATGACGACTCCCACCATAAACCTCGAGCTCTGGCAACGGCCATAGCGGACGAATTGCCACGTTAACACCGGGAAGGCGGTAACAACATCCTAACCGCTAATGGAGCGGTGAAGTCCGGCAGGGGAGCGTCGTCGTAACAACCACGTCTGTCGATCGCTGTCGCAACATTGCCAATTGATAGAGGTCTCTGCGGCTTCAGCTGCGATTTGTATCCTGGTTACAATGATTGGGCGCTGCATCTCGTCCTCTTCATACCGCCAGGTACCGTGCCTCCAACGGAGTTAGCAACCGCTAACTGCAGGCCCATGCCACGTGTATGCTGATGAATGGCGAGCTGATAGCCCGATCACGAGACCGGGCATCCTGGGAAGTGGGATTGGATGCGGACAGCAATGCAAAGCAAACCAATCTCAACTCTCTCCCCGCTCGTAAATGCAATCCGCGTTACTGCAAATGGCAGCATGAACTTGCCGCTTCGAGCAAGCAAGCCTCAGCCCTACGGCCCTCGTGCGGCCTTGGGGTTCTTAATGCGCAACACTGTCAAGGGCGTAGGCCAAGCTTCAGCCGTGTGATGCGCAGTCCTAGTGCCCGACCGCCGTCTCCACCTCCCGTCACCGCAAGCGGTAATTTGGCGGGCCTGCTGGCTGCGCAGGCGAAGGATCGGCACGAAATCGGGCCAGGCAGGGCATGCAAGATGTTCGGCAAGGCCGGGATACTTTCTCGTTTGTCGGTGTGCGAGCGTCTATCGAGATTGTTGCTGCTTCCTTACTCAGTGTTGGCTCACCTCACGCCTCTGCCTGATGACGCCCGCCATGCTTCGAGCGCCGTCTGGCGCCGCGTTTCAGCCCCTCGTCGTGCGCAGTGGACTGCCGGCTCACGCCTTGGCGCTGTCGGCTTAGCAAGCTTTCCTCCCCATTCTTGGTCATTGAAGGCGTAGGCCCTAAGGCTATTGTGGACACGCTCCGGGGCCCCAAGGCTATATTGGACACACACTTCGTACATGCGTTTCTCAGCAACCTAGCTCGCCAGGCCGCGAGTAATGTCTGAGTTGATCCTTCTTATTCCCCTTCTCATTCCCCTTCTTCTCGCTACTGCCATTCACCCCTCTCATTGCTCTCTTTCTCACTTTCGCCGTCCAAACTCGATCCCCAACGCAAGAAACACAATCATGACCGCGGCATCTTCGCGCATTGCAAAAGCCCCTCGTGCCCGCGGTCGACCTCCGTCGACGAACGTGCCGTGCGCGGATTGCGTGCTCCGCGCGAGCCAAAAGCAGAACGCCAGTTCGGAGATCGAACTCTGCGCCCATTGCACCGCTGCTCTGCACCGCCATCGAAAAAGTCAGTCGGACTTGCCAACAACGACACCAGTCACTCGGAGACGGTGTCAAAAGACTGACGAGAATGCGAGTCGTTCCTGCAAGGCTGGGAAGCTGCCGGCCGTTCACGGCCGTGAATGGCAACAAGACCAGCAATTCCAGAGTCTTGTGTCGGCCCCGTTGCTCGATTGTGATTGCGTCTGGCAACAATCTCGTTCGCACGCCAGGGATGTCGGGATAGAGAGGCCGCAAGAATACGGTGTAAGCTGGACTCGACAACAACAACAACAACAACATCAGCCAGTCGACGCCACCTACTCGTACTTACCGTACGAGCAGCACAGAAGTACGCCGCCGGCGCCATCGAACCCAATGTTCACGCGGATGCAACGGCCGCCATATCCCATCGAGAACATGTCGTCTCACAAACTGCATGCTCCTTATTACAACGATGCACCGACACCCAACATCAGACGACCGAGTACAAGGCCCGAATTGTTCTACGACGGCGATGGTATGCCGATGCCCAATTGCTACGATCACGAGGCGTTTTGGCAGGAGTTTGGTGTTGCTGGAGTTTGAGGTTCTGTGAAGCGTGTCTCTAAGTGTAGTCGGGGTTGTACCGGGAACTGGGAGTCGGGTTTTGATTGATTTTAGGGTGGTGGAGGAGTTTAGAAAGGTGAGTGATACCCATATGTCACGGGAATGTATTGTTACATACAAAGCTTTGATCCGTTTGAATGGCGTCTTGAGCCCGCTCCGTCCGAGTAATAAGGCATGGACGGGTGCTTCTGATGACGTCTGTCTGCGCTCGCTGCTTCACCAGCCTCTACTAAAGGAGCAAAATCGTCGTCAAGTACATGTAAATGAATTATGACGGATGGCAAGCACGATCCCAAGCGCTCAATGCCTCGAGTCATGGCGCGAGAATTCGCCCGCCTCCGCGGGAAGAAAGTCAAAGCGACAACGTCATCCGCGTCTTGGTAGGGAGTTATGGTTTTTTGTGCCAACGACGCGCCTCACTCCTGTCGCTCATTCCTTTTTCATCCGTTCACGTCTCGCCGAAAGCACTCTGTGGGATCTGAGAAGCCCTAATACCGCCTGCCTCCTGCCCTTTACCGTCGAACGAGAAATTGACTTCGGGAAGAGACGCGCACGCACGAGTCGACGGTTCGTTGTTGGCTGGTTCACGGCGGGGTTCTGCTTCGACGAATACAGCATCTTCACCGCAGCATCAAGCGGTAGCAGCAGCGAATTCAGCAAGTCCTTGCCGGAAGAGCACGAGCATTCGTCCAATTACATCAAACTGCAGAAAGAGGCGGAGAGCGCGAACCGGGCAATATACACGACCAAACAGTACAGAGGAGAAGCCACCCGCAAACACACCACACGCAGCCACCATGCCCTCCTCCGGCACCGACGTCTGCCTCTACTTCCTCGCCATCTTCGTGCCGCCCCTCGCCGTCCTCCTCAAATGCGGCTGCGGCGGCGACTTTATCATCAACATCGGCCTGACGATTCTCGGCTGGCTGCCGGGCGTGGTGCATGCGTGGTATTTGATTGCGAAGAATGAGCGGATGGGCAGGTATCGGTGAGGGAAGGGGTGGGTGAGGGAAATGGGGACGGGGATGGACTTGGGGGAGGTGATGGGATGAGATGAAACGTATACCCTGGATCTCTGCCTGTTTGGCTTCAGAGGCGACGCCCTGTGTGGCTGCTATTTGGCTCGCAAGGAAAAGTGTGGGATGTGCTGGGACGGTCTATTTAGATCTTAATATCATTTGTTATGTTGTCGAGCATGGGAAAAGCAGCATAGTGAAAGCCAGTGAGCCTGGGCGATGCACAAACGCCATTGGCCTTCTTCTCGATTTTGACATCAGACCATGCCTTATGCGTCAAGGAGAGAATGATTGGCACCTGCCTATACTACTGTCCAGGATGGCCTCTCATTTCGTAAGGGAATAGAAGATTATTAATACCATGATAGATCCATAGCGATTTGTAAGCGTGTCAGCGCTGGAAGATCCCTTAACCCTCCGTGCCCTCTTCACCTGACCTCAAGCTCTCCTCCGCAAAGCGGTGTCCACTTTTGTATCACTACAAGTAGTTGATCTTCCTCGCACTTGGGGAGCGTTGTGGTGATGTCCTTAGCAGTATTCTCCTTCATCGAGGACGAAAAGTAGCCTTACAAGCTGGGTTGGTTTCCGAATCTCTACGAATATTCCTTTTAAACGATGGCGTCCACTATTCACCCATTCCAGCTCTCCATCCCCCAATCCGCTCTCGACGACTTGCAAACGCGTCTTCGTCTAACCCGCTGGCCGGACAAGGAGACAGTCCCCGATTCGTCTCAAGGTGTTCCGCTCGCGGCAATTCAAGACCTCTGCACGTACTGGCAGACAGAGTACGATTGGCGGCGATGCGAGGCGCTGCTGAATTCGTATCCGCAGTTCACCACGACCATCGATGGGGTCGAGTTTTACTTTCTGCACATTCGGTCAAAGCACGAGGATGCTCTACCTCTTCTCATCACCCATGGCTGGCCTGGCTCAATCTTGGAATTCAGACATGTGATTCCCAAGCTTGTCGACCCGGAATCTCACGGCGGCTCTCCTGCCGATGCCTTTCACCTTGTCGTCCCAGCACTTCCCGGGTATGCCTTTTCTGGAAAGCCGACGGAGACTGGATGGGATTATCAACGCACCGGGCGTGCATGGGCAGAGTTGATGGAGCGTCTGGGCTATGCAGACGGCGGATGGGTGGCTCAAGGCGGCGATTGGGGAGCTTATGTAGCCGCAAGCCTGGGCCATCACGCACCGAAGGGATTGAAGAGCGTTCACTTCAACTCCATCTTCTTCGAACCCAAGGTAACCTGCCTCTCACCCATCTCTGCAAGACATGTGTTGATATCCTTTGCAGAAAGAAATCCAGACGCCAATTGACAACAGAATGGGCGAGGAACGAGCCATGTATTTCGAAGGGCTACGTGATATCGGGCACCGCGGGTACTCCTTACAGCAGTCCACGAGACCGCAAACCCTCGGCTACGGCCTTGCAGACTCCCCGGTCGCACAAGCCGCCTGGATGTACGAAAAGTACAGAGACTGGTCTCATCACGACGGCAAGGTCGAAGCGGTGTTTAGCAAAGACGAGATGCTCGACACCATCATGCTGTACTGGCTGTCCAATTCCGGCACCTCGTCCGCTCGTTATTATTGGGAGCGCAAAATCGCCTCGACCGCGTGGGCGATAGACTTACCGGTTGGCGTGAGTTGGTTCGGCGGCGATAATTGCTATGCACCGAAGGAATGGTGCGAACGGTACTACAAGAATATCGTGCATTGGAATGAGACGGCTCGAGGTGGCCACTTTGCGGCGTGGGAGGTGCCGGACATGTTTGTTGCAGAGTTACGCGAATGGCGACGCAAAGTCAGGTGAGAGCAGGCGTGAGCATCTTCGCCATGGAGTGATTGGCATTACAGACTGTTGTCGGGGTCGTGGAGATCTCATTTGGTGGAGGTGGAGGCGGCGCTTCCCTAACGGGACGGGCCGACGACTTAGACTCTAGTGCTTTTCCACTAATGCAAGGCGAGAACATTTGTTGGAAGACACCTCACACATCACTGCGCGCTTTGCGATGGCGCTCGCCTGGCTATTCGCTCCTTGACGGCATAAAATACTGTCCCGATAGGTCACAAATCTGATTCCGCACTACCTCCCTCATCAACAAAAATGTCATCCCCCGACCACCTCTCCCATCTCCTCGCCAAAGCCGCCCTCCACTTCCACGGTGTCCGTCCCCTCCTCCCCATGTACCTGCACCTCATCCTCTCCGCCCTCTTCCCAATCTACGCCGGCGCGCACGCCTCCCTATCCCGACCCTCGTCCGCGGCAAAAGCCCCGAGAAAGACGAAGAAAGCAACCGATTCCGACGACGACGATGTAGATGAAGACAAGGTGCAGAAGATGGAGGGCCTCAGCAATACCGATGCCATCATCTTGCCAGTAACGGCGGGTATCACTCTGACTGTGCTCTACTTCCTTATCAAGAAGTACGGGGCTGATGTCGTCAATTTGATCATGGGGTATTACTTTGCTGGCGTGGGTGTTTTCAGCGTGGGGCAGTTGGTGAACGATGCGGCGAATTTGGGTGTGGGGTTTGTGTTTCCGACGTACTATTGTCACAAGGGATCGTTGTATAAGGTGAACTCCAGGGAGCGTAGGGTTGTTCGTCAGGATGAGAGCAATGCTGCTCCTGAAACGAGGAGTTCGCCCCTACCGGGTGCATTAGGGTCTCTCGCCTCAGCCTTGCGTTTGGATGGTATCCTCTGGACGGTTCGGCGCATCTTGAAGCAGAAGCTCACGATCAAAGCCTACGTGAAGACCATTATCGACATGAACATCAACGTAACCATCATCAACCTCGCCTCCGCCTTCGCCGGCGCAGCCACCATCGTCTACGTCAACACCGTCGCCAAACCCTGGTTCCTAACCAATGTCCAAGGCTTCGCAGTCTCCTACTCAGCCCTCCAGCTGCTGTCTCCCACCACCTTCGCAACAGGCAGCCTCATCCTCAGCGCCCTTTTCTTCTACGACATCTGGGCCGTCTTCTTCACACCCCTCATGATCGCCGTCGCCACGAATCTCGACCAGCCCATCAAAATGGTCTTTCCCCGGCCGGATGAGCCGAGTGAGATACCAGGCGAGCCTCCTACCAAGAACTTTAGCATGCTTGGGCTCGGCGATATCGTCATTCCCGGCATCATGATTGGGCTGGCTCTTCGCTTCGACCTGTACATGTTCTACTTGAAGAAGCAGAAGAAATCCCGCAGCCACAGCGCTGCTCAGTCTCCTTCCCGCAAAGCCAGCAAAACCGCGGAAGAGAGGAGAAAAGCGCCGTACGTTCCCGTTACGGGCCGCTGGGGCGACAGGTTCTGGACTTCGGGTTTGCTCTTCTCCTCCTCGCCATTGCCCGATCAACTCCGGACCTCCTTTCCGAAGCCGTACTTCACCGCTTCCGTTGTTGGCTATGTCGTTGGCATGATCACCACCGTCCTCATCATGACGATTTACCACCACGGACAGCCAGCGCTGCTATATCTCGTGCCGGGCGTGCTGATCAGTTTGTGGGGCACGGCTTTGGTGAGGGGTGAGTTGCACGAGATGTGTAGTTTCAGTGAAGCTGTCAACGCCGTGCAGGTGGAGGAACGGAGCGAGGAGGGGAAAGATAAGGTAGAAGAGGAGGTCAAGGAGGAGAAGCAGCCTCGGGGACTCTTTGAGAGGCTTTGGTGGGAGCTGTGGAGGGCGGATGATGATGAGAAGGGGAAGAAAGCGAAAGAGGGCGAGAAGTCTTCTGAATCTGAGAAGGAGAAGAACAAAACGTCGAACGAGAAGGAAGAGAAGGAGAAAGAAGGCGTCTTCTTTTCCTTCTCCATCTCCCGCCAGGATCCTCGTGCTTCGGCGAAAGCCTCGAGTAGGCGTCGAGGCCGCTCGGTCGCATACGACGATGGTCTTGCGGAGGCTTCCCCGAGACGGGCGGCAAGATCTCCCGGCGGCGACGTTGTGTCTTCTCCGGAGGTTCAGAACACCGGCGTTGAGGAAACGCCACGGCTTCGGGCTCGGAGTACGAGAGCGGCGTCTTCTCGGAGGCGCTGAGTTGCATTGACTTGGGAACGCACAAGAAGGACGTTTTGATGAACTTTACTGTATGGCAACGGTGGTTCTGTTTCTAGCGAACGACTTGGAGTTGAGATCTGATCCGGACAATCGGACGTGCATATGTTATCAGATTAGGCATGAGATAGATGAATCGTCAGACACCGATCGATACACCGTGGTGTCTGTATCCATCGTGCGTCAGTGATGAGATGAAAGCGATATTGTAAGCATGGAGGAGAGATGTAGTTCGGAGGATGGCGCGGCGCCCGCTCGAATGGGACGCGGCGCCATGTCGATCCGCCACCGCCTCCCCGCAACGGCCGGAGCCGCAACTCTCCATCTCCCCACACCACATACCACACCTCCCTCCGCCATCTCCTTTCGCCTCCAACAATCCGAGCATTCAAAGGCATCGGCGCATTTCTAACCGTTCTCGGCTGTATATCCCTAGCATCTATCGATTGCATATCGATCGTGACTGGGTTCGACCTTCCCCCCGGCAATCCGGACTGTCCTCTTACTCCTCCCGGACGCAGGCCGGCAGAGGCGGTGTACACCCAAGATGACGACCTTTACAGAAGCCAACAAGGAGCATTTCAAGTCCGTTCATCTACCCCCTATCACCCTAAATACATCTCAACTAACAGCACCACCCACAGCAACGCGGCCGCCACGTACGATGAAAAGCCGTGGATGAAAGACCTCTCCGCCCAAATCGGCACCGCCCTCCTCGAGCGCAAAGACTGGGCGGGCGTCCGATGGCACGAGCCCGGCGAGATTGGCGGCCGCGAAGTCAAGCTCCTCGACTACGCCTGCGGCACGGGCTCCGTCACCAAGGCCTACGGCCCGCTCGTGACCAAGGTGATCGGCGTCGACATCAGCCCTAACATGGTGCAGCTGTACAATCAAGAGGCCGCGTCGGCAGGTCTGCAGCCGGAACAGGTGCGCGCGGTCGCGGGCGATTTGTTCGCCGACGAAGTCCCCGCCGAGCTGAACACGGCCGAGTTCTACAACTTCGACGTCATCGTCGTCGGGCTGGGTTTCCACCACTTCGAGAACCCGGTCCTCGCCATCCAGCGCCTGTCCGAGCGGCTGAAAGCCGGCCGCGGCGTCCTCATGATCATCGACTTCCTGCCCTTCGAAAACGAAGCCGAAGACGGCGCAAATGGCACAATCAAGCACGCTGGCTTCCAGCGCTCGAATTTGCTGCGCTTACACGACCTCGCGAAACTGGAAAAATTCAGCTTCAGCGTGGTGGACGAGGAGGCCGTCATGCAGCTGCAGCACGGCACGCGCAAGCGCAAGATGTTCGTCACCAAGGCGCTCGCGCCGCCGACGGCGTGGGGCAAGTTTTCGAATTGGTTGACGCAGTATCAAATCACCGCTAGCGAGCAGATGCGCATTGAACCTAAGCGGCCGGTAGGTTGTTCCGTGCGGCGCTTTCCCTGCGGTGGCAAGAATGTGGCTTCTTTCGATTTTGGTTTGCTGACTGCTGTCTTCTAGGTCCCGCAGCAGCTTGGGTTCACTGGGCAGACGAACGTGGCGCAGAGCGATACGTGGCATCGCGAGTTCAACGACAAGTTCAAATGAGGGGTGGCAGAGTGTGTGTCGGGGTTAGAAGTAATTTGACGGCATGGGCGTTTCCCACGAGCTGCCTGTGGGTTCCTGGTGTATATTCTGCTTGTTGTTATCTGTGAAGATGGGTGTAGATATCCCGTTCGCGGACCGAAGCAAGAGGGATGGCGTCAATGGCATAGTCAGATCTTGATTTATCGTCAGGGTATCTACCTTGTTGATGTCATATCATCCACAAGCAGGCTCCTCGGCGCCCAGGACTCTATCGCCCGTCTCACCGCCATACAAGCCTCCATCGAGGATCCACTGCTCATTGTCGTCCTCATCCATCTGTACCCTTCGCCACATGCTCCTCTCCTTCCCCCGCCCATCCTCCCTTTCCTTGCCCTTCCCATCCGCTCCTTCCCTCGCCTTGGGCTTGATCAACCCCTTAGCAAGCGGATTCCGCCCGAACGCCCCGCCTCCACCACCCCTCTCCTGCCCCTCCCCAACACCCACTTCCTCCGGCACCTCCTCCTCACCCCCAGAATCAGGCCTCTCAACCTCCGCCATCCGCCTCACAACCCTCTTCCCACTCAAATCAATAGAAGCCACCACGCGCCGCTTCTCCCACTCCGGCCGCGCATTCCACTCCATCTCCCTCAGCACGCGCTGCTGCCTCTTCAACTGCTTCGCGCGCTCGGCAGGCGAAGCCCACATACTCGTTCCCCCCGCCGGGACGTCGAAATCCGCCGCCTCGTCGTGGATCTGCGTGCGGCGCGCATTCTGCGCTTGAAAAGCGAGCAGCTTGTCGCGGTGGGCTTTTGCTTTGGCGGTGCCTTCGTCGTCTGAGGAGGTGGGGGTCGGGGTGGCGGGGTGGGAGGAGAGGGGGCTTGCGGTTGCGGAGGAGTGTTGTTGCTGTTGCTGGGCGGCGAGGAATTCGCGGCCGGTGAAGGCGCGCGCTTTCCCGCCTGCGGCGACGTCTGCTTTTCTGTGCGCGGCGTTGTTGGCTTTTTGCCGCTCTTCGCCGCGCTCGTCTTTGAGGACGCGCAGGACTTTGGCGATTTCGTCGGCGCTTAGCAGCGGGGTGGAGCAGAAGGTGCAGGGCCCTAGGCCTTCTTTGACGCAGATGACTTTGCCGCAGTTGAGGCAGTTGGGCGCGACGTCGAGCAAGGGGTGGCGGGTTGCCATGCAGTTGCACTTTCTTTTCGCTTTGTCGGCTGCGGCAGTTGCAGGGTCGGAGGAGGCGAGGGAGGGGTTGGTTTGGATTTCGAGGCTGCGGATGGCGGAGTCCAGGTCGGAGAGGGCGGAGGAGGCGCCGTGCATGGCTGTGCCGCCTGTGATGTTCACTTTGGCTTTTGCTGGCGAAGGTGAGGCGTTGCGGGAGGAGGTTTTGCTGCGCGGAGCCAAGGCATCCGATACCAGGGCGCCTGCTGCTGAAGGAGGCGGCTTCGCTGTGATGGGTTGGGTGGTTAAGGCGGCGGAGTCGGTGACGAGAGGTAGCTGCGTGGCATCCGGTGTCGCCTTGCCTCCTCCCCGCAGGGCCAGATTCTGCGCCATGGTATCCTTGTGTGTCGGCCTTGCATTCTGCTGCTGCTCTGGCCGAGACGACGCCCGCGGGATATACTCCTCATCCTCGCGACTCTTGATATACGCGCCGCTCACATCGCCAGACCCCTCCACGCGCCTCGCCGGCAACTCATGAATATTCTTCTTCCGTTTCTTCGCACCTCCCGTCCCTCTCGCCGGGGGCACACCCGATGCTCCCCCAGCACTAGAACTCGCCGTCACTGCCGGCGCATTCGCAGAAGTAGCCGCATTCCCCCTCCGCATGTTAAAGCTGGAAATGAATTCCAGCGCCCTAGCCCCGTCGCCCAGAATGCCCTTCAAATGCTCCGCCGCCTCGGGCTTGGGGAGCGAAGCAGCATACTGCACGACCTGCCTCAGACTCTCGTCATCTAGCGGGAGCAGCGGTTGCAGCTGCGGCAGAGCCCACTGTTCCAGCACCGTGGTGGAAGCAGCCATGCCTGCCGTGCGAGTCTTCGCGGTGTCGTAGTTATAAGCTCACCGTCGTCTGCAAAACGTCGTCAGTAAAGCACCTCAACCACTCCGAAAGAGAACTGTCGCACACCTGCAAATTGTCCCGCCCGCGACAGACGGCGTCATTAAGCGGGAAGACCGCCCGCCCGTCAGTCGAAGAGTCAGAGAGCAGCGAGCGACGGCTAAGGCCCGAACCGATGGGCTTTCGCGAGACAGGCAGGACGGCGGCGGCGGCGGCAGCGCACCGCAATCGCCTGTGGGAGCGGGAGGGAAGACGGACGCGGACCGCAGGTGGAAGGGAAGAAGCGCTCTTTATTTCGACGTCCGCGCTTTTCTGCAACTCTTCTTCCTTTTGTGACATTCCATGCATCCATCAGCGGTGGGGTGGTAGGATGTGACGAACAAGCGACGCTGCATTGGCGAAACGTCGCGAGATGGCGAACTTCGATGGTGCGCGGCTTGCTGGTCACTGCATGGCTGCGCAATTGCGACGGTGCAATTGCAAGACGGCGCGGAAAGACGGTGAGTGTGGGTAGATTCATCACATGGGCGAAGCAGGTAAGAGTACAGACACGGAATATACGCTACTCGCTGCAGGATGGAGCAACAGAGATGATCAAGAAGCCGCCCTCCGCCCTCCGCCTTCCCATCCCTCGACACCGCCCCAGTAATGACAGTCGCTAATCCCACACCCGACCCGCCGACCGAGCATTATAAAAAGCTACCCTTCCCTCCTGCACCAGCCAGAAGAAAGCGACGAACACCGCCCATCGGAACGAAAAGGAAACACGCTGTCGATCCTCCGTACTCGCACACTCCACCGCTCCCGCCCATGCCATCGTCAACCATTACCGCACCTAAGAGTCCCGCTCTTTGGGCGTGAGAAGCGCCTCGTCCGTCTGCACCCCCGCATCCACCCCGTGCGTCTTTGTCGAAATCCGCTCGGGCGCGTTCGTGTTGGCCGGGTCTGCTGGTTGGGAAGTCAGCTTTCTGGACATGCAAGAGAGAAAGAAAAGGCAGATGATGTCAACGACCACGGTTCAGAGCATGCACCATACTCGTGTCGGTCGACGTGCGCTCCTCTTGCTTCACATTGCTCGGCACGGGTGCAGCGACCGACCCGACAGGCTGTTCGGTCTTGATGCTCTGTCGCGGATCGTTGCCAGACGGGCGCAAGTTGGGCGACGCCCACTGCCACTCCGTCTCCCGCTGCTGCAGTTCTTGCACAAGCTTTTGCGGCGAAGAGGATGCGCGCGACGCCTCGTACGGGTATGTGCTGGCTAGTGGCCAAGCAGGGTTGGTGTGGTCGTAGGCGTGTGCACACTGGAAAGAGATGGGAGGAGGAAGAAAAGAAGGCGACGCACCATTAGGATCGGGATACCCGTACCCAATCTGCGCCTGAGCACCGGGATTGGGCGGGGGAAGAGTGGGTGTGTGTGGTTCCTCCGTTCCGCGCTTCTGCCCAGTCTGCGCCTGTCCTTGCTGCGGCGACTGCCCGTACATGGGTGGCTGTTGGTAGCCCTGGGGCGGCGGCGGGTACTGGCCGGGCTGCTGCGGAGGAGGGTATGGGTTGTTTCGGTCGCCGTGCTGCGGAAGAGGCTGGCCGTACGCGCCGTACAGCTGTGGTGCACCCTGCGGCGGATTCTGGCCACGCCAGACGGTGTGCGCGGGGACGAAGGCTTGCGTCTGGGCGGAGACGGGGGTGAAGATGCATTCCTGAGAGAAGCGGGCGCAGTTGGTGCAGCGGCCGTCTTCTGATGTGTCGAAGCCGGAGCAGCGAATCTGCCACGCGTCAGTAATGTGGCTCCACATGGCCTGGCGAATCCACCACCACCACAACACCTACCTTGCGGCGTCGGCAGTATCGACAGGCTATTGCAGTGCGTTGGCGGGGGGCGGGTTGTTGGGGCGCGTAGCCCATCGGGGGTTGCTGGTATCCGGGTGGAGCGCCATACATGGGTTGCGGCGGAGGCAGCGCGCGGTACTGGTCTGGATGTTGGGGTTGCAGGGTTTGCATGACGGGACCTTGCGCGACCGCCTGGGAGATGGGTGGGATCTGGGACGCGCCGTTCATGTCAGCGGGCAGGTGGTCGGCGGCGGCGAGCGAGGGATCGATGATGGAGCCCATGTCTGCCGGTGCTTTTTTGCGCGCAGGATGCTGGCTGGGGGAGATGGGAAAGGCAGAAGGGGAAATTGCGAAAGGCAAAAAGCGGACTGGGAAGCGTAGATATCATCACAGCTGCTTGGCGCGGCAGGGCAGGGCAGCAAGTGCAAGGCAGGAGCGACACTTACATTTTGTCTTGGCGTGTATTGTCCGTTCGGCGGTTGCGGCGACCAGCCTTGCCCTCCACTCGGAGGCGGTTGATTCGGATACATTGAATGGAGTGAGCAACGCCTGTCGCGTCGAGGTGCGTCAGTTGCGGGGATTGGTGTCGGTGGTGGTGTTGACTGTCGCAGTAGACCCACAAACGTCTGGTAGGCGAGTGAAGCGGTGATGACAAAGCGCGTGCGACCAAACCTTCTGCTTGCGCGGTGAGTGGCCCCGGCGAGAGGTTGGCGGCGGGGAAGATGGGAGGGGGTGAGGAGGCGCGCGCGCGCGCAAGGCAATGCAGAAGCGTGCAGATTCGATGCGCGTCGCACAAACAATAAGGCGCGGGCCGAGTGTGGCGAGCAGCGGAGGCGTGCAGCCCGGCGCAGTAGCAAACGCAGCGCGACGGCGGGGCACCGAAGGGGGCAGAACGCTAATCAACGAGCTGGCGCGGCGGCAGCGAGGATGCTGATGCTGATGCTGCAGATGGTGGTGATGGATGTTGTGGGTCGACGACGCGCACAGCAGCGGCAGTGGTGTGCGTGGTGTAGCGGCGGGTGTGCAACGACGAGGCGGCGCGGTGCGAAGTGGGCTTGACGCGCTGCAGCGAAGCGGGAGAAGGCCGTGGGAAATGTTCGAAAGGGCACCGACAGAAAGGAAAGTGCGGAAGCGGGGTCGGCCGGGCACTTTAAGTCGCCACAGCGTCGGGGCGGGCCCCCAGGTTGCTGGCGCGTGTGCGAGTGCGTGGGCAGTGGACCAGCGAGCGCGGCCCTTCCCTCCCCTTCCCTTCCCTTCCTCTTCCCTCCCTTTCCCTCCCTCCCTCTCCGAGCCCTTGCACTGGGCCCCGGCCGCGGCAACGTGGATGCGTGGGCGAGTGGGCGAACGAGTGCACGGTCCCGCCGCTCTGACCCAAGAACCAGCAAAGTGAAGCACTCGACCCAACGGCGATCGGCCGCGTGCTGCCGCGGCTCGGCGTGAAACACACCCACCGCCCTGCTGGCCTTGGCCCTCGCGAACCACGAACCACCGTCTGGGGAGTCAGGGTTGTCGATCGGAGCCTTTTCTGCAGCTAGCGCCTGCGGGAGGAGAAATTCCCTGCACACAGGCGACGGTCCGAGTCTCCTTGCCCTAGTCGCTGCTCCCAGCACCCCAAAACCCTTGCACGGCGCGAACCTTAAAAACCTCCCTCCCTCCCTCGCCTTGTGCAGGGTGGGTTGCGCTGCGAGGGACAGCTGGGGACAGTCGGGCTGAAGAGTGCGGCGCTGCTGAATTGGTCAGTTGCTTGGCAATGAAATCAGCCGATTGCGCACGGATTGACGGCTCGGAAGGATCGGATTGCCTGCGCCCAAACTCGCACTGCTCGCTTGCCTGTGCATCTTCCTCGCCCTCCGCCTGCACAGAGAACCCAAAAATGCGCAAAAGGCAAATTCCACCAATCGACGGGCGGGCAGGGGTGGCTTCGGCCGGCCGGGGCCGTATCGCGTGGTCGCCCCACTTTTACCACCCCTGTCTTTCCATTCCGTAGCGCTACATCCTCAGACCGCCAAGGCAAGAAGAAGGGCAGATTCTTTCGACGTCGCCATCGCAGAATACGAGTTTGCGACTCACCTGGATTGCTTGGCCCCATCGCTATCGTCCGTATCAATTTCGGCCGTATTCGACCAACACGAAAGGTGCTACCGTTGACGCGAGGGTTCGGCACGCTGCCGGCCGCAGAAATAGTAAGCTTTGCACGAATCAAAAAATCTCCCTGAAGGCACCATTCCGGATTCCGTGGGCGGCGCACTGGTTCCGTGTGCAAAGTGGCTTTGTCGGGACGGTGTCGTGACTCGTGGTTCACCGAACGCCAGTACCCACGCTTGCCTTCCTGGGCGGGTGTAAGATCAACGCGCGATGCTGCAGCGTGATGAGCGGCGCAGCAGCAATGGGAGGCCGCCTTGCTCGCGCGTTCGGTGTGATTTGATTTGCGATTGATGATCTCCTGCAATGTCTGCCAAGAAGGGCAGTCAGAGGTGGGGTTTTCTGCAGCGCCGGGAGCGCTTTCCACGGCTGGCCCTGGCGTGGTCCGAACCTTGTTGCTCCGGCACGGGACATTTTTGCTTCGAGTACCGCCCGTCTGCCGTCGAGGTGCGGTGGTACTGTACCACAAGACGACACGCGTGGCAGTCCAGAGAGGAAGTTGCAGCAGCCAGACTCGGGGTGTTGGGCTTGGCCAGAGGGTCGGATGTGGCCTGGGCCGGTGGAAGAATGCAAAAAGTACTTACATCACGAGCCTTGGTTCGGAAGGATCAGAGTCGATGTTCTGGACAGCGCTTCATACGGCTGGAACGGACGATGGCGCAATGCAAATACGGGCGGTGAGGCACACATTTTATGTCGCTTGGACACTCGATTTAAACATGCTAGTCTCGGCCAAGGCGCGAGCCGAAGAGGGACGGTCAGAGCCCTAAACCTATCCGTCCCATGCTGCGCACGCATGCACGCGTGCAGACGTGCATTTTCAACTCGTCATTTTTCCCGGACATTGATGGGGACGACGAAATGGTGGACCGCTCGACAATATGCAGCCACGGGGTGTCGAAGGCAGCGTGGCGCATGCACTCTCACGCGTGACACGTTCGAAATCGGACGCTGCGTTGTCGTCTGCTGACCTGGTCTACGATCTATGCCCAATCCATGACATCTCGGCTCATGCATGGGAGTCACGGCACGGCGCGGCACACGGTACGCAGCGCAGCCAAACGTCCGACATGAAATCATCACGCTGGCACGCTTGGCAGATGCATGCGCATCACACGCCGCACGTACGCCCCAGCCTCGCTCACTTGCATACGAGCTAAGGGGCCCCCGCAACATCACATACCGCTCATGCACAACTCTCGACCAATCGAGCGTGCTCACCCTCCCCTCCCGATGTGACGAGTGTGCAGCACATGGTTGCAACTAGCCTTGCAGGCCCTGCATCACACTGGTCACTTGAAGCTCGCCTGCCTGCATCCCGTGTGCAGCAACAGCTGAGCCCAGCACAGCTAGGCAAGGTGTTGCCACACGCTCGCATCTCCCAGGCTCCGCACCCACCGTGCGCCCAGCCTCGCCACTCACTTGCGCGATCCCTAGCCAGCTCTCTACACGCGCAAGTCGGTCCTCTCAATCACTCCCACGCATCCAAACCTGTCCTTTCCTTCCTACCAACAATCCAAACCACTAGCGCGCGTTCACATGACCTTACGTCACTGCGCTCAACCGCGCAAGCTAAAACGCGCCTTGATCCAACATCTCCAAAAAGAAGATCGATGAAGCCGGCACAGTAATTGCCAAAACACGGCGAGGCTTTGTAATCGTGGTTGCGGAAAATCGCTTAGGAGCATTTCGGGGGATTTTCCAACTAATGCGCCTTACCTGGAGCTAACTTACCCGCCCATCAAAGGCGCAAGGGGCAGCCCTGCGCCGGTGGAGACGAATTGATTAAGCTCCCGCCATCCTGGCCAGGGTGCGGATGCAATTCCGGGTCGCGTCGAGGGGCGCGCGCAATACGTAGCCTTGCTGAGAACCTGAGTCGTGAGTGCAACTCGAAGCCTTGAAGATCGCATCCACACCTACGCGTAAGCATGGAGTATGAATCCGCATCACTCATTGGACAAGTTAAGAACAAGTAACCCCTACCGCAAAAACATGAATCAGACAAAAGGTAAACGGCAGAGAGTGCGAATGCGGCGCTGTTGTGCGTGATCTTCGCCCCTCCGAGACAGTGGTGTGGAAAGCTACCGACGCCTTTGTCGATCTTTCCTCCTCAGCTCTGCTAATATTTCCCTCTTTTTTCCTCGCCGCCCCCCTCGTCAAAGGAGATACACAACCTTGTGTGATAGTGGTGTCGATCGCTCGTTGAGAACACCGAAATCCGGCAGTTGGGTCGTGTGTCGAAGCCGTGGGGAAACCGGTGCCCGCGGCTATGGCTACGGCTGTGAATTCCAGCGTTGGAGACGCGTGGCAGATCGTCGCGAGATATCAGAACATCTGGATTGGTGTAGTGATCACGACTGCAAAACATTGGGTGATGTGACACGTCTAGCTGTTCTCGTCCTCCTCCGAGCCGTCGTCCTCCTCCTCCGATCCTTCTTCGCTACCTTCCGACTCTTCATCCGGCATGACGACCGAGTTGATGTACGTAATCTGTAGTGGACGATCCGTCAGCCAATCCGACAGAGATGTTTCAATGGGACGTGATGAACAGCGGCAGACATGCGACACGAGCAGCATGCGGGGTGCCGCCATCACCCTTGCATAGCACAGGGCAGCGTCAATTTCACGGGCCACCACCGGGTTGGATTTGGAATTGCCCGCCATGTAATTCTCCGAGCGGCGCTGCTTCGGGGAGGGCCAGGCGAGCATTGCAAAAGACGCGAGAACACGGAAGGTGGGTGCGACTTACAAACGGTTTCATGGCGGTGAGTAAGTCTCCAATGCGCTGTAAGCTGTCGGGGCCCGTCACCTCGGCCTCGGTCAGTTTGCGGCCGATCGTGTAGTTCCGCAAACGAAGAAGCTCGATGTCGGCGTGATCGGCGTCGTAGCCCTGCAACAAGAGAGTTCGTCAGTCGTCGTTTATGATCTAAGCACTGTTTTGGTGAATGCAATGAACGCGCTGTAGATTGCGAGGCGTGTGTGCGTGTATGCTGCTGCTTCCCGTGCTGGCCGGGTCGACCAGGTCCTCGTGTCAAAGCGGAGGGGAAGGGTCTGCGGCAACGGCGGCTGCTTTCCCCCAATCTTGGTACGCTAGGGTCCCCGTTGCAAGCTGAACTGAACTTTCGCGGAAGCCGTGGCGGATGGACTGGACGCCTCGACCTCATCGATGCGTCCTCAGCCTTATCAGTCCTTGGTATCGAATCGCGTGCCCGGGTATTCCATACTGCCATGCTTTGCTGCCGCGGAAACACGAGTTTGATTCCTGATGAGCGCGTATTGGCCGCGTGGACGCAACGAACACCGCCGAAATGCTAGGCAGCACGCGGTGAAAGAGCCAGAGGAAGAACCACCCATCGAGGGCGAAATGAAGAGGTCGTCACCAGTGGAATGGCAGACTGTACCCTCAAAGAGCCGTGATGAAGAGCAGCAGCGGATACAACAGGAGGCAAGGTACCCGGACAACAAGCAGTTGAAAAAGCAAGCACACATTCACGTACCTTGGGTTTCGTCTTCAATGCATTCTCCGAATTCCTCGACACGAAAGCACGAACAGCCTTCTTCTCATTCTTCGGCGCGCCCTCCAGGAACTCCTACCGCGCGACCGAACGCCGGTCAGCAATTGTGATCGCTCCGTCTCGTTGGATGACAACCCACCTCTCGCAATGTATTGTCCATCAGTACGCTCTTGATCCTCTGCGGTCGTCGGTCGATGTCGCGCCGCATGGCGGCCGTCGGTGCAGCGTCGGGATGCCAGAGCCCGCCTCCTACAGTTCACCATCATTGGTCAGCGCAATGCACAAAGAAGAGCAGCGGTACAAGAAGGCCGAGTAGTCGCAAGGCTGTGCAAAGCCAAGTAGAGACACCGAGCAGCCACTTTTGCTCCAGCAATCCTTTCCATTCCCAGGTGCAGTGTGAGTACGTCGGAATCGCGTCGAGACGAAAGGAGCTGGTAGAACCGTGTGCGATCGAAACAAAAGCAATGGTGCTCAGGGTTCCGATACTCCATTCGCTAGCCCAGAGTGCGCTGTAACACGCATGTGGAGTCCATGTGCCATGATTGGTGTTCCTTCTCTTCCAATCGCTCTTGCTCCCCAGACGCTGCAGACAGGTCTCCCAACGAACCTCCCTGAACTTGACTCAATGCCAGCAAGCCACTGTGTGCTCCATTCCGGTAAGCGCGTTTGCCAGCAGCTCAAAGGCATTGGTGTGGCCAGAGAGGCGTGTTCAGGGGGAGCATTGCAAGCTGCAGACGGCGAACAACCCCGACAGCTGCCCTGACTCGTTCAGGCCCGCAGGCGCCGTTTAGCCTTCGGGTGGGTCAATTGCCAGCGCATCGATCGTAAGTTCGACGGACTCGCCGGACGCCGATGCGACAAGCGGCGACACACCACATCGAACCGGGTTGGAGCTCTGTTCCTCTCTCCTTTCGATTTTCGAATCCGTCACATGCTGTCGCATGCGCCGCAGAACCCGTCAGTCCTCGCTGGAGGCCCCTTGCGTCAGACGCTGGAGCACTCGAGTCGGCTTTTGTGCTCGGCGCGCCGATCATGCTTGTTCGTGCGCCGGAGATTGTGGTTCGTGCTCGTCGCAACACTCTATGTCTATCCGTCCCTCCGAGCGATTGGCCGAACAAGGGGAAGACGATGCTCGTGGGCCTGGCACAAGTATATAGGCACACCACAAAGCCGCCACATAGGCAGCCCAACAGCCTGTTGCCCGAATTACAAGGCGAGGTTGTTATACCGGCCGTTGTGACAGACAATCACGCAGTGTCTCCGTTTGGCCGTGGACCGCGTTGAGATGACGCTGCATGGTAAGTGGCAAGCTCTCTGCTTGTGCATGCTTTCCAACGTGTAAAGAAAGAGAAAGTGTGCACCTACCAACGAAGCTCTGCCCGTGTGGACTGATTTGGACGTAGTAGTGGGCGTATCCGCCCTGCATGGAGCATCGTCAGTGGCCAGTCTGAAAGTCGAACATGCATGAGCTGTCAATAAGGGCGCTACTGTACCTTTCGTCCCGTACGTGACTTGTCGTGCGTTTAGCATGTGCCGACCTCCCTAGTTCGTGTGATTGGGGGCGGAAATACGTACCCAGGCAGCGGAGAAGTGTGCCTGTTGCATGGCGTGCATTAGTGTCGAGTCATCAGACGGGGTGGAGGCGCCGTATGCGGGGTGGCTGGCGATGTCTTGCATACTTGCAAGGCCAACGCATTCTAGGGCAACTCACTTTGTACGGCGTTGGGTCTGGGGAGAATCGAATGTCTCTGTAGATGCGGAAGATCTGCGCGGCGCAGTATTAAGTGCATGCATTCGGGATCGTGGCGTGGCGAGCGACATACCACATCTTTCACCGGTAGCTCTGGGACGGTGTCGTCGATTTCGATTAGTTTCTCCGTCAATTTATCGACGTAGCTATACCAGTCTTGCTCTGCTTGACGGAACACTGCATCGTGCACTAAGCCAGGGCTTGTCAGCTGACATTTCGACATCCAATACGCTGGCAGGGGTACGAGGGATAGCTGGTGAACGAATAGCCTCCAAGCTGCTCGTCACACTGGTGACACGTTCGAGATCCGTCCTTCCTGTGACGCATTTCGGTGGACTTACTCTTGAGCCACTGTCGATCATTATTCGCCTTGAGCTCGCCCAGAAATAGGAGGGTGTTGGGATGAAGAGTCTCCGGCTGGTAAGGTGTCTTTCCAGCTGGGCGAGCTTGCGGTTTCTTGATCACCAGCTGTTTGCCAGGTCCGAGTCCAGCCTTGACACCCGGCCTCCACTTCTCTCCATTCTGCACGGCGGCTGAGGGGGACGAAGAAGGTCCAGCCTTGCTGGGCGTCGGCTTCTTACGACCCTTAGGCGCCTCGGTGCTGTAGTCGCTTTCCTCATCGTCTTCGCTGGGTTCGGCGGATGACTCTACCGCATCGTCGGCATCGAAATCAGATGCTTCGTCATCGTTGGAGGATGGCGAGCTGGGGTCATCTTCCGCATCGGAATCGGCGGCGTCTGTCGCTTTGGCATCAAAGTATTGGCTTTTCTTCGGAGTTGCCGCTGCCCTTGGTCGCTTGACGATATCGCTGGGTCTACTCGTGGGGGATGCTCCGCGCTTCTGCGATGAACACCCTTTCCGGTTCAACGCTATGTGTGACCCAGAAACCAGGCGTCGCGATCGACCAGCCATGATTACTGTCTTGTTCCTGGGTGGCTTCCCCTTTGTGAGATTTGAGTCCACGTGACGCTCTTTGAGAGGCAGTCCAGGTGGCTGCTAATGGCAAGTATTCAAGGCTAGACGTCGAGCTGATCCTGCGAAGAATCCGTCCTTCTTACTTCCAATCCATATAGGCATCGATGAAGTCGCGGGGGTTTCCTCCGTCTCGTCGTCGATGGCATCAGCTGTCCCTGACCACGACTTTTGTCACGGTCGATGTAGGCCCCGACTACTGCGAAAGAAAGAGCGACCCAAAGCAGGTTTCGATATCAGACGAGTTCAATCCAGAACTCCATTTAAACCCTCACAAATCTCCGAGGAAACATGCGAGGCCATATACGTGAGGATCACGTTGTATGTTTCTCTTGGACAAGGCAGTCTGGTACCTGAATCCTCCAAAGGCCGGCAAGATCTCCGAACCAAACGCCCGGGTCGACATCTACATCAAGATCTACCCGGCGCTACGGCACGCACACGTCCAATTGTCGCCTCTGGGAAACTTCAGATCCTTTCTAATTGATCACTTTCTCCGCCCTTCTCGACTTGCATTGCCAAATCTTCTCACTCTGCAAAGCCGAATCAACACCGACGTGTCTGTTCCACTCGATATGCCTGATCAATGACATTTCGCAAAACGACTTCTACCCTTTGGATCTCCAGCCTTGTCTGAGCAAGACAGCCTCCATGTCCACGAACTTTCACTCTAAGAAGCACGACATCATCCAGCGATTGTCCGTCTCAACCGAAAGCTACACCGATGCGTCGCCCAAAGGATCGGTCGACGAGGACATCCGCGAGCTCGTGGATGAGATCAATGGGACAGACGGGCTCGTAACAACAAGCAGCTGCTCCGGACGTGTTGCAGTCTACATCGAGGGCCCAAAGAATGCTACGCTACCATCCCAATCGCAATCCCCCTCCGAATCCGAAAATGCATCCCAACCCGTACGGACAGCCGGCGGCAAAGGCGGCGGCAAATGGCTCTTCACCTCCCACTCCCCCATCACCATCCCACCTCTCAACGCACAACCCAACAGCATCTTCAGCCTGCTCAATCTTCTCGCTTCAGACTCCAACTCGCATCCGGGCTCCACGTCCGCGCTTCCAGCCTCGCAAGCTCACCGACCACAATACATCCACATCAAATTCGAATCCATGATCCTGCACATCCTCACCTCCACCCCTCCCACCGCCCAAAAAGTCCTCAACGCAGCCCTCTCCGCCGGTTTCCGCGAAAGCGGCATCAGCAGCTTACTAGACGGCAAAGGCGCGAGCGGGAATCCAATGGTAGCCGTGCGAACGGCTGGTCTCGGGCTAGATTCGATTATCGGGTTCGTGAAGCCGTCCACTTCCTCGAAAGGAGATGCATCGGACGGTCCTGACAGCATTCAAATGATGGTTTCAGAAGAGTATCTGCGCATGCTGCTGTCCGTTGCAAATGAACGATTCGAGATCAACTCGCAGCGGACGAGCCGGTTTCGCGAGGCTTTGAAGGCGCAGTTTGAGACGGCGCCATCTGGAAGTCAGGAGTTCGAGCCCATGGAGGTGAGGCGAGAAAGGATGCGGCGTGAGGGGCTACTGAGGCGGGACTTGATGAAAGGAGACGCTGCGGCGGAACACCGGCCTGTAAATGGCGAGTCGGACGACTATGGCTTCTCCGGTCTACTAGCAGAACAATGAAACGCAGGACGAGAAGTCTGAAGCGAAATGCTCTGAGAACGTTTTGGTGTAAGAGTTCGTCGTAACATCTCATGCATACTCATCTATCCCATAACATGCCTCGTATATCCCTCTATCCATCCAGCCCCAGCTCCTCCATCAGCGTCTCAATCTTCCCCAGCAACAGCTGATAATTCAGCGCATCCTGCGCAAACTCGTCGCCCGCAATCTCGCCATCCAAAGTCCTAATCACTCCGCCCTCGCCCTCCAAAAGCTCCAAATCCGGTGCATACCCTTCGTCGCCCTCTTCCAGCGGTGGCGTGGAACCGCTATGCGTATCGACGCCTTCGTCTTGCGGGTCCTTCAGTGCGCCATCGGAACCACGATTAGCAGGATCATTGGAGTCGATGAGATGGTTGAGGCCGGCGTCTTCGAAGCGCAGCCGGAAGCGCTCGCTCAGGTACCAGCGGATATCGTCCACGAGTTCCACAGTGTCCGTTTCCTCACGCCCGTGAATCCTGCCGGCGGATTCGCGCACGAGGTCTTTGAACTCCGCTTCGTCAATGTACTGCTCGAGGCGGTACGCGATGTAGCGCGCGCCGAACTCCTCGAGGCGGTGCACGCGCGTGTCCCAGCCGGCGCGGATGACGTCGTAGATGTTGATGGCGTCTGCATCGGGGAGGGCGGCGACGACGCCGCGCGAGTTGTCGGATTCGACGATGCTGGCGCTGCCGTTGCCTAGGGTGCTGATGAGGAGGGCGGCGCGCTGCTTTAGCTTTTCGATGAACAGCATGTCGGCGGTTTGCAGGACTTCGAGGGCCATGGAGAGGCTGAAGTTGGCTTTTTCGGTGTAGAGGAAGGTGAGCACCACTTCGAGGACTTCGGGGGAGCAGTCGACGGGTACGATTTGGAGGTGCTCGAGTTCTTGGCCTTCTCGGAATGGCGAGGCAAACATGGTTGCGAAGACTTCTGATCGGAGGAGCACGGAACGGTGGACGGGGTATAGACAGGAGCGTCGGGGCTTGCGGTGCCGGGAGGGTGAGCGGGATGGTTGGAAGTGGCCGATGGGAATGCCGTTCAACGGGCCGTCCGCTGTTCGTATCCGTGGCTGTCGTGTGTTTTCTGTGCCCACATCTGTGTTTTCATCTTCCACCTCTTCATCCGCAAGAAGTAAGACGTCGGCAAAGATGCCATTGTCGCGATCCCACTTGACATGTTTCGCCTTCTCAACATCGACCTCCAGTCGATTGCGTAGTACGTTCTCCTTGAACCATCCCTCGAACTGTTCTTGCCCTTGTTGTATCTCCTCCGTCCTCCTTTGTCTTGCTTGCCGCCGATCACCAGATTGTAGAATGCTCTCAAACAGCCGCGGAATTTCCAACTGTCGTGACAGTTTCTCAATCCCCGACACGATTGCCTCTTGCTCACTGTCGGAATCTGCTGAAGGAGCAGTCGCCTCGCCCATATAGAGATACCGTATGCATATCTCGAAGGACTGTGTAGGCACGGCGTTCGATAATCGCCAGGTCTTTGTCTCCGGAGCGGATTCGAGCTTCTTTGCGAAATAAGGTGATCGGGCGGAGAGGACGAATTTGTGTAGGTCGAAGGTGGCGTCGACAGTCTGCACTGCGATGTCGCTCGTCTTGGGTGTATCTCGAGTCAATAAGCTGGTGATGTGTGCAGCAAGAGGTTGCAAGGGATCGGTGCTCTTGCTGTAATCGTAGCTCAGGAGGAGGTTTCGTATTCGGCTGTTGAGGGCGTTGTATAAACATCGCTCGCCTTGGAAGGTATCACGTTCGCAAAGCGCGCCTTGCTCGAGCAACATCTGCACCACTTCATAGTGCCCGCACAGACTGGCCTAAGGCGGCTTCAGTAAATCAGCTCTACACCGACTGGGTGGCGTTGGGTGTATTTCTTACCAGAATGAGAGGTGTATAGTCAAACTCGTCCCTCGCGTTAATGTTGATGCCTTTGCCGATTTGTTCTTGACATGCTCTTAGATCTCCTCGCCTACATGCCTCGCAGAAACGACGAAACTCGACGGTGGTATCCAACGGGTTCTCTTCTTTGAGCCGACCCGACGAGATTTCCCGCCGCTCATCGTGGAGGGCTTTCTCGATTTGATGCTTGCCCAGTACGGTCGGCTGGGAGAAGTCGTCCGGCTTGTCCATGCTGACACAAACCAAGGAGTCGTGAATGAGGGAATGCAAGCGTAGATAAGGTAGAATGCGACCGGCGCACTTCCTCCAAATGGCAAAGTCGAGTTTGAGAAAGTTCAATGTCGAAGATGACGTCGGCAAGTCGAAGCGCGGGCGTGAAGCGGGAGTTTCCGTCCCCCCTCCAACCTTAATTCCCAATCCGGCCCATAGCAACGGCTTGTTGACAGCGCGGCTACGGCTGCCGCTACCTCCTCCACTTGCAGACTGCATCCTCGAACCAGCATCTGCGTGCATGCATTGTACCTGACATCCTGGTACTTGCAATACTGTATCTGTATTCACTCCTTCGACCGACCCTCACTCCGCCGCGAACACCACATCCTACCCTCACTTTAGACATGTCAACATTGTCATCGCGACAGCTCTAGGACAGCAGTTGGAGACAGGGAGAGGAAGACGCTCTTTACTCCCCGACAGTCTTTTGAGGAACGAGGGGGACGAAAGGAGTGTGACCGAACGATCGTTGCTCGAGTTGGATATCCACGACAGTGCTTTCACCGCATTGTCCATCCCATCGCCAACATGGGCGAGAAAGAAGAGGAAAAGTATGAAGTCTTGGAGAAGATTGGTACGTCCTGTTCCTCCACTCCCTCACACATTGACCTGCTAACCAAATTCTCCTTACCCCAGGCCAAGGTTCCTTTGGCATCATCCGCAAAGTCCGACAAAAATCCACAAACCAGATCCTATGCCGCAAAGAAATCTCCTACAGCCGCATGTCCGACAAGGAAAAGAACCAGCTGCACGCCGAACTGCGCATCCTCGAATCCCTCCGTCATCCAAACATCGTCGAGTACTGCCACCGCGAACATCTCAAGTCTAGCCATGACCTCCACCTCTACATGGAGTACTGTGGGAATGGCGACCTCGGCGGATACGTCAAGAAGTTGAAAGATGGGAATCGCTACGCCGAAGAGGAATTCGTCTGGCAAGTCTTTGCACAATTGGTAAGTGCCCTGTTCCGATGCCACTACGGGGAGGACCCGCCTTGCGTGGGAGATGAGGGAAAAGTCAGGAATGGGAAGACACTCTTGCCGTATCAGACAAAGGAGGGCCACCGCATGATTCTGCATCGAGATTTGAAGCCCGAGAATGGTGAGTTCCATCGACTCTCTTACTGTGATGTACTGCTGACTCTAATGAACCAGTCTTCCTCGGAGAGAACAACTCGGTTAAGCTGGGCGACTTTGGCCTCTCGAAAATCATCGCCAGCCACGACTTCGCCTCTACATACGTCGGCACACCCTTCTATATGTCACCGGAGATCTGCGCTGCCGAGCGCTACTCCCACCATTCCGACATCTGGTCCTTGGGCTGTATCATCTATGAGCTCGCCTCGCGTTGCGTCCCCTTCGACGCGCGCAACCATGTTGAGCTTATCATGAAGATCAAAGCCGGCAAGATCAAGCCTCTTCCACCGCAGTATTCCCGCGAGCTCGGCGAGGTGATTGCTTGGTGTCTCAAAGTCGATCCCAGATACCGACCTGATACTGCGCAACTGCTAAATGTCGCAAACATTAAACTTGCACGATCGAGACTGCACCAGCAAGAACAGAGCAAGGACGCGCAAGTAGCGAGGGATCTGGCACTGGTCAAACTGTCTCAAGCGCAAAAGCAGATTCTCGAGCTGCAGCAGGAGGTCAGGAGCCTTCGAGAGCAAGGGAAGAAGGTGGAGATGGAATGGCACGCCCGAGCTACGCTGGCAATCGACCAGCGTGTGTATGAGCAGGTCGAGGCGAAGAAGGCCGAGCTGCTCAAACAGTTCGACTCTGCCGTTGATCAGCGAGCAGAAGAGAAACTCAGTCTGCATTTGGCGTCTCTGCCTGCGAGCCATGGCCTCAATGCTGGGCAGAGCACGCACGTCAGGTCTAGTACGCCGCCACCTGGAAAGGTCACGAGCAGCTTCACGACCACGGGCACGACCGCGGTGAACGATATCGACTTCTCGTCCGTGCCGGGAGATCTCGCACTTGACGACTCAGCACTGGACACAGATCTCACGTCTTTGTCACTTCATGACGACATCCTCGAAGATGAGACTTCCCCTCTGGTTCAAAGAATGACCAAGCCGATCAAGAAGGCCGTACGCAAGCCGTTGGGTCGAGCGAAAACGTACGCAAACTGCGATCTCAACACCATGGCACTGCCCAGCCCGCTCGATGTCGACATGGCCGATCCATCCCCCATGCCGCGACATGTTGCCCCCATGAGCATCAAAGGACTGTCCCTCAGCCCGAGGAAGAACGGCCAGACGCGCCTTTCCGGAGCCGGAGACTTGAGGCGAAACATTCTCAGCAAGCAAAACACCACCGGCCACGACCTGCGCCCTCACGTCCCAGGAGAGTCTCGAGGCGCGACAACCATCTTTGCCGACGATATTGAAGACGAGTCCGAGTTGCTCGACGACGATGGCAACCTCGACGACTCGCCCAGCAGACCCAATTCCGGCCTTGCAATCCACAACGGCGCAGACCCCTTCCAAGTCCTTGCCGCAGCTGAGGCCCCCAGGCCCAAATTCATCCCCCGTCCACGACCCAGTCTGAGCAGGCAAAAGACCATGCCCGTCAGCATGCCCAGTAGACCTGGCAGCAGCCGCGGCGGGCCTACCGCCACCACCAACGCCTTCACCTCCGCAGCCGCAGGCGGCTTCAAAGCCACGCCCAAAAGCCCGGAGCGCGAAAAGGAAAACCGCCCGCCTTCATCCTCCTCCCACAACCCCTCCTCCCTCTCATCCTCCTCCTCCGCCCTCCCGACAATAACCACAGCCCCGTCTCCAAAACCGCGGAACATCCTACCACCCAGCAGCACCAAAGCCCTCACCCCCTCCCGCAAAGCCCCCGCTCCCCCAACAGCAAAACCCGGCATCAACGCAGCAGCAGCCCTCACCAACCTAGCCAGACAAGCGCACAAAAACAACCTCCCGACTACAGCCGCCTCGCCAGCAAAGTCCGTGGGCGTGCAAGGCCGCACACTAGTGCAGCTGCAGCAAGCTCGCTCGCAGCCTCAGCTCGTCCCTACCGTCGATTCGAGTGATTGGGAGAGCGGCGAGGATGGTGGGGTGATGGGGAGTAGGGTGCCCAGGTTGCTGCCTAGTCCTGCTAAGTGGGATCCGGTGGAGATGGGGGACGAGATGCCGAGTCCGTTTTTGGCGAAGAAGGGGAGGCGGATGATGGGGGTGTTGGGACGGGGATGATTTGGGGCTCGGGTTGTGCTGGGCGCGCGCGCTTTTCTCGTACGTTTTGGGTGGGTGAGGTCGGAGTAGGTACTTGATAGGGAAAGGCGGGGATTGTATGTGCTTTTATGATGCATTGTTTTATGGATCGTGTCATACTCCTTACGAGCGCTCTCGCGTGCTCAGGGTGCTGCCGATCAATCTATAGCACTCTTCCGCTGCCCTCACAAACTCCAGATGAAGCAGCGAGAGCTGCCATCTCGCCAACGATACAATTGCCTATCCTTCCAAACTCTCTATCAAGAGGGGGTAGTCGACACCCTCAACGTCCTCCTCATCCCAGTGACTAATGGCCAAGTACTCCAGCTCAAATTCCAGTGCCTCCAGTCCCGTTTGCCCAACAGCAACATCGGGACCCTCGAGACTCAGCGTAAACGCAAAGACGGACCAGCGGCGGCCAGGCATTTCCGTTTGAATGGCGTTCGCTTGGGTGTGGTTCAGAAAGGGATCGAAGTCGGGCGGCGGGTCCCAGTGGTCGGCTGTCCTGCTCCTCGAGGGGAGCAGGGCTTCGTTGAATGCTGGCGCCGGCTCAATGGGGAGCATCCAGGTGTAGCCGTCGCCTATTGTTCGTCCGTTGAAGGAGCCGGTTGGGTCTGGTTTCTCGTCACTGAACAGGAGATTCATGTGGTGCTCGTCTGTCCATCCGTAGTCTTCGCTATACCCCAGGAGGTCATTCCAGAGGGCAAGGGGGAAAATTTGGGCTAGGAGTCGTGGTAAGAGCATTGAAACTCGATCGAGGAACGTGAGGCGCGGGAAGAGGCAGACTGCTTTGTCGTGGGTGAGAAAATTCATGGCGGCGGAGAGGTAGTTGCATCTCAGCATGGTCTCTATCGGATGAGTCGGGCAGATGACTAGCACAATGGTCACCAGCGGAGGCAGAGTCCTGCAGAAAGCAGTGATGTGAACATTTGCATCCACGCGAGTTGGGCCCGGGGCACCAGGCGGCGGCGGTGGAACTTCCGGGTCGTGTCCGCAATATCCGTAGCCTTCTTCTTCGACGAGATACCTCGTCAGAGGCACATTGGGGCAGTTTTGCAGATAGATTGTAATCCCGGTGCGGGGGCTGCGGATCCGCGCGAAGAACTCGTAGATGAGCCTGCCGGCTATGAGTCCACCGCACGCTCTCACGTGCTCTCGGAAGCGTGAAGGGTTGTCGACAACGCGTTTGAGGGTATGGTTGATGTCCCAACTCTGGAGATATGCCGCTCTAAGAATCTTGCAAACCCCCATCAGGTAAATTTCGTCGACGAGCTCCAGGTATTGCCGCAAGACCCTTTGAATTGGAGCATACTGCTCGGTGAAGAGCCGGACGAAGATTTCGGACGAGCGAGGAGTGTGTCGATTTGTGATGTTGGGTCGATGCGTGCCACGCAGCATCATTCGGTGGACGTTCGACATCGTCGAGGTTCCGCAAGGCTGACTGCTGTTGGTGATTGACGGCGATTGATTGGTTGCGCGTCGAGATGGTGGAGACTCGAGCTTCCTTGGTTTTCGCGGGCGAGGAATGCGGCAAGCGAGGCAACTTCACCCTTGGGATACACAAGGCGCTGCCGTGATTCTTGCCGTTCACTCGCGCTGGGAGTCGACTCGCGAGCAAAGGAGATTGGCCGTGACACGTGATGTCACCGCGAGGAGGACGCAGGGGAAATCGAGTTCGCTGGAGCCACGTGGGCAGCGGATGATGTGGTGGTCCGCGCAATGGTCTGGCTCGTCTCCCTTGTCCAAGCAGAAGCGTGGGTGCACGAGAGTAGTCTCGTGACGTTGTGCGTGCGATAAAGGAAACCGGCAAATGTCCAGTTGGCCCCGCGAACACGTTCTCCTCGGCCGCGCTCTTGCTGGACGCGAGAAGACGCTGCTGAGCCGGTCGGCCTTGGCTGTCGAGGGACGAGAATGGATGCTCGAAGATCAATAAGAGCGGTACAAATGTGAGTGGCCGTGAATGATACCCGGCCAATGTGGGAGAAGCGGACAAGGCAAGTGGTGAAGGACGATGAAGGGGCTCACGTCAGTCGTCAAACGGCCCTCCTCGCTCCTTCCCACTTTATCGACAATCAAACACCTTGAAACACTCTAGCGCGTACATCATCAGGCAGTCACGGGTCTGCCTTGGCTGTTTTTCCCACCACGCACGCGATTTTCTTTCCCCCCTTCACCCAACCTTCTGCAGTCACTGTTCTTCCACCACGCTCTCTCCGTCCATCGTTCCATCCTCGCGCAATCAACGGATTTCGCGCTCGTTCGCATGCTCTGCAACTTTCCAACATTCGCTACATGACGGTGGAGTCGATTGAAGCAGCGCCTCGCTCTCCGTCGCGCTCTCAACACGCCTCCACCCACCACAAATCTGTTGCCACGCAGCAGAAACCAGCTCCAGGTTGAGCACCGATCGCTCAAACGCGTCGACACACATCACACACTGATCACACGGTCACTTCGTCATCCACCGCACCGCCGCTCTCCTCTTTCCACGCGCTTTCTGTGTGAGGACGCATCATACTCCCACACGGTCACTTCATCATCCACCGCACCACCACTCTCATCATTTCACGCGCCTTCGTAATGGCGGAACATTCTTCCATCGTCCGCCTCGAACTGTCGCCTTTCGACCAAACCGGTCAGCGCCTTTACGTTCACAAGTTCTTCTGCTTCAACTTCCCCGACGCCAGTAAGAAGGACGACGCGATCGAACACCTTGTTCAGCGTTGCGCAGTCGCCATCGCGCGCTGGCCTTTCATCACGGGAGCAGTGGTTCCCTGCCCAACACGCGTCGGCTTCCTAGAGCTGCACTATGATCCTTCCAAGACCGCTCCGACCGCTCGCGACCTACTCATCATCAAGGATATCGGAGGCTCGCCTGAATCAATGAGTTTCGCTACTCTGGCAGAGATCGGTATGCCCCCTATCCTCATGGACATCGGAAGATACTCTTCGGTCCCCGAATGGCCCACCGCTGGCGAAGTCTATCCCGCGCTCGCCATCCAAGTGAACTTTGTCAAAGACGGCCTCATTCTCTGCTTCGCCTTCCATCACGCGGTTGCAGATGGCGGCGCCTTCACCGAGTTTGTGAAAGAATTCGGCTCTGGCACGACGGATCCGGGGAATATGTCACCCGTCGCTCCACGCATCGGCTACATCGCAGCTCCGGCTGATCAAATCCTGCCACTCACCAGCTTCCCCGAGTACGACTCCAGACGCGCTCCGACGCGTGCAGCATCGACGGGGGAGGCGACAACGACAACGGCCATCTTCCAGTTCTCTGCAGAGACGGTGCGACAGCTCGAAGGCGCCGTCGCAGCCCAGCTGAAGAAGACCATCGGGCCAGACGCATGGGCGTCGAACATCGCATGTCTCTCGAGCCTCGTCTGGGTCGCGGTCGTCCGTGCTCGTCAGGCGAGACTCGCCGCTTCCGACACAGCCAAGATTGGTATTGCCGTCAACGCTCGCAGCGTCCTTCGCCTTCCAGATGACTACTTCGGGAACTGCATCGTTCATACCAATGCCACCGCGAGCGTCGAAGAGCTCCTCAGCGCCGACACCAGCGCCAACATCGAAGGCAGCCCCTCCATCATCTCCATCGCAGCGGTCGCCCACGCGGCCTGGAAGATGCGTCAAGCCGTCAAAGGCGTCAACAGCAAATACGTGAACGACCGCCTCACCACCTTCTCCGCCCTCGAGGACCCCGGTGAAGTCAGTCGCGCGTACGAAGCAGCCACAGACAACGCCAACACGGGCATCGACTTCAGCTCGTGGCGCGACCAGGGCGCGGACGTCGAGTTCGGCATCCCGGGCACCTGCACTTCGAAAGTCGACGTCTGGCGCAAGGGCTGGTCTCCGAACGAAGGCGCGTACAACATTCTGCCTCGTAAGGGGGGTTCCAAGGGTGAGGCGTGCTGGGAGGTGTCGCTGGGACTGAGCAAGGAGGACATGGAGCGCGTGGTCGTGTGCGAAGAGCTGGGAAGTTGGACGACGAGGTGGGTAGGCGAGTCACTCGGATGGTTTGTAAAGGGGTCCCAGCCGTGCATGGAGGAATGAGAGAATGCTGTGTGTTGCTGAGACGGATTCTATGGTGCGTGGAAAGACTCGATGACTGAGATAACTTCCGCCACGATGATAGGGAAAAGTATGAGAAAACCTTTCAGAATTCGGCTACCGATGTCTCAATTGTTTGCGTGTCGCATAATTAAACATTGGAATGTTGGCGACGTTTTTTTTGAAGCATTCCAGGGGAAACCTCCACCTCCAACAGCATCCTCACTTATAATTACACCCATCAACCATCAATTCATACGAGTCCAGTACAGGACACAACGAGTCAGCATCCGGCCCCGTACCTAATCGCTCAATTCGAGCCGAAATCGCCTCAAGACACCCCTCGCACCACTCCTCCTCCTCGTCAGCCGCGAAACAGCGAAAAAAGTTCCTTGCACTAGCGACGAAAGTCTGCAGGAAGCGACCGGCGGTCAAGGAGCGCTGGCTAATGTAGTGGACGTGTTGGCAGATTTCGAAGGCAGCGACGTACGCGCGGCGCTCCAAGTCCGCTTTCCTTACCCCCGTCCAGTCCGGCGGGAGGCCGTTGCGGCGCATGCCGTGCTCGATGATTTTGAGGCTGGCGCAGTCGGTGAGCAGACAGGCGAGGCGGAGGTTGATGCTGGGAAAGGTGTAGCGTGGGGCGAGGAAGTGGAAGTGCTGCGTGATTACTTTCGGGTGTTGCAGGAGGTAGACGTGCTCCTCGATGTCGAGGTTGTACTGGTCGATGTCGAGGATGGTGATTGGGGGCGCGCGGGTTTTGGCGGGCGAGTCGCGCAGACCTGGGAGGACGTTGTGGACGTATGCGTCGTTTGAACGCTGCACGACGGTCGCTGCAGCGTCGAGATGGGCTTGGGGATGCAATGTGGAGCGTCTGGCGAATGTGTCTGCGGTCTCGAGGTGTTTGGGCAAAGGAACGAATACACTGCGGAGAATGTTCCGATCGACTGGGACGGACGGGGGGACCGGTGTTTGCCCGCGAGTAGTCTCCCCGGTGCCAAAATAACCAGATTTTGCATAGATTGTGAGATCTTCCTCGAGCATTACACGTTGGCCCCATTCGGGGTTGTGAAACTCGAGATTCTTACGGCGTGCGATGGCGACGACCGAGCCCTGGAATTGCAGCTGTCGAATCAACACCGAATCTAGTGCTGCGTGTCCGGTGAGGAACTCCAGGCCGTACTTGGTGAAGAATTGCAGGGCGCCCTCGAGATGCACGCCAGACTGTCGCTGTGCAATGTTCGAGTCGCCTGCGAGTGGAGGCGCAATGCTTAGCAGCAAGATGGTTATCATAATGCTTTGGGCATTGGTCGGGGGCGCGTTGGCCGGGCGCGTCGGTGGTAACTTGAGGATGTGCTGCTTTGACGGTTTGGGGGGCGGATGCAGGAGTATGGCGCCGCGGAGTTGATTGAGCAGGCGTCCGCGGGACAACGAAGCGTTGTGCACCATCCATGGATCCTGCGACTTGCTGGCGAGATGTGCGAGGCAGATGGTGTCGATGGCGCGCTGGAGCAGGGGCGTGGAGAAGTCGACTTGGGCGCAGAGGTGCGGCAGAGACGAGTTGTGCATATGGTTGGCGTAGGGCCCGACCGAGTTCTCGCGCGGGAAGCGGTCTCGAAGAAACGTGGCCAGCATCTGCGTGCGATTGATGGCTCCGCCGCCGATGACATCCTCGAGATGGGACCCGCTGGCCCGAACGACGGCATTCGTGTCGGCATCGATGGCGGTAGTTTGCTTCTTCTCCCCAACCGCCAGGGCATTAGCAGCAGTGATGTCGTCGTGCACGACAGCCTTGTCTTCCCGCACCGCCAGCTCCCAGCTACTGTACTCACATACGAGATTGGCTCGAATGCACTTCTGACACGCCGGCCGGCCTCCGTCGCATTTCACTTTCTTTTTGCTGCGCCCGATTAGCGGGGTCGGTGCATCTAAATCGCAGCAGCTACGCACCGACAAGTCTTGCAGAAGTCGTGGCTATAGTTTGATATGACCACCCGCCTTCTTTTGCCTTTCTCCATGCTTCCGTGCAACCCATTTTTACAGTATCGCAACAAAGAAAATGATTCGAAAGCGGCATATGGTCAGCTTCGCGTCAGGGAGTACAGCACGCAATAATGTGTAGTAGTGTATGCGGTTATCGGCAGTTTACTCAGCCTGACTCACGTACTACACGTTCATGTCTTGCTTCGGTGGTCAGGCTGGGGTGGGTTCAACATAGAATTCAGGCCATCCGATCCATCACATACGGTGAAATGCACGTCGGGCTTTCACTTACGCGACAATTGGCTGCTTGCAAACAATCGTGTGTCAATGAAGCCGGTGGCCCCGAGACGTTGGGGTGAAGTGAGTGTTGATGTAAGCCGCCGTCCTTCAAAGGCCTCCTTACCAATCTCTCCACATCTCCAACTCGGCCAAGCATTCCGCATCCTCTCGGAATCCTTTTGGATCGCACAAGATGCTGTAACCACACATCTTCCCAATGATAATTCGGCTTGTCCCTCGGAGATGTTCTACTATCGTCGTAGTCGAGGTGTTTCGAATCTGCCGGAAGCTGACCCATCACTAGATTGCCGGTATATTTACACGCGGGGCGCCTCGCATGATGTACGGTGACTTGATGGTGTCGAGTAGCAGGACACGATTGGCATGCCAAGTAAGAAGACAGCGCGTCTTGACCCTGCTTCTTATGTCCAAGCAAAGTCCGCGGAGACCCCACATGGCCTCCGAAGCCCACAATCCAAGACGGACACTCAACTTCAGCCATTGAACCGATTTCCTCCATCCACCCCCCATAATAGGTAACTTCCCCAACACCTCTCATGCCACGCATCCCCCAAACCCCGCAAACCGACGGCTCCACCACCTTCGATCCCGACAAATTCTTCGAGGCATGGAGCAAAGGCGAGCTGACGCCGCCGTACGACAACAATTTCCGGCGCTTCGTCATCCGCTCTTTCGGCCTGCCGCTGCACGATGATTATGGCTACCAGGCGACGACGGAAGTGACGCTGTTGCAGGCGCAGACGCATGTCGAGTTTGGGGCGCAGGGGGGGTTGCATGGGTGGTATCGAGATGAGGGAGGGGCGGAGGTGGGCATTTATCCTTCATCCCTAACTTGACCTTCACGATGCGATTTCTAATGGGAGAGTAGAGATCTCCCCCACCGACAGCGAGGGACATAGCCGCGTATACTGATATTCTGCGCCCTACGACCAATACAGCTAAAGCACTCACAGGCCTGGCCGCGAACGCGAAAAGGGACTCGATTCGCATGGATGTCGCAAACCACCTTCAGTCTCTATATTCTCCGCCTGCTCCGGAGAGAAATCTACAAGTCAACAAGAGCAAAGCGCACGTCAACCCTTCCTTCGACGTCTGGGCGTGGTCGAATCAGAATCTCGAGTGGGCGGGTCCCGAACCGGGGACTGTGCGAATTAAGCAGGCGCATGCCATCTTGCCGATTCTCTACCATCACTTTGGATGCGTGTGTCCTTCGTATGAGGCTTTGTGTTTGATTTCGCTCCTCGCAAAGGGGAGGACGATTGTAGACATGGGGAGTGGGAATGGGTATTGGACGTTTATGCTGAGACGGCTGGAGAGCGGAAAGAAAGCCTTGAAAGTGGTGGCTGTGGATAGTGGGCTGAGTGAGTGGCGGACAATGTGGATTGCAGATACGATTGAGAGTGATGGCGCCAAGTGGTTGGAGAAGAACAACGGGGCCAAGGATGCGGTGTTGCTTCTCGTCTACCCAAACACGGGCCAGGAGTTTACGAGCAAGATGATCAAGGCGTACCGTGAGTGCTGGCGTTGATCCCTCGCCGGGTACTTTTGCTAACGAGAAATAATGACCAGGCGGCTCGACAATCATTGCAGCGAGCTCACAGAATGCCTCTGGCTTCACCGCTTTCGCAAAAGAGACCATCGCGGAATGGATGGCACGCGAGATGCCAGGCTGGACCAGGGTCTTCCAAGTACCGCTGCCAAGTTTCGCGGGCAAGGATGAGGCCTTGTTCGCTTTCGAAAGATCCACCTAGAGTGCGAAACGCTGCCTCTGCGCGCCACTTTCTGCCGACTACACGCTTCTCTTCCAGCGTCTGTCGTGACGAGCACTTCATCTGATCGTCTTGCAGCTCTGGCTGCTCTTCACCAGGCACAGATGCCCAACGCCGAAGAGACTTCTGCAGCCCTGGAATGTTGATGTCGATGTAGGAGGTTACAAACAGCTCTTCGAGGATCTGTACGACTTGCTGACGGCTTGCTTCGTCGGAGAGCACGTAGGTTGGGTGTGGTAGGAAGGTGACAGTCCGCTAGAGTGACGATTAGCAATGTAACTATCCCTTGCTACATATGCAAGACGCACCAAAGTTCCGCCGGTTAGGACTTTCTCTTCTACACAGACTGCTCCAATCATCGTGCTCTCCTTTATAGGGACTGCTCCGTTCTTCGCTATCGTACGGAGAAGATCCATCTATCCACTACTAGCTGCTGGCGCCTTCTCGACGGTGAAATCACCGCGTGACGGCTCTCTGCTCTATAGCCGCTGCTGATGCCATGGCCATGGTCGTCCGGAGAGGACCCCCGTGGTCCACTACCCACGATAAGCGAGTGCATAACAGTGACCATGAGTAGATTAATATTGCTATGCCGCTTTCGATGCAGCTCTATCTATGCACATGCTATTTTAATCTCTAAAGTACGCCTTGAAACCGCTCAATGCATCATGATTCGTCATCGTATATCTCCATCTCTTTCCCACTCAATCATCCGGTACCGGCGCAAACTTGCTCATCTTCCTCAACTTTAGCCCGTACTTCATGAAAATGAAGGGTACGGGGAGAGCCAAGCAAGCGAAGCCGCCGAGTAAAGAAGATCCTCCGCCGACGCCGAGGGCGCGGAACATGGGTCTATTCAGTTTTGTTAGCAGTCGTCTCTTTGGTCTTCGGGAATGGGAAATGCTCACTTGGCAGCCAGCGGAAGACCCGCGGCGAAGAAGGATCGTAATACTGTATTTCCAGACACGGCACTGGCCGCGTAGAGTCCATAGGTATCAACCAAGAAATTGATGCACTGCTGGAAGATGATGTTGAAGCCTGCGCCAATAAAGGCTGTGGCGACTGTACACGCCGGCCACGGGATGCTGGGATTCGCCGTCCAGCCGAACCAGAAGAGGCCTATGACGAAGAGCACGCCGCCTGTTACCATGGGAGGTAGGCGGGCTTCGGGTACGGCGCGGCCTTTGTTGGCTTCCACGGCGCGGATGTAGCGTGGTTGGTTGCCGAGATTTACTCCCACGGCTCCTAGGACGCCTGTGAAGTTTGAGGGTTAGCAAGTGCTTTGTCTCACTTGAGGGTGTTGGGTAAAACAAGTCTGGTGCTCTGATCCATCGTGCGAAGTTGCTACCGGGAGCAACTGCACATTCCACAGGCAATAATGTCACTGCGGTTGGACTTGAAGCATCCTGGCTGGTTTCCCTTTTTCTTCTTTTTTTCTTCTTACCTATGAAGAGCCCGAGGAAAGGAAGTGTCGAGACAACAGCGCCCCAGTGACGCTCTTCCCTGTACACGATGGGAAAGAGCTCGAGGGTGAGGTAGACGAGGCCGTAGACGAAGGAAGCGTAGATGGCGATACACGTCACCATGGGCTCTGTACAGAGCATGCGAATCGGCCGGGAAAGATGCTTCTGGAAGATGTTGTGGGGGTCGATCTTCTCCTTCTCGTGCGGGTGCCAGTAGCGGTCGTCGCCCGTTTCCTTCCGCAAGCGCTTCGCTTTGCGCTTGAGGATGACGAGAGGGAACACCTCGGGCAGGGCGAAGAGGGCGATGGCCCAGATGAAGAAGACGAGGATGGCTTCGATCCATTCCGTCCAGCGCCAGCCTAGCGTGACTGTTAATGCGCTGCCGACGACAGGTGCGATGGTCGGCCCGCCTACGACGGCGACAGCGTAGAAGGTGACGGCGACGCCTCGCGCTTTGGGCTCGTAGAGATCACCAAGAGCACCAGAGACGTTGCTGATGGGTGCGGAGCCGAAGACGCCGCCGAAGAATCTGGTGATGAGCAAGCTCGCGGCCGACTTGCTCGCCGCACTCCCGATGCTGAAGAGGCCGAGGATGAAGACGGCGGGCAGGATACTGACCTTCCTGCCGTACACCTCACTAATTGGAGCCCATAGAGATGGCCCGAAGGCGAAGCCCAGGACGTAGAGCGAGACGGTGAGGACGGTGACTTCTTCGCTGATGCCGAATTCTTTGGCGATCTCGGGCTGGGCGGGCGAGATGACGGAGCTTCCAAAGGAGCCGGCGAAGGCCAGCATGCCCAGCAGGAGGGTCAGGCAGGCCTTGTAGTTGGCACTCCAGTTCTTTGGATTTTCGGGATCATTTTCCTCGAATTTCACGAGGAAGGGATCTTCTGCGGTGTCTTCCGGTTTGGAAGACGGCTGTTGCTGCTGTCCTTTCTCGTGCTGCTGGCCGTCGCCTTTCTCCAGGTCTGGACTGTCGTTGAGGTTCGACTCGGTGGAGGGCGTGTGGAGCGCATCGTCATCCGCCTTCTCCTCCGCCTTTGAACTCTGGCCTGACGACATTCTTCTGGAATCCATGCTGTCTCGCGGTCGAGGAAGGGTCATGCGAATGTAAAGAGAGAAAGCAACGCCTTACTTATGGTCCATGTCATTACCAAGCATTCGCCTGCGAAGGTGGACTCGAAGGTGCAATTCGCGCCCGACGTCGGCACCGAATCTCTCATCTTCAAACGAGTGGCGTCACTTCGGCAATAAAATGCCGGACTCGAAAAGATGGACCCGAATTCCCATGCCGCAGTCCAGACAAGCTTTTGGGCTTTTCTCGGCCTAAAGACGAAAGCCCGCTCTGCCCGTCTTACCCGACCTGGTCACGTTTTCCACCTTCACGTCTCCCGGTCGTGATGGCGGCATAGAGGAGATACACAATTGACGAGAGCGCCGGGAAGTTGGTGAAGGCAGGATGTGCTGAAGTACATGTAGGCCTTGATGTAGGCTCACTCCTTCCCGCAATGCTGAAATCCACGGTCGCGACTGCTTCGCAAAGAAGGCTGCCACTTCTAAGATGGTCTGTGCGCACGGCGCGGAACGCGAGTCGCGTCTGCCGTTCTTGAACTCAACACGCCCTGCTCTAATCACCGCCGACTGCTGGCACCATGCTGCGTAACCAGTCCACGAGCTCGGTCGTTTGAGCATGAAATGATGACAAGATGGGAATCACCGGTTACTAAGTCACACTCTCCAAGCGTCCCTCAGACTACACTAACCGTGCCGGCGGAGCAGCCTCTGGGACATCATCGGCGAGGCTGGTGAGATCTGGTCTCTGGCAGCCTATGCTGCTTAGCACTTCGAGCAACACAAACGTCCATTGAGAATCGCTGTAGATGAGGCTTGCTGGAGATTCACCAACGTCACCGCCGAGCAAGCTCAGAAAATTCGAGAGGGTGAGCCGGCGGCGAATCCGATTGAGAAAGTCATCCTCTGGCGCATCCTTCGCCTCTTGAGACTCAATGTGCAGCTGATATTCGTTGACGATGGACCTCGACGCCCATGGAAGCGTGGTAAGCGCGGAGGCGGCAAGATTGATTTCGAGATCACGAGGCTGCTGAAGAAGCTGCTCGATCAACTGAAGATCCCACATCACCGTGCCCCGGCCGAGGCAGAAGCGGAATGCGCTCGCATGCAAGCTGCAGGGATTGTGGATGCTGTGTGGTCGGACGACGGGGATGCTTTCATGTTCGGATGTGGTGTGCTCATCAAAGCGCACAAGGTGGGCAAGGAGCGAGTCAACGACTATGTGAGAGTCTACCGAGCCAGTGACATTGCGGACAAATACGATCTCGACCCTGAGAGCCTGGTTCTCTTCGCCATGCTCTCTGGCGGTGACTACAATGTTGAAGGACTGCGAGGCTGTGGGCCTAAAACGGCGGCTCTGCTGGCGAAAATGGAGACCGGCTTGGCGCGAGAACTCTGCCATGCAGCTCAGTACGATCTTGCGGCCTGGCGGGATCGTCTCCAACTGGCTTTCGGCCGGTATGGCAAGACCGCGGACTGGCCTCTTATCTATCCGGACTGGAAAGTGAGTGGGGAGAGCATACTGTATTCCATGGCTGTTCTAACACTTCTCAGGCACTCTGTCATTATCGCAGCCCTGTCGTCTCAACTCCCGAGCAACTCCACGACTTGAGAGGGCTCCGAGGCGGCTGGGACCGACCCCTCGATCAGATGAAGCTCAGGGTTTTCTTGCGGGAGCGCTTCAATTTCACCACTCGCGAATTCATCAAACACCTCGCGCCGGTCCTGCTTGCTCGGACCCTAGCGAGAGCGGCTCCACAGCAACGAGCCGAAAACTTGGCCTTCGGAATTCATCTCAAACGGACGGTCACCAAAAAGACGTCTAAAGAAGGCGATGACCCCCCGCCGCCCAAGTCCGAGCGCAAGATCACCTTCTCGCCACTCCCCGTGCTCGAAATCGACCTGAGCCAGATGCCTGCGGAGGAAGACTGGGGCAAATTCACGGCAAAGGATGGAACTCTCTACGATCCTCTAAGCAACATTGAGTGTGAGATACTCGAGTGCTTCCTTCAGCACGGCCTGCCCCAAGTTTCGCTCGAGCAGGCTCCAAGGAAGTCGGCTAAGCGAAAGGCCGACGATACTACAGATGCGACACCTCCAGCCAAAAAGACCAAGAAGGCCGCAGCTACCTCAGAGACTCCCATGGATGCGAGTCAGGGCAGCGAGAAAAGCGACTCTATACCGAAGAAACGAGGCAGACCGGCAAAGACTGCCAACGCAAACGCTGGAACAAACGCTTCCAGGAGCAAGAAAGGCTCTCCCAAGGGAAACCTCGCACCTCCGACACCTGCGGTGCGCGCGGTCTTGTCCAAGCTCGTTTTCCCGCTTCACCTCAGGCGTGGTCGACCTTCTCGACAGCGATAGCGATTCTGACCGCAACGATGGGCTGTTCGTATCCCCGGCATCTAACAGCGCAGCGAGGCCTGCGGCGAAGAACACACCCCGAGCACCCGCGCCATACAGATCACGAGAAGCGGCCGGTGCACCGCCTGCCACGATACAGCCCATGCCCATCACAACGCCATACCCTACAGCAATGCAGTACAAACCGGGGGAGACGATTCCGATCGAGACACTTCGTGCATTGAGGGCCGGCACACATCTGCTGGCGTTGCCAGCGACTCAGCTCTCCACTTTCAACCCAAGCAAACACGGGCCCAATCAAACTCCTCTAAGCTTTCCTGGCCCGCCAGAAATCATCGACCTCACCTAACAAACGACCGCGAATCCGTTTCGTCGTTTCGCAGTCCTCGCTGCTGAAACATTCAGGCGGCCAGCACGGACATTCGGGGAGCGAGGGATTTACACGCCGGCACGCCTGACCTGCATGACGCCAAGAATTCCCCTGACTAACCCCAAGGCTGTCGAACTTTAATTGCATCTTTTTCTCTTTCGCATCACGGCATATCTTTCTGGCTTGCAGTGCTGTCTGCAACTGAGGCGAGATGTTATTACATGTTGATTGTAGCTGCACGATTCTCCAACATAGCAATACACTGGCTCCATCGCCGTATCAATGGAACGCGAAAGCCGCTCGTTTGCTCATGCAGGGGCCCAAAGCACAGGCCTAATTCCCCTGGAACATCGGGGCTGAACCGATGACTGAGCAGATGAGCGGGTTTGTGATGTGACCGGTGGCCCTTGCCTCTGAACGTCGACCCAAATTTACTGAACGTCGACCCAAATTTATACGACGCGACCAGTGTGTTTGGTTATTTTCGGTTGCCGTCATGTCTCGACACCGTTCGTCAAGTGGGGGCCTGAAGTCGTATATAACGACCGCAAGTCCTCTCCTCCGTTTCATTACCTGTCCTCTATTTCTCTCAGCAGCTCCCACCATCTGATTCAATTCACACACACACACATCTCTCCACCTCACCACATCAAACCCAAAACCCGCAACCATGCAGCTCACCACCCTCCTCCTCCTCCTCGCAGCCTCAACCACCCCCGCCCTCGCCCAAGGCAACCCCACCTCCCTCATCGCAAGCCTGAACTCCCAAGCCTCCGCCGCGCTCTCCACCCTCTCCGCCCTCGGCGCAACCGCCACCGGCGCCGAAGGCAGCAGCATACGATCGGAGTACAGCGCGCTGCAATCGACCCTCAGCGCCGCGACCAAGAGCGAGAGCTCGCTGCTGGGGAGCGCGGCGCCGACGACCACCGGGGCCGCGGGCGGCGCCAGCAGCTCGACGCCGACTTCTGCTTCCGCTTCCCCTGCTACTACTGCTGCTAGCAGTGCTGCTTCTTCTGGTTCTTCTGGATCGAGTTCGTCTTCGCACGGGGCGGGCGCTGTGGTTACTGGGGCGCCGATTGCGATTGGGGCTGTGGGGATGGCTGTTTTGGCTGCTTTGTAGGGGTGTTGTCTCTCTCGCTGAAGGAGGGATTTTCTTCTTCGGAGGGCGGAGGGAATTGTTTTTGCTTCGGCGTCGTGGGCTTGCGACGCCTTTCCGCAGCAGCTCAAGCGGATTGTTGTATCTTAAGCGCTTTCAGCTTTTTTATTGGGCAATTTGCAAGCATGCGCAGTCAATTGCGCGATTCACCCGGAGAAACATCACCTTTATTACTTGCCGAGTATCGCCAAGGGTGTCAGCGCGGGTTTCCGACGCTCAGCCTCGCGACAACGCCATCTCTCCGCAGCGGCCAAGTTGGGGCCAAGCCGCGGGTTTTATCAATGGCTAGGCGTTGAGCCATCTTTCGTGAGAGTTGGTGGACGTCATCTCCATTCTCCAGGTCTTGTGCATGGCGTATGCCGTGCGTTCGCGCCAAGCTGAGGCAGTGTATTAAGGAGTGGTGTACTGCACGAACTGTTTCCTCTCTCCTCTCTCTTGTCCAGGTTATCGTCACTATCACATCCAAATCACCATCGATCAATAGCATCTCAGTCCACAAACGCTTCATCGCCATAAAAGACAACCAAACGCCGCAACCAACAATGAAGCTCCCCACCCTCCTCCTCCTCCTAACCGCCTCCCTCACCGCCCTCGCCCAAGACAACACCGAAAACGACGACAACGACATCGACGTCCCCGACCTCGACGACATCACAGAAGACGTCTCCTCCCTCCTCGGCACCGCAAACCCCACCTCCGTCTACAGCCAAGTCAATTCCTTCGCCTCGGCGCAGCTCAGCAGCCTCTCCGTGCTCGCCGCCACGGCGACGGGCGAGTACGGTAGTAGTTTGCGCTCCGAGTACAGCGAGCTGCAGTCGAGTTTGAGTAGTGCTGGGTCGTTGTTTAGTAGTGTGACGTCCGGTGCGACGGGGACGACGGCGACGACGGCGGATACTACGGGCTCGACGGCGAGTGGAGGCGCGGGGGCGACGACTTCGTTGCCGACTGAGACTGCTGCTGCTACTACGGCTACGAGTGCTACGGGGGCCGCTGGGGAGACTTCTCCATCTTTGGATTCGGAGGGTGCGGCTGGGGCGGTGGTGACTGCGGCGCCTATTGCTATTGGGGCCGTGGGGATGGCTATCCTGGCTGCTTTGTAGAGGAGGTAGGCTCGGCACGAGAGATGAAGTGAGAAGGTGATTGACTCTGGGGTGCTCGATCGGCTAGAACTGGATAGGTGCGGGCTATGTAAGCATGCTTTTCTCTACACTCTTGGGCCAACTTGCAATCATTATTGATGTCGCTGTCTCGTAACTCGAAGTTGGCGTTCCATCTATCAACCATTGGTCGCAAGCGTCTGTAGTTGGCTGTAATCTCCGTTGAACAGGTCCGAGTCGCCACCACTATCATCACACAGATCCATTAGCACAGTGTCCTCTCAACAAACAAGCGAAACCATGACTCACTAAGTATTGCTATCCGCATACTGCCAGAACGTAAAGTATGGCCAGCCGCCTTGCGGAGTGCAGGGAGTGGAATCATAGCAGGCCATGAAGAGCGGATTTGTATTGACAAACGCATTCGAATTGCCGGTGCACTGCTCCCACCACGACGGGCTGGAGTAGAGCACGGGGTACACGCCGTACATGTTGTAGTAGCCGTCGGAGAACTCCTGGATCCAGTCGACGCCGATGCAGTCGCCTTCGAGATCCAGCATGCCGGGGAGGGTGATTCCGTCGCTGGACCCTGTGGGTGAGGAGTTAGGAAGGCCTGAGGTGAAGTGGAAGGGAGTGAAGGAGGAGCTTACAGCCGCCGCCGTTCTGCGCAAAGTAGGAGACTTGCGCCGAGGCGCTAACAGTGCCGTCAGCGAAGTGGTAGGCGCCGCGGATGAAGCCTGCGTTCGTCGCGCCCTCGTACTGGCTGGAGAAGTCCGGGTTGGTGTAGTCGGTGGACTGCGTGGCTTTGATGTAGACGAAGCGGAGGCCGCCGTTGTAGGCTGCGTCCCAGTTGACTGTTTGGCGGTGTATAAGTAGGGGTGCATTGCAGGGGATAGGGGGCGGCTCACCGTTGGGTTGATAGCCCGAGACGTCGAAGCCTTGCACTGTGCTGCTGTTCGATTGGCGCTTGAAGTGAGGCATGGAACGAGCGGCCGCGGTGGCCGCGAGGGCGCTGGTCAGCATTGCTTTCTTCATCGTGGAAGAGGTCGTGTGCAGCGCAAGGAGAAGGGAATGCGAAGTAAAGAAGGACAGAACTGAAGCGACACAAGTGAGAGAATGAGGCATCGCCAACCTACATATACCCGGCTCTCGTGTTCTCGAGATCATATCCATAGCCAGCGTGTTTACTCCTAAACGTGGGATAGGGCGGCCAAGCACGACGTGATCTACAGTTACATCCGGCGGTATATACCGTCGGTAGCTCGGACAGGCACCCAATTCAAGCTAAGGAGATGGCGATATGGATTAGTTGGAGGGATCGGCGGTGGTGGCTTGAGTAGTTATCGCACCTTATATCTCGCGCTCACACCGTGAAGGAAGGCATGGGCGTTCGTGGGAGTGTCCGGGGCAGCACCCGCATCACCCTCCTCCGCCTCGCTCATGGACAACGCGAGTACAAAAGGCCAGTCGTTCCATAGATAAAGCAGTGTCGAACAGCAAGAAGACAACAAGCCCCCAAAATTAAGCGCAAGACGTGGGGGAAGGAGGACTGAGAAGGCGCCACAGATCGACAGGCGAAAAGAAGCTTTGCTAGCATGGAAACGTGCCTTCGTAACGAGCTGCAGCCCTACGAGGAAGGTACGGCCCCCGGTTTCTATTCACCGCAACCTTCGACCGTTCGCTTCTAGTTGGACGACGGAAGCATCTTGCGCAATAATGAGTGCCCGGCCTAACCTGTTCACCGGTTCGATTGAGTGGGATGCTGGCCCTGCCTCGCCTTGACTTGCTGCAGTTGGTGAAGGCGTTGCAGATCCCTTTCGTCTTCTGCGACTTCACGTGCGCTTCTCAGGATGTGGGATTTGCACGATTCTTCTGCTTCTAATTATGCATGGTATGTACACTCTCACAAGCAATGGACAACCACACTCGCTCTCTCCGCAATGCAAACGACTGAACGCACGACGAACCACCACCTCTCAGGCAAAATGCTACCCGGCAATCACCGCGGAATGCATACCCCCCACCTCGCAGTCTAAACCACCACCCCCTCACGCGGCCTGAACGTCAATAATAAATCATCCATGGGGAAAATCGTAGCAAACACGCGGATCTCCTCGCTCTGGTCGGTAATCGTATGGTCCCACTCCAGCACCGACGACACCTTGTGCAGCAGCAGCATCAAGTTTAGGATCGCGTAGTTCTGGCCGAGGCAGTAGTGCGGCCCCGTGCCGAACACGAGCCAGTTCTTGCCTTGCTCTTCCGCGTTGCCGCTGATCCAGCGTTCCGGGTTGTACGTGTCGGGCTCCGGGTAGGCTTGGGGGTCGTGCAGTGCGAGCCAGGTGGTGGGGATGATCATTGACCCCTTCTTCGCCACGTAGTTGCTTTCGGGAATGGGGAAGTCTTTCTTGACGAGGTAGGGGACCATGATGACGGGTGGGCGGTAGCGGAGGGTTTCTTTCACGCAGGCACGGGTGTACTCCTGTGGGCATTGGTTAGTGGGGTTGCTTCCAGTGTCACGGGATGCTAATGCTCACCATCTTCTCCAGATCTTCAAACTTCACCGGCGCCCTCGGATCCGGGCGAATCTTGGCACCCTCCTCGCGCACCTTGGCCAGCATCTCCGGCCGGTCGGCCAGAAGCTGCAGCATCCAGCTGCACGCCGAGCTCGTGGCATCCTGGCTGGCAAACAAAAACGTAAACACGGTCATGCTGATCTCGAGGTCGGAGAACATGCGCAGCAGCATCGCCGGCTTCTCCTCCGTCGATACCGTCTCGCCCTTGGCAATGCGCTCGCGATACCGCTCCGACTCGAACATCTGCGCCACCCAACGGTCGACAATGCACTCCGGCTGCGCGCCCTTCTGTCGCATGCGGACCTTGGCTTTCGCGGCGCAGTTGGCAAAGGCCTCGAGTACTTTGTCCGCGGCCTTCTTGCCGTACCACGTCTTGGTGAAGGGCAGGATGATGGGGAAGTTGACGAGCTCCATGGCGGCGGTGATGCAGTAGTACTCGTCGGCAATCTTCTTCACGCCCTCGCGCGACATGTAGTGCCCGACAAAGGTGCGGCAGGAGACGGCGCACATGAGCTCGCGCAGTTTGTACACAAAGGGCCGGGGCGCGCCGTCGGCGTCCTTGGTGACCTGCAGGAACTGCTCAAAGTATTCGTTGTACACCTCTTGCTGGCCGGGCAGATAGGTCTCCATCGCCTGCCGCGTGAACAAGCCATTGAGGCCCTTGCGGTACTCGACGTGCTCTTTGCCGTCCAGAAACACCCAGTTCTCCGGGCGGAGCAGCTTGTGCGCGGCGTCGACGACGCACGGCTTGACGTAGGTGGGGTTGTTGAAGACCTTGCGCGCCATGTCGCGGGTGGCGGCGATGATGACGAATTTGTGGAAGACGCTGACGCACGACAAATCGCCGGAGACCCATTTGATGTAGTACTTTTCGAAGGAGGGCTTGACGCTGTCGAAGAAGGGGCCGACGAAGGGGATCTTGAACATGTCGCCGGCGAGGTTGCCTTTCTGTCGCCAGTAGGAAACTGAGACGTGGGGTTAGCTGGGAGATTGACCGAGAGAGGTTGCAGCACGTACTCTGATCATATGCTACAGCCAGTGCAAACACGGTAACCAACGTGCGGACAATGGTCATGTTCTCGATGAAGTTTCCCAGGAAGCCCATCTGTGCCGCGGCCACGGAGGCGTGTAGCGCACCGGGCAATGCGGTTTGGGTGGCATTGAGGACCTCCATCGGCGACGCCATCTTGTCGCCCACTCCGAATGCTTCAGAGGAGGGAGGGTGCGGTGTGGTAAACAGCAAAAGTGGCGGCGGAAAGGGCGGTAAGGTTAGATTATTATATGAGTTGACAATTCGGTTGGGGGCAGGTTAAGCTTTGGGCGCAAAGGGAATGGCACCACTCTTGATGGATGACGGGCGTATGGGGGGATCAACGTTCAAAGCATAACGCCCGCGGGCATTCGGGTGTTTGCATCCGGGTTGGGCGACTGCCGAAAGTGCGATGGTACGAGACTGACTTTTTGCGAAGGGAAGGCAAAAGGGTTGAAAGGCGGTGACTTCATGGACCGTACCTGCAGTGAGCGAGAGGGCGAGCGAGCGCAATTGCATTTCCACTTTTTCCCTCGAACCACAAAATTCACCAAAATTGCGTATCGCGCGGAAACGATGCGCTCCGATTGGCCAGGTTCCTGCTTCCCTGCCGAAACCTTACCCGCACCCCGAGATCTGACAAACATGCAGTGAAGATTCCCCGGCTTAGTAATAAGCGAGCCTTGTTGAGAGGCCGAAAGCATATCGCGCTTCCAATGCGCGGGACTCTATGGTGAAAGGACATTGTCGAACTACCTTGACGAGTCAACGTGTGCCGATGCAAAGTCTTGAAAATGCTGTCTCATCGAAATGCCGCCGAGGCCCATCGATACATGACCACTCGATACTGCACTGTGATGGGCTGAGGTTGTTCAATACCGACCTCCACCTTTGAGTGACATTAGAGTTCTGTAGACGGGACTCTATCATCACAGTCCATGCTTCGACTCTCGTTCCCGGCCGTGGTGATGTTTGAGCAGCGTCGGGCTGTTGGTTTGCTGGTTAGGAATCGCAGGTGTAAAGGCGGTTGAGTGTCTTTGGCGCCCTCCCTTTTCGCCTTAGTAGTTGTACGGTGCTGGTGTTTGGCCTCGCCCTATGAGAACTCCCTTCGTATTGGCCATCGTACGCGCGAGCTTCTCCTGCCCGATGTGACTGTCAAAGGACCCTGACGTAGCGGCGCTGCAAGTTGAATCACCGTGTAACACAAAAGCTTCCCTCGACCATGCAAACGACGTCAGACTCATCAAACAAACGAGGAAAGAACAGCTCACCGCAGCACAACAACGTTCATTTGCCACCCACACAACACTCTTTCAGCGTAACAAAAGTCTTCCTCAACCACGCATTCACACCAAGAAACAAGGAAAAGACCAGCAACTCACTCTGCAAATCAACACAACAAAGACAAGGTACGTGAAACAGAGCGCTCCCCTCCCCTGCACAACACACTGCGGAGGAGAAGAAGGAACGGCAAAGATGGTTTGGATACCGTGGGAGAAGATGGGCATCTGCAAGTTCTGGATGGCGCAGCGATGCTACAGCGGTAGCCAGTGCAAGTTTGGGCACCCGCCGCCGCGCGAGCGGAAACGCTTGTGGGACTACTACACCGAGCAGCAGAACCGGGATGCGGCCATGGGCATTCCGCCGCCTTCGCCTCCGCCCAAGAAGAAGAAGAAGCTTGGGCCGAGTAGGTGGGTTCCACGGAGGTCAGCGTCTCCTGCTGTGAGAGGGGGTGATGGGTGGGTTGGGGCGAGCGGGCGGCGTGGCGGGCGTTCGAGGTCTGACAGCGGATCGCCGGTGAGAGGTCGCGAGGAGAGCACGAAATATCGCGGTCGATCGTACAGCCGTTCGCCAACGCCGAGTCGAGAGCAGAGCAGAGGGCGCAGCGATCGATCCTACAGCTGGTCGCCGATAATGAGCGGCGATGAGGGCAAGCATCGCCGTGACGTTTCTCCTCGCTCTGGGTATGTTTCTGATATTCCAAATGGACGTAACCACCATCACACTGCTTACAACACCAGATACGGGAGATATCATGGAGCTGCAGAGTCTGAAGAAGAGGAGGGACGCAACAAGTTCAAGGCGAAAGGACAGCGTGAAGTCCGGCATCGGGAAAAGTCCGGGGATTTCTCCGACCGCAGCTCACTTTCCTACTCTCCCGCCTCGGACCTCTCCTTCTCCCCATCCTCGCCTTATTACCCAACCTCCCCCTCGCCGCCGCCCACAATGGGTGCAACAAAGCGCACGTCGGACGGCGAGACCAAACATGTCGGTCCCGACCCCTCCACCATCCGCGTGTCGGCACCTTTCATGAGTCAAGCGGCCATCTCTAAGAGACTGCAACAAACCACCGCCCAGACCTCTCAACTCGATCATCAAGAACGCTCAATCGCCGAAGCCCGTGAAGACAGCGTCCGCTTGCAAGGCATCACATGGATCGATACTGTTCGCCGCTCGCTTCAACTTCCCATCCGCACATACACGACGGCATGTGTCTACTACCACAAATTCCGCTTGGCCCACGCCGGCAGCCTGAATGGCATGGAGTATGCGAATGCGTGGGCCGATGCATGTGCGGCGAGTCTGTTGGTGAGCTGTAAGGTGGAGGACACGCTGAAGAAGAGCAAGGACATTCTGGCTGCGGCGTACAATTTGAAGACCACCACACATGATCAAGTGGGCTCGGATGACCCCATCTTCGAAGCGCCGAGCAGGGCCGTCATTGGTTTGGAGAGGCTGGTGCTGGAGGCGGGTGGGTTTGATTTTAGGTCGAGGTACCCGCATCAGCTGTTGGTGAAGATTGCAAAGGGAATGCCTGAAGGCGTGGATGATGAGAGGGAGAAGGTGGTCAAGCTTGCGTGGACTGTGGCGACGGATCTCTACCGCACTTTTGCCCCGCTGAAGCAGACGACGGCCACGATGGCCCTCGCCTGTCTGGAATTGGCCGCACATCTCATCGCCGCAAGCACAGAGAACAACGTGTCTGCCATCAGAGACGCGTTGCAGGCTCTCGACCTCAAAACCTGGTCCGTTACTCGAGAGGAAGTCATGGAGACCTTGCTGGACCTTCTGGACCTCTACACCCAACACACCGCCCAAACCATCCTCGGCACACGATACTCTCTCGACGACTTCCTTCGCGTCCGCCTGGGCTTGAACAAAGAGTGCAACGAGCACAACCTCCCCCGCCACACCACCGCTCCTCCACGCGTGGCAACCACCATCACCACCACCACCGAAAACACCCTCCGCGTCGCCAACGGGCATCCCACTCCCGTCTCGCCCATGGAGCCAGGACCGCAGCCGCAGCCTCAGCAAGCTCAAACCACAAACGGCACCGCCGCCCCTCCGGAAGGCGCAGGCACAGTGAGGTTCATGCTCAATCCCCAACGCGCCGCAGACGAGAAGGCGCAAGTGCAGAAGTACTTCGTAGAGGAATGGGAGGAGTACGAAGAAGAAGTGGAAATCCCACAGCCTCGCGTGACCTCGAGGGAGCCGGAGCGAGACCGTGATCGTCGGCCTGACTCTCTTGTGCATCACAGTCGTGAGCGCGGGGGTAAGGAGCGAACGCACAGTAGAGATGGGCCTCATCGGGAGCGCGACCGGCCGGGGGATCTTCGCGAGCGCGATCTCGAGCGTGATAGGGCGAGGGCTAGGGACGCGGAGCGCGGGCGGGGGTATAGGGGCGAGAGGCGGTTTGATGAGAGGGACCGTAGGGTGGATGATCGGCGTGGGAGGAGGTACGATGAGAGGAGGTATGAGGATGATCGCAGGCGCAGGGATGATAGGCGTTGAGCGAGGCTATGATGGAGGCTGAGAGACTGAGTTGGATGACGAGGGAGGATCGGGAAGAGTCATGGATGTGGACATACCACACTTCTACGAATACTGGGTTCGACTTGGGGCTGCATCAGCCCTGGAGAGGATACGACACGATACGATACGATGACGTTGGTTTGGAATGCACTCCATCGTGCAACAGGTGCTTCCTTTACGATACCCTGGTCTGGCTGGTCCCAATCACCCCAGCTAGCTGTCTGTACTTCCATAGCAGACACAGAAACCAAACTCAACCTTCCTTAGAATCCCACGCATCCCCTCACCCCTCAAGAACCCCACCTAATCACTCTCCTCCTCCTCAACCCCATCCACAATCCGCAACACCCGCTCCTCCCACCGATTGCGCCGGCCCGCCGCCTCCCTCGCCGCAGGCAAGTTCTCCGCATTCTGCATCAAATGCCGATACTGCACGCACAGCGTCTCGGGCGCATACTGCACCGCCGCCTCCGCCATAGCCACATCCTCCGCCCCGCCATCCAACTCGCGGGCGCGCGCCTCGCTCTTCTCCCGCATGCGCGTCGCGATGAAGCCCCACTTCTTCTCGTCCCAGTCGTCTTCGACTTCTTGCTTGCTGGCGATGAGGAGCGCCTGGTCTTCGCGGGGGAGCTGGGTGAAGTTTGCTTTCAGGCGTCTTTTCACTCACATCAGTATCACGTTTATGTGTTTGTGGAGGGAGGGGGTGAAGGGAAGGGAAGGGAACGACGAACATGTAGCGATTAGGCAGCGTCGACGATTTCACTTCTTCGCCTGTCAGACGGGTCCATTCGGCGCGGATGAGGGGCCAGGCTTTGCCTGCTTCGCGCTGGTCGAAGAGCATTTTGTCGTGCTCGGCGGCTTCTTCGTAGGATTCGGCGATGGGGAGGATGCGGGCGATTTTGGAGTTCTGGGGTGGGGGGTTGGAGTTAGTTGGGTTCGTTTGGAGGAGTGAGGTGGTGGGTGGGTGGGAGGGAGGCACTCACTCTGCGACGTTGAAGTTTGGCTTTCTTGGGCGTGGATGCTTGCTGGTCATCGTCAGATTCTTCATTGTTTGTGGCCTTGCGTTTGTTCGGGCGCGAGGGAAGGGCGGTGGAGGGTGTGTCATTGATGTTGTCTTCTAAGGCATCGCTGCCGAAGGTTGGAGAGGCCATAGTTGATGACCGTTGCTTCTTAGAATGATGATGTGGAAGTGAGGTGGATGAGTGCGAGCGGGCGGCCACCTCCGAACGTGGTAATGTCTGTCTGCAAGGTTGCCTGGGTTGAGAGGTGAAGGGTAAACAATCGTTGTGAATGTGACGCCACGCAGCCTGAGGCACCTGTGCTTGCGCACAGGCCCGCAAGGCTGTGACGGACGCTTCCACGTGAACGTCTCGTTTGTAAGACGATTGGAGGGGACAACAGTTGAATCATCAGTCTCGGAACTTAATTGAATATCAGTATCTTTGATAGCTTCCAGTAACCACTCCACCCCAGTTCTTCATCCCAAGAATCACGGGTTGGAGTATTACGTTGATAATGTCATGCCTCCCACCTGAACGGCCATACTGGCAACGGATGCGGTCTGTTCGCCTTCTGCTTCCGTGGTCATGGTATCTCCAGATCCCCGACTAAGCCCCAAAGTCCCTGTCAAGGTCTCGTACATGCGCACAACTTTGACTAGATTGGGGTCAATTTGAGACCTGAAATCGAATCCAACGATATCCTTAACGTCTCGTGGGCAATTCAGTCGAAGATTTGTCACATATCGTATAAAGTCTGTTGCTAGAGGAGTGCGATGGCCGTAGAGTGTAGTGATAAGAGCAATGGTGACAACCACCTGGAACTCTGTGCCGAAAAGCGAGGCGATTGCAACTATCGGTGGCAGCATGTCTTGTGAACGTACCATGCCATTACCGTTTGGGAGACTGACACGGAGCTCTTCGATACGCAGATAGAGTCTGTCATCGTTGGTGGGTCGGGCGGAGAAGGTCGTCATGGTGTTACACAGATCAGCCTTGCAGAAATGATCCCAGCGCACCGCTTTGAAGCAGGGATCGTATTTGGAGTTCAGTAGAGCCCCATAGAACAGGTATTCAGACGTGTAAAAGGCACGCTGAAGCTTATGCGCCTTGTCATCGCCACTGGCGGGAACTCTGTAGACTCGCATCAGAGTTGTTGCGGGGAAGATTGCCATGTCGTGGATCTTCTTCACGTCCATGACCGCGATGTGAACATTGCTTTTCTCTTCATGTCTGTGCATTCGAGCCGCGTGCTCCAGCACCCAGATAATCGAGCTGGACCAAGAGATGAAGTTGGACGGGCTCCGGTAGTTCCAGAGCAGGTGCTCTCGCAACATTCCCCTGGTCTCATCATAAGGCTGTGCGAATATGCTTTGTCTGGGGAAGCCTCTCGTTCTCATCGGTCGCATTTCTTGGGTGTCGTTGATGCCTCGAGAGCACTCGACTGAGAAGGCTCGGAAGAGAAACGGTGGCAGTCGAGTTGTGGAGTCTGATATCGACTTTAGACGCTGGCGTGTGTCTTGTGTGATCGGCAAACCTACGTTGCAGCTCTTCTATGATTTTAGGATCCATGGTGAGCCCGACTGCGACTTTGAGAAGCTGTAATCATTCGAACACGCAGGCCGGCCGATAATTCTTAAGCAGAAACACGAGCGGGCAGGTTGCAAGCTTGCGTGGTATGTAGAAGCTACATGCATGCGCTGTCTGTGGCGTCGTGCGTTGTTCTGCATCCGACATTAGCAGTGCGTGATAGCTTCGCTGATTGGTTGCAAGCTCAATCAAATGCCGTGAACTCACCCAGCAAGGGCATTTATTTTATCAAGAGAGTAAAGAACATGTCTCGCTCCGACAGAGGGGATGTCGACCCCGATCTCAAGCCACCCAGCCTGAGGCAGCATTGTTTGCGCACGGGCCCGCAAGGCTGTGAACGCAAAGGTGGGTGGAAGCGATGCGTGTGCAGAATCTACAGACTGGCCGAAACGCAGCAACAGCAGACTACAACATACTAACAGAACGGGAATATCATCGACAGCTCCCATGGCCGTAATTTAGGATTGAGTGCCGCCCACGAGTCGCAGACGTCCAAAGGCGTGCAGCGGATTGTGTGCCGGGCCCCGGCAACAACACCCCCATGCAATTCAGTACACATCCAACGTGCGACAGTCTCAACCCACCGCGACATCCTTTTCCATTCAGGCCACAGACTGCCATTGGGGGGCCAAGACAGGCTGGCGTACATCATGAGACCCGCCTTATTCACTGACTCGCATCTAGGCTCGCATCCGATGTGATGTTCATTTTGTCCAACCCCGCACCCGCGCCTCGTATGGTGTCGGCGATGGTGCTTTGCACGCGCCACCCGGGTAGCGCGGCTAGATTCGTCGCGCCGTGTGACGAGAATGCGTAAAGATTGTGGGGTTTCTGGGGTTTGAAGTGTGGAGAAAAGAAGGGCAACACCAAAGCCTATGGAGAGTGAAAAGTGTTTAACTCTAAAATACACAACCCTCCCCATGGGAGTCTCGTGGTGTCCACGCGAAGGGTATATCTCCACTCGCCACGCCGGTTTCTCATCGCCACAACAACTCACGGCCACTGACGACCGGCGAAATACCTCGCTCCAACATGGCGGACGCTACTCCCTCAGCTGCATATCATCTCTTGCACAACCGACGCTTATTATTCACGGGTAGGTATCCCAACAGCATGGTAGTATCCCACGACCACTCCGCTCACCGAACGCCATAGCTGTCCTTCTCTCCACCGGCTGCTTCACATTCGGCTACGATGCGAGTGTCATCGGAGGCGCGCTGGCGATGCCGCCTTTCGTCAAGCAATTCGGCACCCTGACCCCCAAGGGCTACGTTCTGACGGCGAGAACGACGTCCATCATCGTTGCGACGCCCACATCCGGAGCGCTGGTTGGCGCTGCCATCAATTCTTTCTGCGCCGACCGCTTTGGCAGGAGGAAGACTATGTGGCTGGGTTGTGCCATCAGCCTTCTCGGTGCCATCCTGCAGACGTCGTCTTTTAGTGTGGCTACGATCACTGTTGGTCGTATCTTTACATGTTCGTTTTCTCCAGCGCCCCAACTGGCCGTCGAAACTCATACACTGACTCTCTTTAGCCATCTCCGTCTTTGTCTTGGTCGGCATGGCCATTACGTTCCAAAACGAGCTCTCCCCGCCCTCTCTCAAAGGCCTGCTCGGCGGCGTGTCCGTCGTCTCCATCCAGTCGGCGGCCGTGATTGCATCCGGGATCAACTGGGGCACCCACTCCATCCCTACCAGCCTCGCCTGGCGCCTGCCCATTGGACTGCAGAACGTCTTCCCCATCATCATCGCCACCTGCACCTTCTTCGTCATGGAATCGCCCACCGCCCTCCTCATCAAGGGCGACGATGTCCGCGCCGAGGAAAGTTTAAGGAGAGTGAGGCAAGGCTATAGCGAAGAAGAGATTGCCGACGAGATGGCGCGTCTCAAGATGCAAAAGTCGCTGCGTGCCGCTGAGAAGGAAATCTCCTGGCTCGATCTCTTCCGCGGCACGAACCTGAGACGCACCATCCTCGCCACCTACGCCGGCATGATGATCTCCCTCTCCGGCCTCATCTACGCCACCAACTACGCCACCGTCTTCCTCGAGCAAGTCGGCGAGACGTCGCCCTACATGCTCGTCTTCATCCTCAACATCCTCACCTTCGCCGGCGCCATCACGGGCGGCGCGCTCGTGGACGTCATCGGCCGCCGTCGCCTAGCGCTCTCGTCGTACACCATGATCCTCATCATCGACTGCACGATCGGCGGCCTAGGCTTCGCGAAGCTCACCAGTCCCTCCGTCGCCAAAGCCATCGCCGCTTTCAACCTGATGTTTGGCTTCTTCGTGGCCGTGGGGTTCAACGTGCTCACATACATCAACACGGCCGAGATGCCCACCGCACGCCTGCGCAACAAGACGAATGCATTCGCCTTGCTGTGCAACTCCCTCACCTCGCTGACCGTCACCTACGTCTTCCCCTACATTTCCGAGCCTACTGGGTAAGTCGTGTCATCGAGTCTGGCCAACCAGCCAGGACTGACTCCTCTACAGTGCCGACCTCGGCGCCAAAACGTACCTCATCTTCGCCGGCTTCATGGTGGTCAATCTGATCTTCACCTTCTTCTGCTACCCCGAAGTCAAAGGCCGGTCGCCGGCCGAGTTGGACGCCATGTTCGAAGCACGCCTGCCGGCTAGGAAGTTCAAAGGTGCGCTTGCTTCTTTTCCGACACTCGCGCGAGTCTTTCTGAAATCTGCTACGTGGTGACTGACGTATTCCACTACAGATCATGTTCCTCTGTTGTTGCCAGGCAAGGATGAGGGGGATTACGATGGGGATGCTGTTGCGGAGAAAGACCAAACCGTCAAGGCGTTTGAGTGAGGGTTCCAAGCCTGCGTGCAGCTTGTAATGAAGAAGGGCGCAGATAGCGATCATTTGACTACCTGATGATGCAAAAAATTCCCGCAGCCATGTGCAAGGCAAATCACCACCCACCGCCCATCCGGAACTGCGCATTCGCATCCTCAATATCCACGTTCATCCACAGCTTCGTCCACAAATTATCCAAGTCTCCATTCATAGGGAAATACGGTGACGCCATCACATCCCCACCACCGCCGAGCTCCTCGACGCCCACGACATGACTATATGAAACCGCCGGCGGCGAAACGAGTATCGTACCCTCGGACCTCGTGTCCGACGATCCCGCAAACGTGGTGCCCACCGAGCCGTAGCCAGGTTGCGTGGTTGTCGCTCCTGGGGGCTGCGGCCGCGTGGTACGGCTGGCACTGGCGGTACTCGTGAGTTTCATAAAGAGGCTTCGGATCCAGTGGGCGACGACGTAGACTTGCTCGAGTTGTTTGAGGGCGAGGAGGTACGGGCGGAGTTTTAGGGTTAGCTGCAGGGGGGAAAGGCGGTGCTCGGGGTTGTGCTTGTTGTTGCTACTATCGGCAGCGAAGACGGAGATGGCGCTGAGAAGGGTCGAGACGCTGTTGGACATGTGATGGTCAGTTTGGGCAGGTGATTGAGAGGATATTGTCTGTGAACGCACAGGATCATGGGGAACCATTCGGCAGAGTATTGTAACAGTGCGTCTTCGGTCACATGCGAGATCTCATCAGCGGCTTCGTGAATGACGGCAATGATTGGTTGATTCTCGTGAGAGACGGGACAGGCCTTTTTCAGGCGCTGTTGGAGGTTGATGGTGTAGTAGCTACGGTCTGAAATCAGCAAGCGTGGGCGCGGAAGGAGTGTCCTCTACTGACAGATAGCAAAGGCGAAGAATATAACTCAGCTGATGCGGTTGATGCCACAGTTCCCATCCCTGTGCTTTCACGCACCAATCGTGAAGGTTGGCTTGGATGCTCTCACTCGCATTCTGATAGGTGGCGTAGTCTTGCATCAGCTGTAGACGAGACGGTGAACAATGACAGAAGAACATTTGCGAAGCTGATGGATCAATTAGCATGTGAGGAGCATCGACTGACAGTCGAGACAGGTCTTACATGTGCGGTTCAGCTCGGCCTGAAGGATGAGGTAGCGAGCTGTATCGAGACTGTCATGGGGAAAGTCCTCCACGCGGAGCGACGAAACATCGCAGTCTAGGTCGTTGATGATCATTGGCGTGCCGGTAGAGAGGGCCACTTGACGATCACGAATCTAATTCGCCGGTCAGTTAGGCATCATCCCCGAGGAGGGTGCGGAGGGCGCCTACGTAGAGACACCACCAAATTCGCCTGCGTTGCCTCCGGTCTTCCAGAGAGCCGGTGTTTGTATTCCGGTGCAGACCCATGCACTGTGCAGAACGGATCGCCGTAGCCAGCCACCACAGAGCATCTCGATGATTTGATGGCTTACCAAACCAATAGTGCAGGAAATAAGCGGACAGCAAGAGAGCCAAGCGGTCGGAATCCTGATCCGAGTGGAAGGCGGTTGACGCTCGTCCAAACAAGTCGTCACCGGCGTCCACGCGATTGGGGAAGCCGAGTCGATAGATGGTGTCTGGATTGCAATGAATCGATGCCACGTACAGCACGCATCGCAGTAGTGTGGATGATACGGTGCCGTCACGAACGGAATTCAGGAAGTCGACACGCTCGAGGATGGGGCAGAAAACATGAAAGCGGAGGAAGTAGTCCTCGAGTAGTCGCTCAATCAGGTACGGAGGTGGCAAGTCAGCAGGCGGTGTTTTGGCACCCGCCGATTGCGACCTTTCTCCGGTTGGTGTACGCGATGCTCGATGGAGAAGATGGGGCAGGCCTGTGGGATTCGAATTGGGCCCGCTGTGATGGAGCACATAGGTGGCATACCAGCCCTCGCCGACGTGTCGACTCCGCGACTCTGCCTGCGTGGGCAGAGACGTGACGGTAGCAACGCCTTGACCACCCAGGTCCTGTTCGGGGGCCAGAACGTGGTGGCCATCGCCGTAGAGCTTGACGAGTTCGTCGTTGATGTTGGGCTCGGTGACGGAGCGCGGCGAAGGGTCTTGACGAGCCACGGCCGTCTCTCTACCTATGACCTCGGACGCTTGCTCAGTGATAGTGTCTGTCGGCGGAGTTGGCTCTTGCGGTGGCAAGATGTACCGGCCATTATGACCTCTGCGAGACGGCGATGGCTGGTTAGCATTGCCTTCGACCGACATGCACGTGACCTTGTCGCCTTCCCCACACACATACCTCGTACGTTTGGAAGAAAGAAGACGACAGGAATCCTCAAGTCTGCTCTTTGTGCAGGCAGTGCAAGGCACACCTCTCTCCCATGCATCGCATTTCGATCGCCGTCTGTGACAGCGTTCACACGCGGATCCAATCCTCCGCCGACTGTGAGGAGAGCTCGCCTTTGCCTGGGAGACTTTGGCCGGAGATGCCATTACTTCGCCGTCATATCACATTGTACTGACCATGAGAGCACTGGTGATGCACATGGTAAGCTCCCCGCGACTCTCCTCCAAAGATAGGTTTTCTGGTGCCGTCGGTCTCTGAGGATCGTCGCGAGCCCTAATCTTACATCTACTCCGTAAGGCGGCGCTCCTTGGCAGCCTCTCCCGGACCCCGACCCTCGCGTCGCGCCTACTTCTACCAACACACGCCGGGCTTCAGTGCAATGACTAGCCCTGAGTGCCGTCCAAAGGGGCTTTTGGACCTGGTTCCAGCCGGTTGCGTGACCAAGTCGAAATAACGGGCAGTCCGGGGCCCCGTGGAGCGATGCAGGCGGAAACGCGAGCCAGATTGGGGTCCGTCGGCGATGGCCACGGTTATGGGCCATGGGTTTGATTCATGGCCGCCGCCGCAGGCTGCAGGGTTCGATCTCGTGCCCCCGCCCCAGACCTAGCAAACATGGAGGGTACCATCATGCCAGCACCATGAGGGAATAGATCGGCGAGAGAGACTGTCTCGAGACTGTACGGGAGTGTCTTCTTCACTTTCTTCTGACAATGTCCTACAACGACCTAGTTGCCTCTTCTCTGCGGCCAAGATGAAGCGCATTCCGGGAGCAGGTATCTGGAGACGACTGACAGTCCATCGTGCGTCTCCCACAAGACATGCCTCATCGGCAGCCGCGCCCCATCTCCTGGCCCTCCCCAATGTGTCCAAATATGGTAGGTTTCATTTGGCCCCAACTCGTCTCCCCGCGTCAACAGTGAGTAACAACCAAAACAGCACCAGCATTTGGCCTGGCCGGGCTCTTTGGAGCAGGTCTCGGAGTATACGGCCTGTTCTCCCAGCGCGAACCCGTCGCAACTCAAACTTCTGCACCAGTCACCGCAATGATCCGACAACGACACGACACCTCCCCAACTAACGTCGCTCAAGCATGCGAGGAGTTTGCCCGCATCGTCGGCAAATCGAACGTCTCCACCGACCGCGCAGACCTCATCAGCCACTCAGGCTCCGACTACCAATCGTACGCGTGGACTGAAGAAACCGCCAAACCAGGCCATGCCATCGTCTACCCCAGCTCGACCGAAGACGTCGCGCAGATTGTTCGAATCTGTCACACCCGGCACATTCCAATCACCCCGTACTCCGGTGGTACGTCGATCGAAGGGCAATACATCCCCAGCTTCGGGGGCGTGTGCATCGACTTCTCCCGCATGAGTGACATCGTCTCCATCAACGCCACCGATATGGACTGCGTGGTACAACCGGGCATGCCGTGGATGGAGCTGAACGAGGAGCTCGCGCGGTACAATCTCTTCTTTCCCCCTGATCCCGGCCCGGGCGCACAGATTGGCGGCATGGTGGGAACGGGATGCTCCGGCACCAATGCCGCCGCCTACGGTACGATGAAAGACTGGGTGCTCTCGCTGACTGTGGTCCTCGCGGACGGCACTATTGTGAAAACCAGGCAGCGGCCACGCAAGAGTTCGGCCGGCTACGATCTCACGCGCACCTTCATCGGCAGCGAGGGAACTCTCGGACTAGTGACGGAAGCCACGCTCAAACTCGCCGTGAAGCCGCAACACGAAGTCGTGGCGGTGTGTACATTCCCCGACCTCCGCACAGCCGCTGCGACGGTGCAGGAGGTGGTGTCCAAGGGCATCCAAGTAGCCGCCGTGGAGGTGCTAGACGAAGTGCAAATGGCAAGCATCAATCGGGCGGGCATGACGAAGCGAGCATGGAGAGAAGAGCCCTCGCTGTTCTTCAAGTTCACCGGCAGCACCGACGCAGCGGTAGGCAGCGTGGCAGACACCGTAGGCGAGATCTCCAAACGCCACGGCTCGACATCCTACGTCTTCGCCTCGGGCGACGAGGAGCGCGACGAGCTGTGGTCCGCGCGGAAGAATGCGCTGTGGAGCATGCTAGCGATGAAAGAGGCGCCGACGGACAAAGTGTGGGTGACGGACGTTGCGGTGCCCATCAGTCGGCTCCCGGAGATCATCGAGAAGACGAAGGCGGATTTGAAGCGCTCGGGTCTCCTGGGTTCGATCCTAGGGCATGTGGGGGATGGGAACTTCCATTCGCTGATTCTGTTTCCGGAGGAGAAGCGTGCGGTTGCGGAAGGGGTGGTGAAGAGGATGGTGGAGCTGGCGATTGCGCTTGAAGGCACGGCAACGGGTGAGCATGGCGTGGGTTTGGTGAAGAGAGACTACCTGGAGAAGGAGCTGGGCCCGGGTGCAGTCGAGACGATGAGAAGGGTACGGATTGTCCCCATGTCCTCTGGCCATTGTAGCCCTCAGCTGACCATCTCTCCACAGATCAAGCTGGCGTTGGATCCGTCATGTATTCTTAACTGTGACAAGGTTGTTCGTGTTACTGGGCCTAAGGCTTGAGCACAACCCAACCTCGGCGGTCGGCCCATCTCGCGATCGCGTCTAGACAAGATCGTGGCGGCTGATATTCTAGCGGAGCCGGACTGGCGTCTACCATGAGGAGAGAGGTCGTCTGGAGTCAGGTGAAACTACTAGACTTGCACATCTTCCAAACCTACAAATAGACAAGACTCAGCCCGTTTTCTCAAACCACACCATCTCCTTCTCCCAACCATCCGTATCCTTGCCATCAGTATGCAGCTGCATCGTACCCAGTCTCACGCCCAGTCTCGTCGAGCCTTTTTCAAACTTCACTGCACCACCATAAGGGCACCATCGGGCGCTCTCCCAGACCGACAGCGAGGGCATGGGATCGTCTGATGCCTGCTTTCCACCGGCTTGCGCAGCGGTTTCCAGAGGAGAACCGTGCATCATGAAATACTCCAAGTCTAGAAACTTCGTGGTTGAATCGGCGTTCCCGGCCTTGATGCTGCTCTCCGCATCTGCCGCGCGCGAATGCAAGATGAAACGATTGTTCCAAGTGCGATGGCCGAGTGGGATGAACGACAGAGAGTTGGCGTTCGATCGGAGGCCGTCGCGCTCTTTGCGTTTGTCTCTTGGCAAAGCAGAGTCGTATGTGATTCTCTCGGCACCGGGTTCATGGCTCTGGACTGCGTATTTGCCGTAGGCGGGGTTGCTGTACGTGCCGACCACTTGTCCGGTGAACTGAAGCCATGCTTCCGATGGTGAAGGCTCTTTCTTGGCCTCACTACTCGCCTCCTCCAGAGTGCCGTCTTCTTGCTTAGCTTCGTCCAACGGCGGAATGACGGTCAACGTCTTCCGAAACTCCTCTTTCACTTCCGCCGAGAGCCCCAATTTTCTCGCCATGAGTTCGAGGACGATACTCTCTGCCACACGATGGCCGGACATCAGGGTATTGCACATGACCACGCAGCCGAAACCGTCGTTTGGAAGCAGGTACATTTGTGTGCCAAATCCGTTCAACCCACCCGCATGCGCAACGATCGGATGGCTGATACCTGCCACACTAGGCATGTGGAACCATCCCAGCGAGTACAAGCGGGGATGCGTCTGGGTGTTCTGCACCGCAGCTGGGGGCTGAGGTGCGATCATTCGGGGAGTTGTCAGTTCGGCGAACAGCTTGTTGGACATGACAGGGTTTGCTTGAGTAGTCCCTTTCTCATCCGGACTCTTGGCCGCGGAAAGAAGGGCTTTGATCCACTCGGCGACATCATTTGCCGACGAGATGACACTTCCAGCAGGAGCGATGCCTGCAAACTCCAGATACGGCTCGGGCACGAAATGTTGAGCGGCATCGTTCGCCTTTGAATTGCTGGACTCCGTCCAGAAATATCCTTGAGCAAGATGGTCCTTTTGGTCTGAGGGGACCTCATCTAAGTGCCAGTAGGTGTGTTTCATCCCAAGCGGATCCCAGATCAGTCGGCGCAGGGCTGAACCCCATTCCCATTTTGTGACGGTCTCGAGCACATCAGCTACGGTACTGTACATTAGATTGTTGTACTGCCAGGCGGTGCGAATTGGGGCGGCTAGGGGTCCAAGATGTCGCAACACTTTCACGATGGCTTTAGGCTTCTGTCCCATCCAGTCCCCATACATAATGTCGGCGCCGGCGAGTCCCGTGCGATGCGACAGAGCATCTTCGATAGTAACGGCGTCGGTGGCATGCTTGTCTTCCAGAACGAAGTCTTCAGGCAAAATGGAGCGGATGGGCGTTGACCAGCGAGTCTTGCGGAGCAGGGACAGTTTATCGTTTCCGTCCTTCAGTTCGGAGTCGTTGTCCATTGCGCAGCCAAGTCCAGCGGCCAGCATAGCTTTGGTCGTGCTACCGATGTGGTACAATGTGTCGGCGTCGGCTGCAACTTTAGGCAGCTGTGCAAAGCCATAGCCCTAGTGATGAATGTGTTAGTCGAGAGGAGAGTGTACATGTAGTCTGAATATGAGTGCAGACCTTTGCAACAGAATTTCCGTTGTCTACCACCGCAAGGCTAAGTCCCGGAACACGGTGCTTGGCCAGTAGACCCTCGACCCAGGCATCGAAGTCGGCGTCGAGGTACTTCTCCCCAAGGGACTTGGTAGCTGTCTGTGAAGTCATTTCACGTGCGAGGGAGAGCTCATGGAGGAGTGGCTGTCAAGACGGATGATGTAGAAGAGGACTCGTACCCCGGCATGAAGCGAGGCTTGAAGCGTGTAGGTAAGCTCCACGTGGCCGAGGATGGTTCGGCCGCAGGCGATGGTGTTACAGTATGTAGGCAACGGTGTTAGGGCATCCAAACCTACCGCCTGCCTATTCACATGGTCCCACCTCACGTTACATCGTAGTACGGCCCAGAACTTAATCTTCGTTTAGGCTGCGCAGTCAAACGACAACCATGTGTCCTCTCGGGCTAGTATTGGAGGTGCTCGCCATCGCAGCATTGCCGTTAAGGAGGGCGTGTCGTTACGTCCCTTCTCCATCTCGCCGGGCTCGCTGTTAGAGGGTTGACGGGCCGCAACGAGCCTAGTGCCCCGCCGAACCGCGGGGATTGCAGCAGAGACAGCATCACCGCAAGCTTCATCAACTGTCGAGTTTAGACGAAGCAATGCCTCAAGCATAAGTATTCTACCATTCATGACGACTAGCAAAAACCAGTCCACCACTCCACCGCCCCATCCACCACCACTCATCTCCTTCAAAACAGGCGCAGCAATCCTCCTCCTCTCCATCCTGGCCTACACCACCCTCCGTCCCTTCCTCTCCACCCTCCTCTCAAAAACCTCCCCCTCCCCCTCAACCCTCACCCGCACAATGGCAACCTCAACCTCAACCTCAACAACCACCTCCGCCCCAACCATAACCCCCCGCCGCTGGAACGCGCGCGGCCACGCCGACCACTCCTGGCTCTACACCTTCCACACCTTCAGCTTCGCCTCCTACCACGACCCCAAATTCCAATCCTTCGGCCCGCTACGCGTCATAAACGAAGACCGCGTGCAACGCGGCACAGGCTTCGGCACTCACTCGCACGCCGAGTTCCTCATCTGGTCTTACATCGTGTCCGGCGAGCTCGAGCACAAGGACTCCCTCGGCAATCTGGAGAAACTGCGGCGAGGCGAGGTGCAATTCACCAGCGCTGGGACGGGGATAAGTCATTCGGAGTACTGCCGCAATGAACGCGAAGACGTGCACTTTTTGCAAATCTGGGCGAAGCCGAACAAAAGCCGATTGACGCCGCACTACGCCACGCGCAAATACTCCGACGAAAGCAAGACGAACAAGTTTGTGCGGATAATGGAGAGCGTGGATCGCTCTCCGTCCTTGAACAACCAAACCGCCACGGCCGAAACGGACCCCATCCCCCTCCACGCCGACCTGAGCATGAGCGCCACCATCCTCTCCCCAGGCAAATCCGTGACGCACGACCTCGTAGCGGAAGGCGAGAGGAATGTGTACCTTCACGTCGTCATGTCGGGCCGCAAACAACCGGCTACCGGAGGGGCGAGAATCGAGGTTGGGGGCGTGGAGCTTGGGGAGGGCGATGGGGCGTTTGTGCGGGGTTTGCGGGGGCCGGGGACGTTGGAGGTCAAAGGGACGGGGGAGAAGGCGGCGGAGGTGTTGTTGTTTGATATGGGGGTTTGATGTAGACGTCTGCGTCAGGTGCATGGCATGAATGGTTGTACATATAGAAGATGAGACGAGGCACTAAAGATGTTTTCGAACGTATCATTTTGAATTCCAACGGACCAGTTTACCCAGCACCATTTCTATCTCTTTTGGAAAATCTATCGCCGGAGTCTATCGCCATAGTGGGAATCCTCGAGCTTGCAAGCAACGCAAAGCAAAGCAACGCAAAAACCACATGTTCCTTTTCCTTGCCCGAGAAACGCCGCAATCCCGCCATGCATCAAGAATCCATGCCCACGAAGTCAAAAAACGCTGCGAGTTAAGCACAAAGCAAGGCAACGGCGCGATTACTCTTCATCGCTGAAGACCTCCTCGCCGCGCTTCCTCCGCGCCATGCGGTCCTTCTTCTTCTTGCGCAGCTCCGAACTCGTCAGCTTCTTCGCCTTCTTGGAAGAGTCGATCTTGTTGCCCATGGCATCGAAGCGCTCCTCCTCGTCGTCGTCCTGCTTCAGACGCGGTCCGGCACCCTGGCCCTGCACCCAGTTGTGGCCGGACGGGGTCATGCGGCCGTCGACGACAGCCCACACCTCCTCCGTCAGGTCCTTGGTGAATTCGGCGGAGTGAGTAATGATAATCACACCACCCTCGAAAGCCTTGAGGGCCTTGGAGAGGGCACCGAGGGAGTCGCGGTCGAGGTAGTTGGTGGGCTCGTCGAGGACGATGAGATGCGGTCGCTGCCAGGAGCAGGCGGCGAGCACGACCTTGACACGCTGGCCTCCGGAGAGACCGCTCATGCGGGAGTGAGAGACCAGCTCGGCGTCGAGGCCGAAGTTGGCGGCGTGGGCCTCAATTTCCTTGCGGACGAGAGGGCGGAAGGCACCGCTGGCGAGGGCCTCCTTCTGATCGACCTCGGCAACCATCTTTTGATGGCTGGCAATGAGCTCGGTACGGGGGATCCAGGCGTTGTCGGCGGTCATCATGGGAATCCACTTCTCGTTCTTGAGCCCAACGTTCTCACCGAGGTGGAACGAGCACTCGTATTCGTAGGAGTTCTTGAACTTTCTGCGGGCATGGACGCCAACCACACGACGCTGCGAGCCTTCGATGCGGTACACCTTCTCGGCCGCCTTCTCATCCTCCTCGGTGACGATCTTATTGGCGCGGTCCATGGTCTCGCGATCCTCACCAGTCTGGAAGCGCCATTGGATGTACTCAGACGGAGTCTTCTGCAAGTGGTGGTCGATGTGGGCGAAAGCGTGCTGCTTGATGTACGCAATACGGATGTTCTCGTGTTGGTAGACATCACCGGTGGTGGGGATGAGCTCACCGGTGAGGACGTTGATGAGCGTACTCTTGCCAGCACCGTTGGGGCCGATGACGGCAATACGGGAGCCGAGCGAGCACTGGAAGGTGATGTCCTGGATCTGGGGCTTCTCGGTACCGGGGTACTGGAAGGACATGTTGCTGACACGGACAATAGCCTTGGCCTTGGTCTTGACACCCTCGAGGAAGCCGGGTTCGGGGAACTTCATCTCCATCTCGGAGGCACCAAGCTCGTAGTAAGAGCGAGCAGACGGCACGCGCTTGACGAACTCGCTGAGCTTGCCACGGTAGCGCTTGAGCTTGAAGCGCTCGTAGTGGAGGACGTGCTGGATGACGTTGTCGAGGAAGCCGCTGTCGTGGGAGATGATGATGGAAGTGCAAGGGGAGGTGGTGAGGTAGTCCTCGAGCCACTTGACGTTCTTCACATCGAGATGGTTGGTGGGCTCGTCGAGCAGAAGAATGTCGGGCTTGGCGAAGACAGCCCTGGCGAGGGCCAGCTTCATCTTCCAGCCACCAGAGAGCGAGGTGATGGGCTTATCGAGCTGATCGGCACCGAAACCGAACTCAACGAGGGTGTTCTTGACCTCCTCGTTGGGGATTTCGATGTTGCTGCCCTGGAGCTTCATCTGCGTCCACTCGAGAACGCTCATCTCAGTGTCGGCAGCGTCAAGATCGTGCTCGACGTAGACGGTTCGGACTTCGCTCTGCTTGGGGAACCCGTTGACCTGCTCGTTGTTGATGGCACGCATCAGAGTGGTCTTGCCGGAACCGTTGGGGCCGAGCAGACCGTAGCGCTGACCACGCTTGAGGCGGAGATGGGCCTGGTTGAGGAGAATCTTCGCACCGTAGGCGAGCTGGAACGTGCAGTTGCACAGATCCTCACCCTCCTCCTCATCGGGCTCCACCTCGTCCTCGGCACCGGCAAGAGGAGAGGCACGCTTGCGGAGAGCGTTGACCATGCCTTGGGCCTCGGTTTCGCCAACAATGATGGTCATGTAGCTGACGAGGGCAAGGTTCCAGGTGGTGATTTCGCTGTCCTTCTCATCGATTAACTGACCGGCGATGGCCGAGATGTATGCAAGCACTGGCTCGAATTTTGCAACAGCATCCTTGTGGCTGGTGCTAAGGATCTCCTTGAGTTTGGCGAGAACGGTGTCAACGTCGCCGGCGCGGGAGACTTCGGGAATCTTGCCGTCCTTGACGTCGCCAACGCGAACGAGGGTGTCCAAGGCTTGCTTGGTCTTCTCACGGGCCTCAGGATCGGCAATGTTGTCGTAGTTCTCCTTGAGCTGAGGCATCAGCTTGGGAAGGAACTGAGCGACAATCTGGGGATCCTCGACGAGCTTGCACATGTTGTCGACAATCTTGGCAGACATGCGCTTGATGGTGGTATCACGCTCTTTCAGACCACGCTCGAGGAGAGGGGTCATGAGGGCCAGGGTGGGCTCATGGACGTCCTGGACGAAGGTGGTGGCACCGAGGGCGTGGACGGTCTCGGAGACCTTCTCAGGCTGGGCGATACAGGTGATGAGGGCAGGGATGAACTTCTCAATGTCGCGGTTGGAAATGAGCTGGCAAAGCTTCTCCATGGTGCTGTAGGCCTTCTTCTTGACCTCGGGCTTGGTGTCCCACATGGCCTCAGAGACGATGGGAATCAGCTCGGGCACGCGGAAGGCGGTCTGGGCTTGTGCAGTCTCAGCGTTGCAAAGAGCGTCGATGCACTCGAGATCGGTCATCTTTTCCGGCCATTTCTGGGCGTGGCGGATGGATTCGATAAAGTGCGGGATGAGGAGCTTGACGGCGTTTGCGTTGGCGGCCTTGGTGATGGCGAGGGCGGCGTTTTGGGCGGCGACCTTGACCGGGACCATCTTGTCACCGACGGTGGCGAGGACGGTAGGGAGGAGCTGGACGAGGTACGGCTCAACCACGGCCGAGACGGTGGCGTGCTGAGCAATGGTGGTGATGGCCTCGCAGGCGTTTTGTCGGGCGTTGGCATCCTTTTTGCTGAGGAGCATCTTCTTGAGGGACTCGACGGCCTTGGTGGGCGCATCCTTGACCTCGATGTCGCCGTTGATGAAGGTGGCGATTTCTTGCGAGGTGCCCTTGGCCTCATCGCCGACCTGGGAGACGGAGAGCTTGGAGAGCAGCTCTTCCAGGACCTTTTCGGATTTCTTGTTCTCCGACCGGATTTGGCCGTCGGTAGGTTGGGACTCCATGTCTACTGAAGGTGCCATGGCGTGGCGTGTGGTGAGAAAGGGTGGTGGGTGAGAGGGCGCTGAGGCGCGCGGTGTGGGAGAACGGCGGTGACCAGAGCACACAATTCACGGCCTGTTCGGGTACGTGAATGTGAAGAAAGGGTAGAGGGGAGATGTGAGGGGGGGAGAGAAGTGTGTGGGATGGGAGAGGGATGAAGGGAGGGTGAAAGTCAAGGGATTTTTATTTTATGTCGCCGTCGAATTTTTTTCGGAGGGACTTAGCGCGCTCCAAACGCCCAACGCCAGCCCTGCCTCGGCGAAGGCAGCCGAAGGGTAAATTCTCGGCTTCTGATTGGCCGAAGGGAGCATTCCAGGCATTGAAGGCAGATATGATCAAGAGTGAATACGTGGGCGAGAAGTGACATTTCAACCATCACTACAGTGCTCGTTTCAATCACACCTGGAATTACAACAGTCTCCATCCATCCGCCATCACCAGTATCCCCCAAGCCTCTCCATCCGCTCATCGCATCGGCCTTCAGCGGCTTAGTCAGGCAAGGCTCAACAACCGGAGTCCCAAAGTCTATCGCAATCTCGCCACAGGGCGGTGAAACAGCCGCAGGGCCATCTCCGCGGTGACGCCATTGGAATTCTCGCCCGCGCCCGCATGTTCGCTGCGAGAATTTTCATTTGCCTGAAGTGCTCCCCGGCTTTCCCGTGGCTTCGCGTGGAGGAAGCCGGGGTCTCGGTGGGCCTGTATTGGGGAGAGGGACCTCTCAACGTCGCTCTTCCACTCGTGTGCTGGCCACCCTGTGTGGAGGGACGCACACCGCCCTGCTGGGCAATTCTTTTTGCAGAGATGCGGCACTGAGGGCACCCTTCATTTAAATGCATCTGCCTCGCTGGCTTGGGACATTAGGCCCTGCCATTCTCGACAGTTTGAGACGTGATCCAGCGACGTGTAGATACGCTGGTATATCGCAGAAGGGCACTCTGTACTCCGTGTTGAACGGTTCGAGTGGAATGCTCCAGAACCCCCTCAGCCAGACGCAGCGACCTCCTTCCTCATCAACTCCAGCGCCTCCTCGCGGTGCCTCGCATTGTCAAAATCGAAAATAAAATCCCACCTCGGCGCCAACGCCTTCCTCAGCTTTTCCGCGTCCAGTCCGCTCTCCTCATACTGCCCCATGAGGATCTGTCCCGTCGTGTAACTCGAGTCCACCAGCCGCTGCGTGCGCGGCCGCCGCACTTGGTCGTACACTTTGAGCGCCACCCGCGCTTCGGCGGGCGACTTCGCCTGGCCGAGCAGAGACGACAGAATCATGCTGTCTTCGATGCAGATGCCGCCGCCTGAGCCTTGCCAGGGTGTCGTTGCATGCGCCGCGTCGCCCATGACTGCGATCCCGCCAGACGCGTAGGTGGAGGCGTGCAGGTGGTCGTAGAGGTAGATGATAGGCTGCTCGGGTTGGTCGCAGAGTAGCTAGAAAGGGGTCAGCTTTGCGCCTCTGCTCGAGTGTCACGTCATGAGAGGGCTACCTCCTCGACCGCAGTATTCATATGCGCCGGCCGCTTCGCGCTCACGAAAGTCCGCCGAATTTCTTCAGCGCTGACCTTCTTCCCCCACGCCGGTTTCCCGTCCGCATTCTCGTCCTTGCTGCACACGCTGAACTGCACGATCGTGCCGTTGCTGAGAATGTTGTGCAAGAGAAAGACGCCGTCGCCAATCCAACTCATCTCGCGAGCGTCGTCGATATCCACGGGCCCGTTGCCGATGCTCGATCGCGCCTTTTCGTATGGCTGCAGAGTCATGATGGCCCACCAGCCTGTGTTGCGGGGGTGTGCGGCGGGATCGTCGTCGCCGACAACGATTTTTCGGACGGTGGAGTGGATGCCATCGGCTCCGATGAGAATACTGGTCATCTGGTCAGCTCTTACCGGTCACCAGCACAAAGGGAGACCAAATCTGCATACTCGCACTCATGCGTCGTCCCGTCCGCAAAGTGAAGGACAATGCCCCCTTCGCCCCGCCTCTCCGCCCTCACTAGCTTCTTAGAAGCATGCATGCGCTCCGCCGGCACCCCCGCCAAAAACTCATGCAGCAAATTCGCCCGCTGCACAATCGTCAGCAACGCCTTCCCATCCCACGCCTTCCCATCCCTCTTGGTATCCCACTCCCGCACAACCTCGCCCGCCCCCACGCCCTCGGCGAGATGAAAGCGCACGCCAACCATGGGCACGCCGCCCGCGCGCTCCAGGCACGGGAGTCCCGACATGAGCTCCAGGGCTTTGGCGGCGCTGCGGTTGATGCCGAAGGCTACGCCCGCTTCGCGGAACTGCGCGGCAGACTCGAAGATGTGGGCGTCGATGTTGGGGTGCTGGAGGAGGCCGTATAAGAGGGACGCACCGGCGACGCCGCCGCCGGAGATGGCGACGCGGATTTTGGGGGCCATGGTCAGTCGTTGATAGTGGGGAAGTGAGTGTTGCGGCGGTAGGTGGAAGAGGAGCAGGACGCTGAGCGGATGGAAAGATCTTGGTCCAGAGTAGATCAATTTCGGTCTCAATCTCGGGATGGAGCCACGTCGTTGTTGGTAGTATTAGCAAAAGGTGTAGCACCGTGACCGTTGAGGATGAAGCCGGTCTTAACATGATGATCATAATTGACGGGCATTACTCAACGTGACATGGTGGAGCAACCAACTTACGAACAATGCGTCTGCTTAGCAATGCGGAAACCCTATCTGGTCTGCATTGCAGATGTGGTGAAGGCAGTCAGCTGATCCAAAGGTTAAAAGGAGGAGCTGAGAAGGGATCTGCATCGGAGGGAGCTGCGCATAGGCGCAGCAATTGCCCTACTCGAAGTGTGTTGCCATTAGCATATCTTGTATTTCTGGGTATCGCAGCGGAGGAAAAGCATGTGGAATCAAAGCGGTGTGGAGTGCAAAGGCCCAGCCTCGCTCACAAGGCATCATCGTCATCAGGCACATCTCCATTCCGCCGCGTCCTCTTCCTCGCCGGACTAGCCTGCAGCGCCTCCAGCTCTGCGATCCTCGCTTGCAATTCGTCTACTTTGCCATTCGCCGCGTTGAGTTGCCGCCGTGTCTCCTCTGCCTTGTGTTCCTCCAGCCGTCGCATCTCGTGCTCGGCTTGTTCGAGCTCCGCTATCCGGCCACGGAAGAGATCGTTGATGACTTCGAGCTCGCTGACCCGCGTTCGCAGATGTGCGTTCTGCGCTTGTACAGAGTCGTAAGATTGTGGGGTGTCTAGCTGTCCCGATGCACCGTTCATGGATGCCGCCGAGGGACTGGGTTGGCGTAAAGCGAAGTCGCCACCAGTCAAAGAGACGGTGTCGAAGATGTGTTGAGGGGCGATGTTGGGGTTATGTTGTGCCACTCCGTTGTTGTCATTGCCATTTACGCCGTGCATGTGAAGTGCGTTCATCCCACCCGCGCTAGCAACATCCGGATGTGCTGCGGCATACCCGTTCGGAGGGAGCGGTCTGGCCGGTTGTCCATCTGCACTCTCCTGCTTCCTATGCTGCGAGGTCTTGACGCGATTGCGGGATTTGATGACATCGGTTTTGAGGTGGATGGGTCGTGGACGGCCGTGGAGTTTGAGGAAGAGGCCGCAGGCGTTGCAGAGGACCGAGCCGGATTCGTCGCGACGCCAGAGAGGGGTGGTCGATGTCGCGCAGTTTTGGCACACGGGCTAGACGAGTATCAGTCAGGCTGTGATCATTGCGACCCCGGCATGGTTGGAGAGGACGAGGCTGTTGCTTATCGATATTCATCGTTATCGATACGAAAGTCGCCGCAATCTCGAAATCGCGAGATCTAGCCCTTCTCTTTCAACAGATCACACATCACGTACCGGTCCATTTTGCTGCCCCCCAGCCGTGGCCGGTGGGGCGTATTGAGTAGTGTTCATGCCGCTGATGGGAGTGGACGATCTGGAGCTGCGTGGAGAATGGATGTTAGGCAGACATTCCTGCGCGAGCGAAAGAGAAGATTCGCGATAAGGTTTGGCTTGGCAAGCTCCGGGCACGCCCAAAGTGCAGGAACGCTCGAAGCTCTTTCCAACTCTTGTACGAATGTGTGGTTTTGCTCGATACATACCTGATTCCGTTGACGGCTGCAGCAGATGCATTGGCAGCCAAGGATGCAAGTGTAGACAATGCTGGCAGCTGTTGTGATGTGGAATGGATCGAGCTCGGCAGGGACTCTATACTGAATGAGCGCTGCAGCACTGGGGTGGAGTTTTGTGTCGAAGGCGGTCCCGAAATGCTCGTTGCGTAAGCGTGTGCGTCGTGGGAGGGAGTGGTGCTCGGTGGTCTGCTGGGCATGTCGGAGAAGAAGGAGGGCGGAGGCTTGAGCAGAGGGAGTGATGGACTGGCGTATTGGAGCATGACGGAGGGCGGATGGAGTGTAGGATGTCGGAGACTCTCAGGCGGAGCGGATAGCGTGTGGAAGAGCAGAAGGAAGGACTATGCCATTGCCGGCATGGCAGTAAAAGGCTGGGGAGTAACGAACGGACGACGTGCTAGCACGTCAAGATACCAAGTAAGAGCGAGTGTTGGTATTGAGCTGAACCAGCAGAAGTCTACATCTCTCTCGAACTTCACAAAAGAGAATGTCTATGGCGCCGATAAGGGGCGGTGCGCGGAACGCGCAACAGCGCTTGGACCGTTTAATCAAATGACGTGCAGCACTAAACGGTGCGCGTCGACAAGGCTTGCAACGGGCGGGAGGACGTGATGTGCGGGTGATTGGCGTCCTTTGGTTCTAATCAATTGCAGTCCGCTCCGAATCGGGTGTGTTCTGCTGTAACCATTCGAGCGTCTGACGAGCATCCTTGCCAGGCTCTGAAAGGTACTGCCAGGACGTGCTATAGCCGGCTCGTCGACCAGGGCCCTCTCCCATCCCTGTCAGCGGTAAAATGACCTGAACGCCTGTCGGGGAAGTTTGATTTAAGAAATCTCGGCAAATGGGAGAGGAGCCACAGGTAATGAAATATGTAGGGCCAGGCCCGGCGCCGTTTGCCCCTTTGCGCGTGGTGGAGTCTGGAAAACGGGCCGCACGGGCAACCCGCACGCCTCCCGCTGAGCCTCACCTCACATGCTCCACGTGCGCTCCAGACATCCCAGCGGAAACAAAAAGCGTCCAAATATACCTCCCCATCGTCGAGAATGGTGAGGATACAGCATCATGCCTTCTCAACGTCCACGCCGCCCGCAGTCCGGCTATGCCATCCTGGCGCAAGCAGAAGAGGAGGAAGAAGAGGAGGAGCATCCGTACTCAGACAACGATGATCCCTTCAAAGATCCGCCGTCCCTCTCCACCCGTCAACCCGAGTATGAACCGATCCAGCCAAAACGGAGAGACCACATGCGATTGCCTCCGCTTGATTCACCTCGACATCCTCGCCGCAGAAGAGCCAACAGCACGGTGGACATCAAGGCCATCAACGCGCGATTGGAACGCTGGGCGGAGGAGATCAAGGAGCGCTTCACCAGGCGGCGCATCAAGGGGAAGAGCGCCGAGGAAGAAACGCTAGAGATCCACCATTCCGTCTTTCAAGCCCCCGACGGCATTCGACCAGCCACCAAACAGAGTCTCGAGAGCGATGATGAGGATGCGGGGACAATGTCGAAATTGGAGTTTGACGATCTTGTTGAAAGCGTGCGAACTGCGATAGAGCTAGGCCTGCACCCCCTCTTGATCTCTCAAGGAAGCAGTGGGTCATACTTTGCGAAGAACAGCGGCGGGACCACAGTGGGAGTGTTCAAGCCCAAGGACGAGGAGCCGTATGCCAACAACAACCCCAAGCTCATCAAATGGCTTCACAGGACCATTCTGCCGTTTGCCTTTGGCCGAGCATGTCTGATTCCGAATTTGTCGTATGTGTCGGAAGCAGCAGCATACGTCCTCGACACGCAGTTGCGAACTGGTCTGGTACCTTACACTGCAGTGGTCAGCCTCAGCAGCAAGAGCTTCCACTACGACTACTTTCACCGAAAGGCGTACTACCGGCGGAAGAAACCTTTGCCGGAAAAGCTGGGCTCCTTTCAGGTTTTCCTGAAGGGCTACAAAGGCGCCACCGAATTCCTTCGAGAGCATCCCTGGCCGGATGCGAGCGCTGCCTCCACCGTACCTACCAGTCATCAACGAAGAACACGCCGGAAACGATGGGATGAGACGTGTAGGCCGAGCAGCCGGCATGCCACCGAGGAAGTGGAGACGGATGAAGAGGCCGAGCTGGACGAGACGCCAGGCAGGAATACACCAACACAATTTTGGTCGCCGCAGTTACAGCAGAACTTCCGTGAGCAACTGGAGAAGCTGGTCATTCTGGACTACATCATGCGCAACACGGATCGAGGCTTGGACAATTGGATGATTCGAATCGATCAGGAGACTGGCGAGGCGAGTATTCTCAGAGACGTGAAAGCAGCGAAACAGACGCTGTCCGGTGAGGAAGAATACAGCAGCAGAAAGGAGAACATGACTGCGCGCCCACCCACTCAAACATCAACCCAATCAGCACGCATCGGTGCCATAGACAACAGTCTCTCCTGGCCATGGAAGCATCCCGACGCCTGGCGCAGCTTTCCCTTTGGCTGGCTCTTCCTCCCCGTCTCGCTCATTGGCCGCCCTTTCTCCGAGAATGCAAGAAAACACTTCCTCCCGCTCCTCACCTCCAAAGACTGGTGGTCGGAGACGCAAATCCGCCTGCGAAAGACCTTCGAAATCGACGCCGACTTCCAGGAGCGTATGTTTGCTCGGCAGATCGCCGTCATGAAAGGCCAGGCGTGGAACGTAGTCGAGACGCTGAAGACGCCGGATCACGGCCCATTGGAACTGACGCGGCGAGCGAGAGCTTGTGTTTGGGACGATCTGGTGGATATTCCCGTCGCCACGCCACTCGAACGGCCGAGTGAAGAGATGCGGCGACAGGCGGTCGAGGCGCAACACCAGACCTCGCAGCGGCCAACAAATCTTCGCGAAGAAGAAGACGAAGAAATGGATATCGCAACAGCGCTGAACGGGCACACAACGACGAAGCGGCCAGATGCACTCCTCGGCTTCTCCAGTCCGTCATCAACACGAGAAGAAAGCGAGAATCCATTCAACCAATCCCGCCAAAACAGCAGCCAAGACATCCACACCGCCAACCCCAACACCTCCAGCCCCTCCTCCCCAACCCTCCTAAAAGAAGTCTCCGCCTCCGCACCCCGCCCCTCCGCCTGGCGCAACCGAGCAGCAGGCAGAATGAGCTACGAAGCGCCGCGCTCCTTGCGCTTCCCTGGCGGCGGTGGTGGGTCCTCGCCTACCGAACGTCGCAGGCGGTTTAGCTTCGCGGTCACGCGCGGTCTGGGGCTCAAACCTTCTCGCTGGGGAGAGGAGGATGGCGAGGGTGATGAGGGGGATCTGGGCTACTCTGCTGCGAACGATGGGCGGAATGCGACGCGCAAGGTGATTGTGGAGCGGTTGGAGTTGGTCAAGAGCCGGACGCCGGTTTTCGAGTGGTGTTGAACGTTTGGTTTGATGAGCTGCATGTCATGATTCGGCTAGATGCTCGTGGAGCTATGAGTGAATGATATGGTATCCTGTTCTCTTCGCTGCCATTCAAGGGTGTGGTCGGTCGTTGCTCTCACTGATTGGCCAATTCGCACTTTCCGGATTGAGACTTGCCGCGCCCAGTCGTCGTCCATGGAACTTTCTAACCTTGACTCACCATCAATCTTCCCGTTGACCATGAAGCACACGAATTGTCCTTGACTTCCCTTGCTTTAGTCTCAAGGAGAGTGCCTTGTAGAAAGGGAAAATGGCGTCAACTGACCCACTCCTCGCCATTCGAAACCAAGGTCCGATAGAGTGCGGCGAGGACGCTGCCCAACATTTCGGCTTCGACAAAGGATACCGGAACTTGAACCATGGTGCGTGACCATCCGTCTCACAATGCAATGCCCAGATAATAATAACACCCCCGCACAGGCTCTTTCGGCACATATCCCCAAACTCTGCGGCCCATCGTCTCGCACTTCCAGATCCGCGCAGAAGCTCGCCCCGACGCCTTCATTCGGTACGAAGAGCCAACCTTACTCGACGAAGCGCGAGAAGCAATCGCAAGTTATGTCCACGCACCAGTTGAAACGTGCGTCTTCGTGCCGAACGCCACGACAGGCATCAACACCATTCTCCGGAACCTGGTCTATCAACCAGGCGACATTATAATCTACTTCGACACGGTTTACGGCTCGTGCGAAAAGACGATTCGCTACATCACCGAGACGACGCCAGCGGAGGCAGCGAAGATCAAGTACAAGTACCCCGTGTCGGACGACTTTCTCTGCAACGCATTAGAAAGCACCATCGCTTCTCTCCGCAGAGAAGGCAAGAACCCCCGCCTCGCTCTCTTCGACACCATCGTCTCCCTCCCGGGCGTCCGCATGCCCTTCGAACGCCTGACATCCATCTGCAAAGCCGGGAAGGTCCTCTCACTCATCGACGGCGCGCACGGAGTAGGCCACATCCCTCTTGACCTGACGGCACTGGATCCAGACTTCTTCGTCTCTAATTGCCATAAGTGGCTCTACGTCCCGCGGGGATGCGCGGTGTTGTACGTCCCCCTGCGGAATCAGGACGTCATGCGCTCCACGCTTCCGACGTCGCATGGTTTCGTGCCAAAACTCAGAGAAGGCGAGGAGCCGATCACGAACCCGCTGCCGCCTGCAAAGGGGAAAAGCGACTTCGTAGTCGGGTTCGAATTTGTAGGAACGACGGACAACTCGGCTTATTTCTGCGTACCAGCTGCGCTGGAGTGGAGGCAACATCTCACGTGGGGAGGCACGAAGGGCGAGGAAGCAGTGATGGGGTACATGCACCACCTCGCGAAGCGAGCGGGCGAAATTGTGGCCACGGCGTTGGGGACGGAAGTTCTGGAGAACGAAGCCGGGACGTTGGGACAGTGTGCGTTTGCGAATGTGCGGTTGCCTTTGGTTGGGGCGGAGGTGTTGACGAGCGGAGAGACGGGCGAGTGGGTGTTGGTTGCGCAGTGGATTGCGAGGACGCTGGCGGAGAAGTATGATACTTTCATTGCCATTATCTTCTTTGGGGGCGCGTGGTGGATGCGGTTGAGTGCACAGGTTTACTTGACTGAGAGGGATTTTGAGTGGGCGGGAGAGATGCTGAAGGAGGTGTGTGAGAGGGTGAGAAGAGGGGAATGGAAGGCAGGCAAGGCTGTGAATGGTTCGTCGTGAATGCATACACCTCTAGAAAACTTGTCTAGAAAACGCTCGAGCTTCTATTACTTTACTCTGCTCCGGAAGACCGAGCCTTCTCTTCCTCCGCGGCTTTGGCGTTCTTCGCCTTATCAGTCAACCGAATAATGCGCGGCGCAAAGTCTTCCTTCCCAAACGCCCCGACGGCCGGATGCCCGCCTCTCGCCGCCTCTTCACTAGCAGAAGTCGATTTCCAAGCCGTCTTCCTCTTCTCGTTCGCCCAGTTCCCCCAAGAACTCAGATAGGCGCCAGCCTTCTGGCCCGCCGCAGCAACACTAGCCTGCGCCTGATTTAAATCCACTTTGGAAAGAATAGGAGCACCGCTATGATGCTGCGTTTTGTCGCGTGCGCCGTTCTCCGTCGGAGCAGCAGCAGAAGAAGAAGAAGCTCGAGCATCATCCGCTCGTCGCCGCTGCGCTTCACGCATCACTTCAATATCAGCCCAGACTTTGTTGAACGCCGTAGTGACGTGCACTTTCCCGTCCGCGAGACGCTTGTGCACGACCTCCTTCGTCTGGTTAAAGCGTTCGTCCAGATGCAGCTCGGCGACTTGCGTGGCTAGGCGACGCTGCACGTCGTCGATGGTCAAGCCGCCGGCGCACGGGTGTCGGGGTTCAACGACGTCGAAGAGATGGCTGTCTGTTGTGCGGTTCCAGAGGCGGTAGTTCTCTGTCTCGCGCCAGGCATCGAGATAGGCGGGGGAGAATTCGTGGGAGGGGTCGCCTTCGACATCGGCGAGACGGGCCTTCGGGTCGGCTTCTTTGTTTGCTTCGAGGTATGCGTGGTATTTGCTTGCGGATAGCATGGCGAGTAGGTATTCTTCGAACTGCAGGCGGATAAACTCTTCGCTTCCGGCGTAGCCGTGTGTTTTGGATCGAGAGGGATCGGAGTCGTCCCAGGTGTCGTTTACCGCCTGCGTGAGGAAGTCGATCCATCTTCGATCGGCGGTGGAGAGATGTAATGCTGTTCGAAAAGTCGGTGATAAAATGTTCACGACATCTTCGTCGAGATTGACCAGAACATCGCAGTATCTGTCCTTCTGCTGTAGCAGTAGACTGTTCGTGCTGCCGACCACGTATGATTTCGTTCCCAGATCGGCGAGAATCTCCAATTGCTGTAACGGTGTATAAGGACCAAAGAGACTTCCTTTGCCAAATACCTGAAGAGGAATGCCCATGTAGGCTAGCAATGATGCTCGGTCGCTGGTCCGCACCGAGTCCGGCCGCTTCAGTGTCTCGGCATAGCGGTCCATCTGTGGATCAGCACAGTCCCTTAAGCTACGCACGAGCCCTGGGATGAGAGATAGCAAGGCGAATTGGACCTGGCATATTCGTTCGCAGTGTGAGCCAAAGAACAGCATCTGGGTTCGTTAGCATTGCACCGTAGCGTCAGGGAGCCATCTCGAGGTACCTTGGGTTGCAGAAGCAAAGCTTTCAACAGAACCAGAGTCTGCCATTTGAATGTATGCACGACCTCGCGCAAGCTTAAACCGAAATACTGATCCCTCTCATCGTCCGCAATCGCGCCATCCTGAAGCAAGCTCTCCTGGAACCGCTGCAGAATCCGTCAGCATCGAGGACCACCAGCCAAGCGAACGGTGCCGAGACAACAGTGGTCCACTGACCTACCGCAAGAATCTCACAATCCCGAAAGTCCTTCTGTGCAAACCAAGCCCGCGTGACAGCACTTAGCCTCTCCCGCAACACACTAAACGACTGCGGCTTATCGGTAATAGCCACCACGGCCTTTTGCACCGCACTCCTCGTCACCTCTGGCGGGCGATGGACAAGCTCCGCGCTATCGATGTGGTGCACACAGCTAATGCCGAAGACGGATGTGGGCTCGACGTCTGCTCCTTCTCTTCCCTTATGCACGAGGCTGAAGTAGCTGAACTCCTCTTCAGACTGGTGTGCGCCGTCTGGCAGGGCCATGTAGGGGATGAGGTGCCAGTCATTCTCGGCTGTGGGGTCGCTGTCGCCCGCGCCGAACCAATGTTCTATCTCGGGGCCTCGGGCATGGTGGAAGTCCACGACGCAGAGGAGCGGTTGGAACATGTTGACTGGGAGATATTGGTGTGTCCGCCACGAAGGGCGATATGCTGGCTCTTAGCTCTCTGTTGACGACTTCATCCTCGAATTCTACAGCTCCGGGATGCTGGTCCGCATAAAGTGACAAAAGTGATGTTTGTGGAATGATGATCTGCAAGACGTCTGGACATTTCTTGGGGAAGACTTCATGCCTGAGGCACGAATCCATCGATTGGTGACCTCGGCTTAAGCCACTCCGAGCTCGGAAAAGCAAGAGAGGACGAGGAACATCCAAGTCGTGCTCGTCACCTCACCTCTATTCCCTCCACAAACACCCATCTGGTAGCCGTGCCAGACACACCCACACCCACCATGGCACCGCCCTTACGCAACACCTTGCTCCGGCAAGCAAACACCTGTCTCCGCCAAAACCGTCCAACAGCCACCGCCCGCCTAACCCGCACCACCTTCTTACAACGCCTCGCCTCCTCCCTCGCCGTGTTGGAGCAACGAGACGGCAAACTCAACATGTCCTCGCTCGCCTCCATTTCCGCCGCGCAGAAACTCGGCGGCAGCATCCACGGCTTCGTAGCCGGCGGCAACATCAAAGCCGTGGCAGACCAAGCCTCCAAAATCGAAGGGCTGGAAAAGGTCATCTTCGTCGACAACGATGCCTACGATCGCGGACTCGCGGAGAACTGGGCGCCCCTGTTGGTGGAGAATATCAAGAAGGGCGGCTACACGCACGTGCTCGCGGGCCACTCGGCGTTTGGCAAGAACTTGCTGCCCCGCGTGGCGGCTATGCTCGACGTCCAGCAGATCAGCGACATCACCGAGATACAGGGCGAGGATACTTTCGTCCGTCCCATCTACGCCGGCAACGCGCTCCTCACCGTCCAATCCGCCGACAACCCTAAGCTCCTCACCGTGCGCGGCACCGCGTTCCCCTCAGGCAACGCAGAAGGCGGCAGCGCGAGTACAGAAGAGGGCGTGGACCCCAAAGCCGAATGCCCGACAGAATGGGTATCCGAGAGCCTCGCCAAGTCGGACCGGCCAGATCTCGCCTCTGCAGAGAAAGTGGTCTCCGGTGGACGTGGCTTGAAGTCTAAGGAGGAATTCGACCGTCTCATGCCACCTCTCGCCGACGCCATAGGAGCCGCAATAGGTGCATCGCGTGCAGCAGTCGACTCCGGTTTCGCGGACAACTCGTTGCAGGTGGGCCAGACGGGCAAGAACGTCGCGCCACAGCTGTACCTCTGCGCGGGCATCAGCGGTGCCATCCAGCATTTGGCTGGCATGAAGGATTCAAAGGTCATTGCCGCAATCAACAAAGACGCAGGTAAGCATTTCTAGGGAGAACTCGTACAATGGGACGAAACACCTGCTAACACTCAAACTTCGCAGATGCCCCAATCTTCCAGGTAGCAGACGTGGGACTCGTGGGCGATTTGTTTGACAAGGTGCCGGAGTTGACGGAGAAGCTGCAGAAGCAGTGATGACAGGCATGGCGGAATCTTATTAGAGATATATCTGGCGTTATTGATGGCCCTTGGAGCGTGAGGCGCGCATACGTATCATGGCCTGGCGATAAATGGAGCTGAGCCATTTGTACAGTGTTTTGACTCAGTACACACTTCCCACTTACGAACTTGACCGTTTCTCCTACGTGAAGCGTACTCGTTGTCTACCAGTTCTGATCGCCCCTACTCATCTGCAACGAAGCTATGCCGTGCCAGCGGACTCGTTCCACTCCGCCTGTAGTGCCGACGACTCGCACTAGAGTTTCGTACTCCGGCCACACGGCGTGGCAACGGGGCTGGCGTGATCTCCGCGCCCTCACTTTCCACGTCCGTGCGAGTAGGCGTCCTGCCTCGCTCCGGCTTGTCCTCGTTCGACGCGGAGAGAGTAGCAGAAGGGCGAGCAGGGACGTCGAAATGCAAGGACACCGAGTCGTCCGAGATGGAGGAGCGAGCGGAGCTGTCCACACCGTGTACAGCTTCTTCCCTCGTATGCCCATCGAGGCGTTGAATAATCTCTGTCCGTCCAGGGGGGCCAGCCATTCCAGACCCCGGCGGCACATCCCCATCAACAACCTCCAGACCGCGATCGCGAGACCCAAAAAGACTCTCCACCCTGCGCGGCGTATGCACCGAGAACACCGAGCTAGCAGACGACGAGCACGCCGAGTCTTCACTCTCATCCCTCCGATCGACACGATACACGCCAGCTTCAGCACGCCTGGACCTCGCCGTCATGTCTGCTCGCAAAACGCCAGAGTCGTTCTCCTGCCTGAACCAACCCGCGGCGATTTCCGGCGCCGGCGCGAACCTGCCTGCGAGGCGACGTGCGGGCTGCACGGGCGCCGTGTGCGCGTGCATTTGATGGGACGAAGCTTCGAGAGCGGGTTTGAATGTATCCGGCACGACGTTGAGTTCGTCGCCTTCTTTTGCTGCCTTTTCCACCGCTTCTTCCGGCGTCGTGCTCGCGTCCGCTTTTTTCGCGTCAGCGCGCGGTCCGCCCCAGGTTCGCTGACTGGCGGTAAATATGCCGTAAACCATGTAAGTCCAGTTGAGCAGGGGATTGAGCAGGAACATAAGGGGATACAGCCAGATTTTGTACCGGTGGAGTTTGGCGCCGAAGTACAACATCAGCAGCCAATTGAGTCCGAGAGACACGGCTATGAAGCCCGCGGGGAGGTTGGTGATGCTCTCAGCTGTAGTGAGGAGAGAGAGGACCATGATGAAGAAGAGCAGAGCCGTAGTGCGGATAGTATTCTGCGCGAGACGGATGAGGATCAGCAGAGGGTAGCGTCTCCAGAGTCGGATGTCGGTTAGCATGCAGGCTTCGTTGGTTATGAAGCCTAGGAACCATCTGCGGCGTTGCTTCAGGAGGCTGGCGAAGGTCTGCACTGCTTCCGTTTTGCAGAAGGCGGCGGTGTTGAGTTGGATTTGGTAGCGGTGGCGCGCGCCGATCATGAAGAGGTGCGTCAGCCATCTGTCTTCGCCTAGATGGCATTTGCCGTAGTCGAAGAGGTCGGCGCATTGCTCTGCTTTGTCCGCGAAGTAGTATTTGGACATACGACGGAAGGCCGAGAAGCGTAGGATGGTCAGCGCGCCGGGGAGACAGGTCACGGAGCCGCAGGCTGACTCGACGGAACGCTCGAATAGCTGGCCGTGGACGTATTCCATGTCCTGGAGAAGGGTGATGAGGGAGTGACGGACTGTCGTGCTGGTGATGATGCCAGTCATGGCGAGCATGCTGCGATTGCTGCCTGGACGGAGCTCCATCTCGTACATGAAGTTCTGGATGCAGAAGCGGTCGAGGATGCAGTCGGAGTCGATGAATAAGAGGAACAAGTTGTCGTTGCGGCGCAGGTAGTCCGCGTAAACCTTGTCTATCAATTTGAACGTCTTCTTCTGACAGCTGCGTTTGCCTCCGTGCTTGAATCGAGAGACTGTGACTCGACATCCCCGGTACCGCACGTCGATGCTCGTCGGGTAGCTCTCGAGCGTGAGAGGAACGCCCAGTTGCTCGATGGTGTTGAGATAGAGCTTATTCTCCTCATCGCCGTCAAAAGAAAGGAAGACATGCAGACACGGCGCAGGGTAATCGCCATTAGCGATAGAGTCCACCGTCCTCAGCAAGATCTCAGGGGTTTCGTTGTAGCACGGCAAGATGATGACAACCTTTGGCGCCGTGTGCTCATCCAACAGCGTCTTGATCTGCCGCCTGCGTCCGAGATTATGCGTAACGAGCTGGAAAACGCAAAACAGCCAGGGAACCGTGAGCAAAGCGGCGAAAGTGTAAAACGCAAACCACTGCAAAATCGCAATCAGCTCGCGCGGGAAGTATCGCACAATCCCCGGCGGCAAAGGGAGCGTAACAACCATAACAGGAAGAAAGACGCAGCGCATGAGGACGAAGAAGATGATGTTGAACACGGCGAGGGCGCGGATGCCTAGCCTGCCTTTCCCGCTGGCTTTCTGGTAGACTTTGACGAGGCAGTAGAGGAAGGCGAGCAGCCAGAGGAACCATTCGAGGAGAGCAGCTAGCATGACTGTGCCGACGATGCCGACGTAGACGATGTCTCTGGTTGGCCATGTTGTGTCTGATGTCGAGGGTGAGATGGTACTGGCGGCGGTCGGTGAGGTTGACATATCTCTAGGTTGCTTCGTACGAGGATCCCGACTCAGCTACGCTGAATCACCTGTGGCCATCGAACTTAGTGCAGAGAGTGAGCGAGACAGACGAAGAAGCTTTCGACAAGCATAGAAAGTAGTAATAGCGAAAGGGCAACAAACGACGTCGACAAACGAAAGGCAGCGTGCGCGCCTTATTCACGCACAGCATTCACTCTACTTGCGCGAAAAGTGGCAGACAGGGTCAGAGATGAATATACAAGTTGTGAATGTACTTTCGGAGGGAGGTTCACGTGTTGTAGTGCGGGACCGTACCTGTAGTCACAAAGCAGCCATGGAGAATATTGATGATCAAGAGGTGACGTTAGGAAGCTGCACGTCCGAGCTTTGGGCCATCTCACAGAAGCGCTTGGTTCAATGGAAGCAAATGCTCCATTCCTGCCTCGAGCGATGACTGATCTTATGAGATAAGGTAGACATTGGTTCACTCATGGCAGGGAAAAAGCACACAGAAAGAAGCATGATACATCGGCAGCCCTAGACGTCTGCGATTCCCCCTCAGTCCTATCTCACTTCCCCTTCCGCACTCCCGAATGTCCCCTCTGTCTAAAGGCCAGAGCAAGATCCCGTCCAGCAGAAACAAGTCTCCCCTCCCTTCCTCCCCGCGTACCCCCGTGTGCATTCCTGACAGAATACCGCAGAAGAGGTCAAAGGCACGCTTTGCAAAACAGCCACCGAATCCAGATACAACCCGGAGCAAAAAGGCCAGAACTGTGCTGGCTCCTCCTCCGCCCACCACGCCCCCGGCCCAAAAGAAGAAACGCATTAGTGCTCACACAGTAGCTGAGAAAGCTCGTCGGTGTTGTTCCTGCCGCCCACTTCCCAAAACTCCTTGTCGCTGGTAAAAGAAAAACAGGGTATTATTCGGCGTGTTGCCGGGTGTCGGGATGGTGCGGAGGAATCAGAAGGTGGGTGAGTGTGTTGAGCGAAAAGAGGCATGGATGTGTGTGGTCGGCCTTATAAGATGCCCGAATCCTTGAGTGCGTTCTGGAGGATGGTCTCTTTCACCGCAGCGAAGACCAGGCGAATGTTGGAGGTGTCGGTCGCTTGTGTCAAGCTGCAGATACGAGTTAGTCTAAAGGGCGTGACTTGAATAGCGGCAGTGCAACATACTGAGGATAGAGGTTGAGATGTGCGCGGTTGACCTGATTGAATCTCCACAGCAGGTACTTCGCCGCGCGATTGACGTCGTTACCGCCAGTGTAGTCGTTGAAGTAGTTGATGAGGGGGGATTTGGGCAGTTTCGCGCGGAAAAGGTCGACTTTGTTCAGGAAGAGAATGATCGATGTGCGCATAAACCATCGGGAGTTCACCACCGAGTCGAAGAGGACAAGGGATTCCATCATGCGGTTCTGTGGGGTTGAATAGGTTAGCGCACGAGTTTCCTGTGGCGGGTTGGCGGATAGCGGCGTACTTGACTGCTCTCTTCTAGGAGCACCTGGTCGTATTCGCTCAGGGCGACGCAGAAGATGATGGAGGTGACGTTTTCGAAGCAATGGATCCATTTCTTCCGCTCACTTCTTTGCCCGCCAACATCGAACATGCTGAGAGATTGTGTCAGTGATTGGAAGCATGGTGCGGCCTTGGAGCACTAGACTCACTGTATACTCAATTGGCCCATCTGAAACCGGGTCTCGTATATACCAGTCGTCTTTGTTCGCGCCCGCAAGACGTCGGATTCGGTCGGGGTATAATCGGGCTGGGCTATCCTCTTGATTTCGTCGAAGAAGCTGCGCATCATTAGCCACGTTCTTCCCCTGGGGCAAAGGGGATAGACCATACTACGGCGCAGAATCCATGAGATAGAACTCATTCGCGTGATCGAGAAGCTTGGGGATGCAGGGATCATTCCATATGTCTGTGATTGCATCTCCCACTTTTTCGTCAATGGTGGCCTCGGGCTCTGGGTCGACAACGTATTCCGTGATGTACTCGACGTGCTCCTTGTTCTTCTCTTCTTCCACTTCGATCTCGAACTGGCGCATGGCTGCAATGAGCGCCTTTGCGCAATCGACGACGTTCTTGTAGATGGTATGCCGGTACTGGGCCAGCTCGTCTTCGGTGTAGCCATTTTGATGGATGATCTTCATCTGCTTGACAATGGTACTCTTGCCACTCTCGCCGGAGCCTGTTGGATGTTGGTTAGTAGGCTGTTTCCGAACCTTTGCATGACAAGCACGGATCAACACACCTAGCAGTAATATCTTGCATTCCCGCCGCAGCGTCTTCTTATCTTCTTCAAGCGTGCGGTCAATGGCCTGACTGCGCTTCTTCTGCTCGCCATCGTCGTTGTCACTGCTCATGCAGGCACCCATCATGCAGATGCGAGGCTCGCGGCCTGAGGGCTCATGCGAGCTTGGGGCCGGGGGTGTGGAGGGCCCCCCAATCGGCGTGCGAAGCGGCTATGCCACTGTTGGTGGGATTGGTGATGCGTGTGGGGATGAATCGCAGATCGTGGTAGGAGGAGAGGCGGAGGAGGGGAGAGGGACACGGTGTGGTGCGGTGCGGCGCGATGACGGGTGTGGGCCAAGATGCGGAGTGGACAATGCGGAGTGGGCAATGCGCTGGGGAAGAGACGGGAAGCGGCGGCGGCTGCTGTGGCCGTGCGGCTTAGCCGTGTTGATGGAGAGAGAGCTATGGATGGGTCAGCGGGGGGGCGGGGATGCAGCGGCGGAGATGGGGAGCGGAAGTCTTCGTACGGTGGACACGCGCGGAGAGCAGAGATGGATGATGTCGTGACGGCGGGGTGGATGACGGGGTGGAGTGGAGGATGGTAGGCGGAGGGTGAAGCTGCCCGGGCTGCTTGATGATGGCTTGGCTGGCTGGCTGGCGGACTGGCCGATGCGGGCTGGACTGGACTGGCATGCACGGGCGCGCTGGATTGGAGCTCGCGCTTGCCTCCTCAGTTCGGCTGTCCAGAGCGCTGATCCCCGCTAAACCCGCCTGGGCCGAGAGGGCCACGCGAGAGCAGCCCCACTAATAAACGTGACGCCCGCCTCGCCTCTGCCTCTCCGAATATGGTGGACAGGGCAGGTTGGCAAGCGAACGAGTGTTCTGTTCTACCACTCGGCAAACATCACCCGCAGAGGTTCAGATGCGCACAATTGGTAATAATGCAGACGACGGCACCTTTGTGCAAGTCTACCCGCGCCACAGATGACGCCTGAGTAGGTGATGCTGTCAAGTCGAAACGCCACCACGGCCACGACACTCTATCCAGCCTTTGCCGGCCCTCGTGGTCTGGTACCAGAGGACGACTCTCTGCTCTAGACCTTGGCTGCAGGGCTTCCCGAGTACTGTGACCAGCTATCCGTGAACAATACATGGAAGGGATGATGCAAGGCAGGAACTGGCCTGCTCGCGCAGAGACATACACAAGGCGATGCGCAAATCTACATTAGAATTCCTAGTCTCAGTCACAACTGCTATGCCGGCACATTCAAAAAGCGGCTCTTGACAACGGCGCCAAGCTTTGCTGCGTATATGGCGTATATGAGGAATCGTGGTGCAGCGCTCGATCGTCGATTAGATGTCTCGTGTTGTGCTGGTGGAGAGTTTTAGCGTAATCAGGCGCATCAGTATATGGGCGCCGAAACACCTCGTCATTCCTGTCTCCCTCCATTCCCCTTAACTCTTCCACTTCTCACCACCATCTCGCCTGGGTAAGAGGAGTGCACGTTGCGATTCCCCTGCTTCTGCCCGAGGTGTGAGTGGTGCGACTGCCGATCTCCCGCCAATCTATTTTCGCCCCAACCCACCCTCCACCTCTCCAGGGCACGACATCACACTCCGCAGTGCTGCCAGCAGTACTTTGCACAGGGAAAGAGGCAGAAGGAAAGGCACACCGTCGTCGGCGCACCTTCCGTCCCCCCGGACGCTCCTTCTACATCCAGCCAGATCCCGCCTGTGCTGTTCCCCGGGCGTTGCTTGGGGCCCCACCTATCGCCGTTTCGGCTTTGGCTCCGGCCAGACCAGATTTGCCGCAGAGGGAGTTGAAACGGCGCCACGCCCATCGCAGCCTCTTTGCGCCTCACCACCACCACCTCCTCCGCCGCCATCCCCCTCATCCCATCTCTTCGGCGCACCTCCCTCCATCTCCACCCATCGCCTCCGCCCGCATCCTCGCTCGCACGGCCTGATCCCCCTCCTCTGCCGACCAGTGGCCTTCGTCCCCTCTTCCCAACGACAAGATGGCGGAGTTCGTAAGAGCACAGATCTTCGGCACCACCTTCGAAATCACCTCCCGATACACCGACCTGCAACCCGTGGGCATGGGAGCGTTCGGCCTGGTCTGGTGAGTCCATCCCACCCCGCTCCTCCCCGTCCCTGACTCCCCCTTCCCCCAGCGGCTGACGGCGGTTACGATGCGATAGCTCGGCAAAAGACCAGCTGACCGGCCAGGCGGTGGCCGTCAAGAAGATCATGAAGCCCTTCAGCACCCCCGTCCTCTCCAAGCGCACCTACCGAGAACTCAAGCTGCTCAAACATCTCAAGCATGAAAATGTACGCACCCCCCGGCGGATGGGAAGAAACGCGCTGACCTTTGACCGCAGGTAATCAGCTTAAGTGACATCTTCATCTCGCCATTGGAGGACATGTACGTCGGTGAGTATTTCCGCCTTCCCCTTCTCCTCCCGCCATCCCGCCATTGACCGCGTGATGCAGTGACGGAACTGCTCGGCACCGATTTGCATCGCCTCCTCACCTCGCGCCCATTGGAGAAGCAATTCATCCAGTATTTTCTCTACCAAATCCTCGTAAGTGCCATCTCTCCCAACAGTTCCCTCCAATCCCCCCTAATCTCCCCCACTTCAGCGCGGCCTCAAATACGTCCACTCGGCCGGCGTCGTCCACCGCGACCTCAAACCCTCCAACATCCTCGTCAACGAAAACTGCGACCTGAAAATCTGCGACTTTGGCCTGGCGCGCATACAAGACCCGCAGATGACGGGCTACGTCTCCACGCGCTACTACCGCGCCCCGGAGATCATGCTCACGTGGCAAAAGTACGACGTCGAGGTCGACATTTGGAGCGCCGGGTGCATCTTTGCCGAGATGTTGGAGGGCAAGCCGCTGTTCCCCGGCAAGGACCATGTCAATCAGTTCTCCATCATCACAGAGTTGTTGGGCACGCCGCCGGATGATGTGATTCAAACGATTTGCAGTGAGAATGTGAGTTGTGACAGAAGGACATGGCTGTTGGGATTTTGCTAATCTCGAACAGACTCTCCGATTTGTGCAATCGCTGCCCAAGCGAGAGCGACAACCCCTGAAGAACAAGTTCAAGAACGCCGACCCTCAAGGTACACCATCCAGACCTCCACCAGCAACCATCTACTAACCTTCAACCCAACAGCCATCGAACTCCTCGAGAAGATGCTCGTCTTCGATCCCCGAAAACGAATCAAGGCCGGCGAGGCGCTCGCAGATCCCTACCTCGCCCCCTACCACGATCCCACCGACGAGCCCGTAGCAGAAGAGAAGTTCGACTGGTCCTTCAACGACGCCGACTTGCCCGTGGATACCTGGAAGATTATGATGTATGCAACATCCCACGCCTCCGCATTGTATTCCACTCCATTCGTGAACATCAGCTGACTGCTTAACAACAGGTACTCCGAAATCCTCGACTACCACAACGTCGACTCGGCGAATGGCGAAGGCGGCGAGAATGGCGACCACGCCGCCTAAGGGAGAGCAAAGGGTTCATTAATTCATTTGTTTCGATTGGCATTACAACGATATGGAAGCAGAGAGTGCGAGATCGAGAGAGGGTACATTATCAGACGGGCGGGCGGAAGGATGCTTCTTGCGCCTCCGAGGCAATATGGGAATTGGAATTGGGAGAGAGCCGATGAGTTCTTTCTTCTTTTGAAAGAGATGGAATTACCGTGTTGGTTTGCTCGCTCGCTCTCTTGTGGAGGGGAGTGAGCGAGGAGCGTGTATTGTGGTGTACGTTCGGCAGTGTGCGGGGAGAGGAAAATAAGATGATGCGTACAATGAGAGTGTGCTTCTCGTTTTCTTTTCATTCTTTTCTGGCCGCTCGCTCTCTCCTGCGATTCATGAGCTATGTGGTCCGTGGTCGTCTTGCTGACTGCAGGTGTGACGAGGTGCGCGTGTGAGGGTTGTGCGAACGCAAGAGCGGATGCTTGTCCTCTGCTCTCTGTGACTCCGTTTTTTGCTGCTCCTTGTTTTCTCGTCCACCTTGGTACATACCAATAACACAGTCTACGGCAGGACGAGTACGAGGAGTTCACGGATCGAGAAGTACAGCCTCTACTTCAGCGTCGCATACATGCACATTCCCAAAGGCCAGTGCGGAAAGCAAAGAACAAAATAACAGAACACCACGCCCAATGCCCGCGTAATCACATACACTCACTCCCCTGCATCCCCTTCAAGACGCCCGGCCCAGCCCCAAAGAAGCCTCCCTCCCTCATGGTACGATCCCCTAAATCTCATGCCTCATAAACCCCTCCATCCCATCCGCAAAAGGCTCCTCAGGCCCGCCCTGCAGTCCCACCGCGCCCTCAAACCCAGACGCATCCCCTCCCATCCCCTCAGGCCCAACAGCCAACTTCTCCGCAGACGGAACAGCAAGTCTCAAGCCCCCCAACTTCTCCTCCGCCTCGCGGACTCGCTTCCGAAACGCCAAGCGATCAAGGAACAAGCGCTGGCGTTCGCGCTCCAGCTCGCGCCGCTCGGCTTGTAGCAAAGCTTCCATTTCATTGAAGTGCTGCATTTTGAGCTCCAGCTTGGTGAGCTGCAGGTTCACGGCGGCGGAGACTTGGGCGGTGAGTTGGCGTTCCGTGTTGGAGGCTAGGGCGGCGGCGCGGGCGGCGGTCAGGCTGAGGGCCGTGGTAGGGAGGTCGTGGGATGTGGTGGTGGTGGTGGTTGGGGGTTCGCGGGTGGCGAGGGAGGTGGTGTCGTCGATGTCCATGCTTTCGGCGCGTTCGCCTTTGACGGCTGCGTCGGAGGAAGAGGAAGCGGCGGCGGCGGCGGCGCTGTTTTCCGCGCCGGGAGTGGCTTCGCGCTCGAGTCGGCCGCGGAGGCTTTCTTTCATTTGCTCCACGCTCTTGCCTGCTGCTTGTGCGGTGGTCTTGGGGTCTGCGAGGCCTGCGAGGAAGCTCATGACGCTGAGGACGGGGTTGTCGAATTGACTGAACGGGATTCGGCCGCCGGACAGGAAGGCAAAGTCTTGCACGCCATGCCCGCTGCCGTTCATGCTGGCTGAGGGGGCTTCGTCGAGGTATTTGTCTTCGATTTCCAGCTGCAGGAATTTGAGCACGCACTCCTCTCGCGTGCGCGAGCCCACGTGGTCGGCGACGGATTCCCAGTTGTCGTCGAACATTTCCAACCCTTCCAACAGAAGCAGCAGTTCCGCGTCCGACCATGGCGCTCCCTTGTCTGCGATGGTCTTGTAGCGCTCGTTTTCCAGCTTGGTGTAGTCTCCAGACTCAGTGTTGTTGGGGAAGCGACTCTCTACAAAGCATTGCGCACATAAGTCGTATCTTTGCTCTTTGACAGGTTTCGGGGTGGTTGCAGTCGCCGGGGGATTCTTGGAGCAATGGAAGCGCAGTCGCGTGCAGTCCACGCCACATGAGTAGCAGAAGATCGGCTTGCTCTCCTCTTTCAGGCTCTCCTCCAAGCTCTTGCTGCTTGCTTCGCCGCCTGCTTCAGCGCCATCCTCGGTTTGCGCGGGCGTCACATCCTTTCCTTTTTCATCGTAGATGTTTCTCCGCACTTCGAGGTTGGTCTCTTGCTTGCCCGCCGATGCCAAGCGATCAGTCCCGGCATGCGGCTTTCCACTGGTGATGGCGCTATTAGGAGCGGCAGGTTGATGTGGTTGTAAGCCGCGAGGGGTGTCGGCTGTGATGCGGAAGTGGCCAGTGAATGGTGGGCCAATGTTCGACGGTCGAGTATCTGGATCGATCTGCATTCGATTGTCAGTACGCGGGTAATGGTAAGTCCAACTGCGCATTGCTCACCTGGTAATTGATCAAGCCCCACTGCTCGAGAAAGGCATGCACCCTCATAATCGCACAGACATCGCCCGCCAAATTTCGCCGACAAGCCGTGACAGTCAGGTACTCAGCGGGGTTCAATCGGTACGTGTTGATCATGAAATCGCGATAGTCCTTGTACACAGCCTCGGTCTTGGAGCGATTGCGGTTGTTGAAGAACTCCGGCAGCGCCTTCTTCTCCAGACTGTGGATTTGGTGCATGTCAAACCAGACGCTGTAAGAGGGTAATATGATGGCGTGCGCTTGTTCGATGAGATGCGAGCGCGCAGATTGCTCGACAGCCGGCTTAGAGGGGACGGCGGGCGCGGCGGAGTCTGCGGCATCGCCAGCGGCAGGCGTGCCTTGGTTGGTGTCCAGCATGTCCTCATCCTCGCCGCCCGCTTCCTCCTCCGCGTTCTCCGGCAACGGCGCATCAGGAGCATCAATGGGGTTATCAGAGACGGGCGCTTGTGATGGTTCTTCCGCGTCCTCTTCCTCCCCGGCTTCCTCCTCCTCGTCTGCAGGCCGCTCAGTGATGGCTGGGGTAGTCGCGTCGTCGTCTGCCATTGCGGCGTCAGCTTCTTCCGCCGCCTCTGCCTGCTCGGCCTCAATCGCCTCGTTCTCGGCATGGATCAAGTCGTCGGAGGCTTGGCCGGGGGCCTGGTGGTCTTCGTCCGCGAATTCGGAGTCCATCTTGCCTTCTCTTGCGCCTGCCTCCTGGCCGGTCGCGCTTATCCTTGCGCGTGCAAATTGGCTGCACCGGTGGGTTCAGGGTGTGATGATCTCAGTCAGTGCGGTGTAGTGACTGGATTGAGAGCAGATGAGAGGTGGTTTGGAAGAGTTGTAGAAATCTGGAGATGGAGATGCAGGGGACGTGCCGCGCGCGGTCTTGACTTCAAAGTTTCGCGATGGAGGCTGGGCCAAGGTTTGATGCCTCAGGCAGCAGTTTGACCTAGAACCACGCGAATGTGTGCATGTTGAGATGTTCTCCGATAGTCTACTCTCATCCTACTTCTACTCGATGTATAAATGCTAATGCTCGTGGGTCACAGACTCTGTCCTCCCCACCATCCTCAACACCCCCCCCTACTTGAACAAACTCCTAAGCTCCTCAATCCGCTTCTTCGCCTCCTCCGCCCGACTAACCTTCTTCTCCATACTCAACTGCGCCAACTTCTGCTTCTTCTCCTGCAACTCCAAAATCTTCTCCTCGACACTGCCGCGCATGATGAAATGCTTGATGACCACATCCCTCTTCTGGCCTAGACGATGCACGCGGTCAATCGCCTGCGCCTCCACGCCCGGGTTGAACTGCGGCTCCATCATGAAAGCCTTGGACGCCGCGGTGAAGTTCAGGCCTTGGCCTGCTGCCTTGATGGAGGCGAGGAGTACGGTGATGGTGGGATCGGTTTTGAAGGTCTCGAGGACCGCGGTGCGCTTTTTGATGCTCATTGTGCCGTCCAGGCGGACGTGGCCGATGCCCTGCAGGTCCAGGGCGTGCTCGATGAGGTCGAGGTAGGTGGTCCAGCCGGAGAAGACGACGGAGCGGATGGGAGGCTCGCCGGGTGGGAGTGTTGCTGTCTCGCGTTGCGATTCTTTCAGGTCTTCGAGCAACGCCTTAACTTTGGTGTGTGGGCCGGAGTAGGTGCTCTCATCCCACTTGGCTGCTGCTTTGCCCTTCTTCTTGCCTGCACGAGCATCTTGCAAGTTCTTCAGCCCAGTCCGAGTGAGTTCGAAGAGGCCCCAGCGCGTGTACTGATCGCAGTAGACGCATGTGTGGTAATGATCGTCGGTGAGCTTGGGGCGGCTCTCCTCGATGTAATTCTCTTTGCACTCCTCACAAAGCAAGTGGAAGCAAGGCGTCATGTAGCCAAGCGTGTCTTCCTCGTCTTCCTCCTCCGAAGAATCCGTGGAAGAATCGTCAGAGTCAGATTCGTCATCGTCCTTGTCGTTGTTGGGCGTGATCTTGTTACTGCACCCGGCGCAAATGTTGACCTCGCTCTCCATCATCATGCTGAGAGTCTCGTAGGCGCTCTTCTCCGTGATGAAGCTAGTATCCGGCTCCGAAGTCGGCTCGTCGCCGAGATCAATGGCAGTCCCAGCAGTCAACCCTTCGAGCTCTTTCTGACTATCCTCATCCAGCATCTCGCGGCCATGGGCACAGATAGCTCGCAGGCGACCGAGCGACTTCAACACATGAGCGTAGGATTTGCCTTTCAAGCGATCACTACCCCTCAACATCATCCTGAGCTGTTGATTGGAAGCCTTGGCGAACTGCGAATAGATGAGGGCCTCGTCCTCGGAGAAGTCGAGACGCACTCGGTGCGCCGTACGGTCCGTCAAGCCAATATTGTCCTTCATGCGACGAAGAGTGATATTGTCGACGAGGAGGCGAAGATGGGTGATGACATGCTCGCTGGCGGCGCGGAAAGGCGCAATGATGTGCTGCGACCACACCGTGGGATCGTCGAAAGGCTCGATGCGCAAGAATTTGATAAGGGCTCCCAGGTCGTCAAGGCGGTTCTGCACTGGCGTTCCAGTCACTGCCCAGCGACGCTGCGCCGGCAATTTGCAGCATGCCTTACTGACGCCGGTAGAGGGATTGCGGATCTGATGCGCCTCGTCCAAGACCACACGGAACCATTTGACGGAAGCAAGCACCGAAGTTTTCGATTTGTTCCCGCCAAACTCCGCTGCGACGGTCTGGTATGGCGCAAGGACAATGTCGTACTTTGCCAGCTCCTCAACATCGTCAGTTCGGCTGGTGCCATGGTATGAGTAGACTTTGAATCGCGAGGCAACGGTGTGTGTGGCGATCTGCTCTGTCCAGTTCGCCATGACCGATTTGGGGCAGATGATGAGGGTGGCTTTCGTCTGACGCTGGATATCAACCTCGTCCATGGGTGCCTCCTGCTGGCCAAAAGTACGAGCCTCCTTCCGTGTTTCGGCGAGTAGGGCGAGGATGCTGAGCGTTTTGCCCAAGCCCATGACGTCCGCCAGAATGCCGCCTTGGACTGGTTTGGGCTTCTCCTTTTCCTTGTGGTTGGTAATGATGTTGTAATAAACCGTTTCCGACTTTTCTAGCATTGTCTTCCACAAGGAGAACTTGCCGTCGGAACTCGCAATGTCGTCGCCTCGCTCACGCTGCGTCATGAAGTAAAGCGCTTGCTTCTGATGTGAGAGGAGAGGCGTCTTGATGGACGCGACATCGGCTTCTATTCCCGGCAGATCTTCTGTCTTGACCAGGCTGTCGAACATGTCCGAAGTCTCGCGTAGAATCTCCTCTTGCGTGCGAGTGACAAAGCTCGCCTTGGAAGTCTGAGGTGCATTGCGGGCCAGTGTTTTCATTGCGCCGCCAAAAATCTTCGGATCGTGCGGATTCTCATATGCGACTCCTCGCAGTTCGTATTCCGGCGGCCTCGACAGGAAGAACTGGTGCTGGGAGAGGACTTTGCCGATGACCGAGGCACGTACACGAGGCGCGAAGACGACAACACGCAACTTGATGGCTCTCGAAGTGCGGAATCCCGGGAACTCGCCTGGCCTCTTCTCGAGCGGGAGCAAGTAGACTTTCACCCTCATCTTGTTGACGGTGTTGCCGTCTAACAGAGGGCATAGGACATGCGCAAGCTTCGCGTCCATATTTCCAAAGCGCATGCTGACCCCAGTCCCGGTGTCGGAAAAGAGTTCGATGATGAGATTCTGCGCTGGAGATCGGCGGAAGTTGACCCTTGAATCCGGCCAGAATGCTTCCTTGCTATTCTTGGCGGAGCGGTACCTGGAGGTCGTTGGAATCTGCCAGGCGATTGCTTGAGAGTGCAGCATCCCGAGACAGACTTCTTTGTGCTCGGCGCCGGTGGACTCGGAAACCAGCACCACGTCGTTCGTGTCATCCGTGAGATCGATTGGCTCATTGCGCGCGCCCTTCTCTCGCTCCTCCTTCATGTACTTCCCGATCTCTCCGCCACCGGTGATGCCATTGAAAGTCGTCCTTGTGGCTTTGTGCTCTTGGTCATCTTCTTCGTTGGGATCGACGGACTCGATCTTTCGCTTTCGCGGAGCTTGCGCTTGCCGATCGACCAGGTTATTCTGTCGCACAATCAAGTCACCCATGCCGAGCTGCTTGTCGGTATCCATGTTGGTTGATGCGCTGTCGGTCGCAGGAGCGGGAGACTTTGAGATTCTGGAAGCTGCTCTGGGGTCCAGCAGGGCTCTTGCTTCGAGCTTGCGTGGAGTGAGTTCGGCGCTTTCGACTTTCATGCTCGCTGATGGGCTGCCAGGGGTAGGAGCAGGAGACTTCATGCTTGCTGCCGTTTTGGGGTCGAGGAGAGCTTTTGCGTCGAGTTTCGGCGGAGTGGGATCAGCGTCTTTCGACGCTGTCGGCTTGCGGGATTGTTGCGGGCCTGTGGAGAGCGATCAGGGAATGTCTAACGAAGACGTTGCAATCCACCTGCAAAGATGGAGCAGTGATGTAGAGAAGAAGGAGGAGGAGAAGGTTGAGAAGCCTTTGCAACAGCAAAAAGAGGAGGCAGGTGGCAACCTGAAACACCAAGGGAGAAAAGCGTGTGACAATAGCAAAAATGAAGCAGGTGACTATGCCACTCTGACCGTTTTAGGCAAGAGCAGCAGATGAGATCCAAGTGAAGTGATAAACAGGCATCAAGTGATGAGAAGGAGACGTACCATAATGCTTCTTCTTCTTCGGATTTCCCTTGTCCTTCGCCTTTGCCGCCCCTTTCGGGTCCAGCAGTTGCATGTAGCTCATCTTGACGGAGCTGTGGGAGTGTAAGGGTGCGCTCAGTCGAATGCCTTCGCCTTCTCGAATTCATCGCAAGAGTGGATGCGTGCTGGCCACGAGCCTTCACCGAGTGTCCATCTTCGCCGGTAACTTTCACTTCGCTTCACGTTTGGTTGAATTTGATCGGCAATGTTTTGGCATGTGATTGACGTCTTCTGCTGAGTGGGACGGTGCCTTTCACTTCACTAGTTGGGCTTCCGGCAGGAAGTGAGAGGACGCGAAATGAAAATAGATGACGTGAAGTCGCGGAAATGTGGAGCAGTCGCCACACGACGCCAAACCACGTGGCTGTGGTTGGAACGTCTCTCCCCAAGGCTTTCAATGTTACAGTACTTCACCCTGGGTCGGCAATACCTGCACGGCATCATATCGGATGGAGGCAAGGAGATTGTAACACTAGATCACATAGAGCAAAGAATTCTACGGACTCTAATCATAGTAATTCTGCACCTTCAAGCCCTTGAACTCGAAGTTGGTTCCCTCACGCTTGTCCAGAACTGTCTTGTGATGGACGTCCTTGACTCGAGCCCGCACGTACTCGGTCCCAGTAACCACGTGCGCATTCTCATCTTTATCCTCTGCGGTGAGCAGACCAAGTCTGTCCAGAACGGGCGAAGGCACTGCGCGCATGGGTGCATTGTCACCGGGCCTTGAGAAGTATAGAAGGCCTAGGCGAGGGATATCGATCTGATCCTTGGGCGGAGTCACGACACGGTGAATGGTCGATTTAATATATCCTGTGTAGAGTCAGCTATGGTCAAGTAACGGTAAGTTCTCGTCCAAACACTGTCCTGACCTTTGGTAAGGAAGCTCAGGGTATCCGCGGCATTGCACGTAATACCTCCCTTCACAGGCTTGACATACTTCCATTCGCCTTCGGGGGTGCGGATCTGCAGCCCGGCAACGTTTTGAGCGTACAAGAGCGTCAGGGAGCCGAAGTCAGTATGTCCTCCCTTGGAATACGCCTGCGCACGATCCCATTCGTCCTGGGTGCGGACATTGTAAATCATGTATCGCAGGTGATCATCACTTTTACCGTCGTAGTTGTGAAGGTCATAAAGGTAATCCTCCGGGAGTTCCAGGATTATCGCCATCAGGGTGTACAACTTGCGGGCCACTTTCTCATGGAGCTCACGGTGGAAAGACGCAATCTCATCCCAATTCTCCTGGACGACGCGGTGCCGGGGCTCGTCATCCAGCTGTGGAATGGGCTTTTGAACGTTGAGCTACAACCCGTTAGTCGGCGCTGTCAATGAAGAAGCACAAGCCGTACCATCTCAATGTTCTCTTTGATACCAGTGTCGCCGATCCATCGGGAGTTCTCACGGTACCCATAGTCTGACACGCCATTAGCAAAAGTAAACGAAAGCGTCAACGGAAAGTTTGCACTCACACTCGCCCCTCTCAAAATGACAAGGATGCTTTCTCTTCTCCTCCAACGGTTCTTGGAAAAAGGTATTTCCAATGCTGAATTGCCGGAGCACACGCTCATCTTCTATGCCAGTGCCCGTTACGACCCAGAAACCGACGTTGGTGACTGCATCGCGGAGTTGATCGGCGAGAGCCTCCTTGCCGCCGGGCTCATCGAAACGAGACAAGTCGATTTCAACGAGAGGTGCCCAGTCCAGGTCCTCTTTGGTCGGCTCCGGACGGCTCCAGGGCTTGATGGGGATGGTCTTGCTGGTCTCGAGGCCAGATGGCGGCAGTTCGGCGATGGATGGTGCCATGATGGATGTTGTGTGATGTATAGATTCGAGTGTTTCCGATGAGATTGTACTGTAAATCTGTCTTTCCAAGAACGTTTTATCAATTGTGAGGGGTGCAGTGTCGATCAAGTACCTCGACGCCACCGACCTCGGAATGGAGGAGGCGAGCACGCCATACGACGAGCTCAGCGAACCCTGCACATTGATCCCACGTTGCGATGCACGCGAAACATGGCCAAGGCCAGTATCATGCCGATCTTCCCGGGCTGATGAGTTGATCTTACCATCACGCAAGCGATGTCAAAGCGATGAGATGGTGGAGGTGTTGTGAGCCTGCGGTCTTGGCGAAGGGCGGCTGTCGAGCCTGGCATTTCTGTCCCGGGCAGCATTCTCCCCTCGAATCAGCTCGATGTACACGGGGTTGAATCTGCCAGAGAGCGCGATGCTGGTGTTCTATATGTTCGAGAGATGGCATGTCCGTCCAACTGGCCAGCGGTTGAGGGTGCCTGCTGCTGCTCTTCCCCCGATGACATAGGTAACAACGACATTGGGCAAACACGCTCATGCCCGCCATCTCCAGGTTGAAACAATGCACGGCAGCAAAAGGCCGCATGGTCGAATCTCTGCCCTCTGGAAGCCAATGCCGGAAGGCCTCAGAGCAGCCCGTGTCGTGAGGCGCAGGACGGGGAAGCACACGAATCATCACCGCAGAGCAATCGATTCAACAGTCACATGCTTACAGGTGAGGAATTCATTTCTTCACACCCACAAACTTCACACTTCTGCTTCTTCACTTCAAAGAGCCATTTTCACCCTCTCCTTCACAAGTTCTGTCCGCACCGCCACTTCGTTCAGCCCCCAGAGCATAAAGCAGTCCTCGAACGCAGAGATCATTGCAAAGGGCGACACCTATGATAGCGTCGCGAACAAGACAAACGGCGCAGTGACTTACTGGTGTCACACAAACGGCTAAAGCACGCAAGCAACCCGGTGCGATTGGGTTTCACTGAAGCCTCTTCGACCCCTTCAACTGTTCACAAACGCCTGTCCAGCAAGATGGCAAAGACCAAACAGACTGCAAGGAAATCCATGGGGGGGTTTCCGCGTTACCCAACGTACGAACTCCAAGGCGCAGCCCCATCCAGGAATACGGAGCCCAGCATCGCTGAAAATGCGGGCGACGCAGACATCAAAGCGGAGGAGCTGCCCATCGCAGTCGTTCGGCAACGCGACCAGGTGGCCTCGAGAATCATTCAAGACCTTGTACGGATGAAGTTTGGCAGGTCGGCCTCTGGATGTATAGACATAAGAGTCACTACGCTGGACGGTCGGGCGATTCTCGATGTTAGCAACTGTCTGGCGAAGCTCAGTGAGGATCGAGAGTGGGCTCAGGAACGTGGGATCGTTGGAGAGATGCCGTTGCCTGAGCCACTGTCGTGGCCGACAGTCGAAGTGGCACGCGGGTTGAGCACGAGTTACAACACAAATCCGCTTGGCATGGATATCGACCATGTGCAGTGGTCTGTGGACGACATGGCGAAAGCAAAGCAGTTGCTCAAGGAGGATGCAACCGTGTACCGCGATAAGATCATGGGGTTCTATCCGAAATTCGCTCCTACCCGGAGAATCGCGCAGACGCGGTCGAATGTGTCGATGACATCGTTCGCTGCGCAGCGCCTCCGAGTCAACTTCCAGCAGCCACACCAAGCACCACCCGCGAGGGCATTCGCTGCACCAGCCAATCAAGCCAATCTCCAGCACCGAGACCAACCACAATCCGCTGAGACACCTACAACGACAGCATCAACAACGACAACCACCCAGTCGCCGAACTGCCAGATCTCCGTCACGCAAACGACGGAGTCCGGCAACGCCAACCAGAGCACACAGGTCAAGGAGGCGTCGAAAAGAGATACAACAGCTGAGATGGAGGAGCTACGCAACTTCAAAAAAGCCAACAGACGCCGCTTCAAGGCGTGGAAGTCCAAAGAAGCCGACAAGCAAAAGGCACGCGACAAGCTAGCAGAATTGGAGGCGGAGCAGAAGCGCATGAAAGAGTATCTCGCTGATTTGGAAGCTGGTTCGGAGGAGGATGATCAGGATGCTGCAGACAACGAGGAAGGATGGTAACGTAGAGAGAGAGAGCCCGCCGAGCCAATGGAGCGGCTTCGGTTGGAGGACTGAGTGCGGCTGCAATCATACGTTTGCAGAAGGGCACTACTCAGATCAGGCGACAATCAAGTCGTAAGGGTGCCAGCGCGCTAATACCAAGAGTCTGAGGCTACACTTAGCAATTTGGTGCGGTACCTTGATGGAATCGGGCCCTGGGCCCATATCCACCATCAACTTCACCTCACCTCCCCAACTACATTCCTCCCCTCAAGCCTTCGTCTTCTGCTCCGCCTGATGGAAAGCCTCCAAGCAACTTGGCCTGTTCTTCGTGTAAATCTCCTGCACAGGAGGATGGGCATCGAGGAAAGCCTGGTCGTCCAGAGTGCCAGGCTTGAAGATCTTGAATTCAGGCATCGCCTCGGCCTCAACCCACATCAAACAAGAGCAATTTTCGCAATACCCATTCGTAACCTCTTTGCCCGAGTCGCCTTTGCGCGTCCAGGTGCGCGAGGAGCCCGAGAGCACTTTGTACTAAGCGTGTGTCAGCAGAGCGCAGCTGGTGGGTAAGGCGGACGGCGGGACGGACTTTGTCTTTGGGCACGACGCCGTTTGTGCTGCCGTTCATGCCTGCGAATTTCTGGCAGGGATAGCAGTGGCAGACGACCTGGTGGGATTGCGTTATTACCTGCCCTGCTTCACTGTGCCTTTCGTCCACGACTCACAGTTGCTTGTGCATCCTCGGGCACCTCGTAGGTGAAGTCGCCACAGGCGCAGCTTCCTTTAGGCATGTTGTGATGGTTGATGTTGTTACAATGCTGGATTGTAGTCCTGGGTTATTTGGAGGCCAAAGAAATGTTTCTCGTCGGGAAACGGTTCGCCAATGCGCACTTCATGTTGCCGCAGCCTACATCTCCACACCTCAGCCGAACTCGCCTATGACGCAAAGTGGCGGAGGAAACGCCGTGACAGGTCCGAATACGAGCGACTAGAAAACCGAGGAAGAGAATGGTGAGGTTAGTACAGCGAAGATGTAGACTGGCTGGTTTAATTTGAATTGGTGTTCGTCACGTAGCATTCGTTCGGGTTCGGACAGCTATATGAGTGCTGCAGTCCGAGTGCGAGGACTCTCATCAGCAAGAGAAGTCCTCAGGGCGGCCGGGACCAGCACTACTGTGAGAAGCAACATCCCACTATGCATGGGGAGAAGGCGAGCCAGCACCGCCAACTCAGCTCACGTCCATTTCATCCCCACCAACCTGCCCCTTGTTTCGCCTCTCCTCCATCCTCTTCGTAGTCGTCGCCTTTGCATCCTCAATCCACTTGTCATACCCACCATCCTTCACCTTCCCTCTCGTCACGCCCTTCATAACCTCCCCAATGAAGCCCACAAAATTGTGTCTGCGCAGCGCATTCTCCCACCTCCACTCCCTTCTCTTCTGCTCCTCCCTCATCAGCGTTTCCTGATCACCGATTTCCCGCGCTTGAATCCTCCGATCCTCACACATTGCGAGCAAATTAAAGCGAATCTCCGTCTGCGGGTATCGCTCGATCCGCCTCTGTAACACCGGAACCACAGAGTCGGCGAATATCTCCGGCGGACAGGCGCCTTTGTCGCCGTGGCGAATGGGCGCGGGCTGTAGGCCGTCGAGTTCGTAGAGGGTGTCGTTGATGCTGGTGTACGCTATGAAGTGATAGACATCGTCGTCTTCCGTCGCGACTTTCGTCTCGTCGGATACAAAAGGCGAGGAGCGCGCAAAAGAGTTGTGGGTGTCGCGGATCAAGTCCGAGTTGCTGAGTGCCTCGCCGCGGAGATCTGAGGGGAAGGCGGAGGTAAAGTCCTTGAACTCTTGGAGATTCGCGCCGATTTCTACGCCGTCGTCGGCCTTGTTTTTATTGAGAAGGACGGAGAGCAGTGCTTGTGTGCCACATGCGTTTTGTATTGTCTGTGCTGCGAACCAGACCGGCTCGTCTTCTTCTTGTGGGGTTAGGGCGGAGTAGTCGAACTCGCCATCGAGAGGCTTGTCGCGCTGAGGTTTCTCGCCGGTCGGGTATTTGAAGAGGAAGATGACGCCGATGGGGTTGAGGGGTTGTAGGGATTCGGCGTCGAGGGAGAGGAGTTCATCGAACTGGACGTTCTTCACGCCTAAGCTCTCGATGAGGAAGGTGAAGACTCTGGCCACGTTGTTAGTCGCGGTCCATACCGAGGAGATCCGCGCATGCTCACCCCGCGTCCGACTCGATGGTATTCCATCCTGCAGACATTCTGCTTCGTCTCCGGCCTCGTGATGCGTGTGATGGAATGGGAATGAACGTTCGTTGGACGTTTCCCTCGATTTCCCAAACATGACTTCCATAACGGGAAAGGCGGCATCGAAGCTTTGACCAGCAGAAGCACCAGCCACACTGACGTAGATCCAGACGCAAGCCTCAGTGAGGCGGGAGCATGTGACGGCGCGCGTTCCAACTTCTGCAAGCCACCACACCTCTCTCTCTCCTCCCTTCTGCAACACGACCCGAGCCTTGCACTCTGAACGCCAGTAGTACTGTCCTCCATCACCTCACCGACGACAATCGCTCGACGCTAAAGAGCATCAACCATGGCGACATACGCAGACATGGCGGCCAAGGGGCCCAAACAGACCAACGCTGAGGCAAGATACTCTCCCATAGCCTCACATCCACAAAGCTAACCCATTAAACAGAAGTATGGCCTCTGCCATCTCCTATAATGGGCCACCACCCAATTAACCGTTTCCCCCAGAGTCCCCGACCCTATCCCCGAGATCGAACACAGCGACAGCGGCGTCCATAGCATCGATTCCTCCGACTTCTCCGGCTCGCACGAGTCGCACTTCCCCAGCTACGCCGAACAACAAAAGGCGAAAGAGCAGGCAGATGAAGCTGCATTCCAAGCCGAGCGCGCCGCCGACCGCGCCGCGCAAGACGCAAAGGAATTCACCGCCCAAGCCGAAGCCGAACTCCAGCGCCTGGAAAAGGAAGCAGGCACGAAATACGACCAATTCAGCGCGGATGCCAAAGCCTCGTACGAGAAGTGGAAGAAGGAGGCCGACAAGGGCTACCACAAGGCGAAGAAGGAGGTGAAGAAGGATGCGAAGAAGGTGAAGGAGGAGAGCAAGGAGGCCGGCCGCTGGGCGGACAAGAACAAGGAGAATCCCGTGGTGATTGGGAATGTTATCGCCGTGGCTGCGCTTGGTGGATTGTTGGGAATTGGGGCTTATAGGCTTCATCAGAGGAACGAGCTCACGTGGAAGGTGGCGGGTGCGTGGGCGGGGATTGTGGGCTTGTTTGCCGTGGGGGATTACTACGTGTCGCAGTATGTGTGCTGACGACCCCTCGAGACTTGATATGAAAGCTGACCTTGCTCTAGATTCTTCTTCAAGAAGTACCCGCCCAAGCAGTAAGCGATCTTGGTGGACCGGCGGCGTTTCGAGATATCGGTTTCAGAATGATTCACCCATCTTGGCTCTGTATCACAGTGGCTGTCAGACTACATCTACTCTCTTCTCAATGCCGCCCGGGCCCTCCGACTTCCCAATCCTCCCAGATGCGGACCCCGGCGGTGGTGCATCATAGATCTCGTAGTCCTTTCATTGTCGTTTCCAAAACTCCCAATGCTTTTCTTACAACATTTCCCCAAATCCACCACGTTGTACATCGGCTTGCACGCAAAGTGGCGCGCACCGAGATGTAAAACAAACAGACATAGCGTACACGACTCATCCGGGTAGCAGCCAGGCTGGAGCATCTCCTTTAGGCGGTCTTCTGCTTTAGCGATATCAACGCCCTTTGTCTCTTGGATTTTGCGAAAAACTCCGCTCGGCTGATCCCAGCAGTCGTATTGAGACTGTCCGGCTGCCAGAGATGTTCTAAAAAGGAACACACGATTCACGCTCCATCAGCAGTGACTTCGCGCGCGACCTCCTGAAAGATGAGATCCAAATCTCCCCAGGTGGAATGGACGTTGAGATAGCCGTAACTCTCATCGTCCGGCTCGGTCACCAGCTCTACCTCCGACGCCCCGTCATCTGTGAATTCGTCCTTGGGAATGGTGCGCCCGTTGATCCGCAGCGAGCCCGTGAGGCAGGTGGTGTGCACGTTCGCCGGCCAGCCCACGGGGTAGGTCAGCGACGTGGACCCGAAGCCGGAGAAATGGTCGGCCTGGATGGAGGCGGCGTTGTCGAGGGCCTCGGGCGGGACGACGACTTTCATCTCGCCGGTGTCGGTCGAGGTCTGCAGGGTTCGTATGTCGGAGTTGCTGGGTTCGAGCGGGGTGATGGTCACGTCGATGTCGCCGCTCAGGGCCTCGAGGCTCACGGCATCGTGGAAGCTGTAGCTCCCCGTGATCTTGCCCGTCCACGTTTCCACGGAGATGGAGGCGGCGCTCAGCGCGGCGTGCACGGCGCCGTATTGGGAGGCGATTCGCGTGGAGTTTTCCACGTTGAGCAGGAAGTTGTTGTCGCTTGCTGCTAGATTTGCCGGCGACTGCTGGTGAAAATTCAAGTACTTCAGGTCCACTTCCCAGTTCACGGGGCTGTAGCGCTGTGGCACGTAGATGCCAACCCACATATCCATACAGGGAGTTTGGGAAACAATCTCCGCCTCCGACGAGGCTGACAGGACTGGGGTCTGCAACCTCACGATCTGGCCATGCTTCACGAACCGGATCTTCTCCGTTGTCCAGCCCTCGGTGGTAGCAATGTTGATTCGGACCGTGATGGCGGCGTCTCGCGCATCGGCACGCTGGGGCGTTTCCATGAGGACAACATTGCCGGAGATGAGCGCCTTCTTCCAATCTCGAGGATCGTCGTGGAATGTGCCACCGATATGAAGGCCGGCGGCGTCATCCGACGTCAGGTCACCTTCCTCGAATGTGAAGTAATCCAGATCGTCAAAGGGAATCTCTACGTACTCGCTGAAGCTGTCGAAGCGGCAGTGCTCGGTATTGGGGTGGTCGTGGGAAGGATTGCGAATTTCATCTGGGAGTCGGGTGTAGTCGGGATGTAAAATGTTGTTGCGTCGTCGGGGTACTGAGACGACGATTGCACAGGCAATAATTAGAGTCAATAGGAGCAAGAGAGCGCTGCGCTGGGCCATGCGAGTGAAGCGGAGAGACGGTGGCCGGCCGTGTCGGATTTGGTCGAGCAGGGTTGCAAGGCGGTGTTTGATATCTTTCGACCGCTTGTGGGAAGATGCTGGAGAGTACGCCAGGGAGTCGTCGTAGTGCATGAGCGGCTCAAGCACCTCAAACTCCTCTGCAGCCGTAGAGCTTCGCTCGTCGTCTGTTCCTTCGCGCACCCCGTCCCGCTCCGGGTGGCGCCTGGCCGTCGTGGCGGCATAGTAATCTGGCGGAGCCGGACCCGCATCTAGTATGGGGAGAGATCGTTCGTCTGGCCAGCCAGGCGAAGCGACTGGACTTTCCGCAGGCCCATCGAACGCAGAAGAGCCCTGCGCGACCTCCAACGCCTTTGCTGCTTGCGCGGCTGCGGTGCTCGGCGCGAAGGCGTCGGGCTCTGCGTTGGGAGAGGAAGCGTTATGTCCTTCATCGTATAAAGACTCGTCGTCCACGCCGCTATCTTCCGCGATGGAAGAGAGGTCATCGGGCGTGTCGAGGTCGGTAGTAGTCGCCATGCAGGACTGTGAACCGCCCTCAAGGGCTCATGCTGTATCGCTCAAACGCCTGGGGATGCACGAATGCAGGTGCTAAAATGATGTGAAGATGCGGATATCTGTGAAATGCCTCCCGTCGCATTAAGATTTGATGTGTATGTAGGACGATGTTAAGAATAGAGGTGTGGTCCCTGCCAGGCAGCCACATTGGGCGGTTGGGGCGCAGGCTTGTGGCGAAGTTTTAGGGCAAGGCTCAAGCGGGAGAGCGTCGTGCGGCTGACGAGAGGACAATGAATCGGAGTCGCCAATCAATCTACAGATTCGAGCTGGATTATTGCTACGGATACCTTTGCACATCCAGATCGTGACTTTACAATTTACTCTTCGGCTTCGGCCCATCGTCCTTGGCCAACTCAACCACCAACTTTCCAAACTGGCTCGCGCTCTTCATATCCTCGAACAGACTGTTGATGCCGTCAAAGTCATCGATGCCTCCGCTGGCCACCCGCGACACCGCCGGGTACACTTTGTTCTTCCGCACAAACGCGACCATGTCTGCAAACTCCTTGCGCGAGCCCATGGTGGAGCCGCGGATTTCGATGTTCTTCAGTACGGCAGGCATCACGAAGTCCATTTTGGGGGAGACGGTCATGCCGTAGACTGAGACAATGCCGCCGGCCTGGAGTAGGTTAGTATGTTGATTAGGAATGTGTTGATTCTGCGGGAACCCACCTTGAGAAGCTTGGCCGCCTTGGTCACGATGTCACCGCCTGCTCCATCGATAATGGCGTCGAACAACGGGCGGTCCTTGGGCAACTTGCTCAACAGCTGCTTGTCCCAATCCTTTTCCTTGTAAATCACACCGTCCTTTGCTCCGAGCTTCTTCGCCTTGTCAATCTTCTCCTGATTGCCGCTGGTAACAAAGACGTTCGCTCCAGCAGCAGAAGCAAACACCAGCGCCATCAGCGCCACCCCACCACCAATGCCCGTAATCAAAATATTGTGTCCCTTCTTCGCATTCGCAGACTTGGTCATCGTCGCCCTCCACGCCGTCAGACCAGTCAAGGGCATGGCAGCAGCCTCCACGCTCGAAAGATGCTCGGGCGCCTCCTCCAACTCGCTCGCGTCAATCGTCACAAGCTCCTGCAGAGTCCCCACGGGATTCATCCTCGTCCCGCCCATGATAGAATACCCCGTCTTGGCCTCAGGTCCTTCCGGATCATCCTTCCATCCCGTCCCCGGGTTCAGAACCACCCTCTTCCCCTTCCACTTCTTCGCCGCATCGCCCGATCCAGTTTGCACGACTACGCCGCAGCCATCTGCGAGCAGGGGGACACCGAACTTGATGCCGGGGTACAGGTGCTGGCGCAGGAAGAGGTCGCGATGGTTGAGCGCGGCGGCGGAGATCTTGACGACGACTTCGTTGTCTTTGGGCTTCGGCTCGGGCACGTTGATTTTCTCAAGCGGGTAGTACACTTTGCCCGGCTTGCCCTCGATCTGGCGGATGGAGATTGCGGATGGCATTGTGGGGATAATGCGTGCTATAGCAATGCAAGATGAAGGAAAGATTGATCTCCGCGAAACATAAGATACATTGGCCGATGATGTCGTCCCCGGCTTTCTCCACCGAGCTCTGGCCCTCCCTCCCAACCGAGGCTCCGTCACCCGGGAATTCGACTTTTATTCCCGGGCTCTCACGTATTGGCCTCCTCCAACCACGCGTCTCGTCCTGAACAACCAGCACACAGCCTTGCCGTACTCTTGTCATGTAAGTGAGGGCATTGCGGCCGGGATAATACTGAAATATGGACGTCTCCGTCCCGCCAGTCGCGCGAGCATAACTCCTCTACCGCACGCTCATAGCATATACCGCCACACCAAATTGCCCACAACTGCCCCGACACCCACCACCATCCCCAAATTGATCAGCGAATTCTTCGCCGCCTTCCCAAACGCAGCAGGAAAAGTCCTCTCCAACGTCGCCGCTTCATTCAGACGCGGAAACGGCACATCGGGCACCGGCTTGCCCAGATACTTACACAAAGGCTCCCATCCAGACCCGAGCCGAAACTCCAGCATCTTCTCCGCCGGCACCGCGGCTCGAATGTCGGCGTAGTGCTTCCTGTAAACCGCCAGAGCGTTCTGCTTCGCTCCCGCGGCGCTGGCGTGTCCCGTAGAGGCGAGGATCCACCCTCGCCCTGCGCTGATGACGCGCCCGTACCAATACGGATCGGTGAAGCGGAGAACGTGCGTGCTGATGGGGTGTAGCACGCCGTCGAAGAGGACGGCGATGCTCTTTAGCCACGTCTCCTCGTTGCGCTCTACGAGCACGATTTTGGCGTCGGGGTAGGCTTCGATAAGCTCTTTCCAGAACAGGGCGCAGGGGTTGTCTGTGACGGCGCTGTAGTCGCCGAGCAGTTGGTCGAAGGCGTGTTTGTAGTCGAAGGGGATGTTCTCTTTGTTGTGGAATTTGGCCGCCAGCAGTTCCTGCCATATGTCGGCGTCGCGGACGTTGGCGAAAATGTTGGAGAAGTGGTAGGTGGTGTAGCCGAGGGTCTGCAGTGCCGTATGCATGGATAGTGTGCCGGTCCGTGAGTAGCCTAGGGCAAGCACTTGCATGGGGACGGTACGGGTGCGGTTGTGCCTGTCAATGCCTTGATCTGGGTTGAGCATGACGGCCCACGCGCCTAGGCGCTTGTAGTCTTCTGGTGTTGCCATGGTGGGAGATTGACAATTGGAGTATGAGTGAAGGGAAATGGAAAGTGGATATGGAAACCTCAGATGAGTAGAGGAAATGCAGGCGAGTGCTTACATGTAGATGTAATCTTGCTTTGTAAAAGGTGTATCCAGTTCCCTTCGGGGCTCAGTAGGGCATGCTTACACCCTAAGTCTTCAGCCGCACCGGTTGATGGAAATCGAATGTAGTATTTGGGTGGCCTGATTAGGGTCGAGGCTGGATTCTCCGAAACTGCTTGGTAATCAAGGAGCATAGAGACCGGACGCAGAAGCGCAGCATTGCTCATTTTGAGGCATATGCACGACCACGTGCAATATGCTGTGTAACGACAGTTGCTGCGCGTGCCTGCAGAATGGGTCACACGACAGCGGGAGGCTGTATAGTTCGGGAAAACACATGAGCGCTGGTGAGACGAGAACTCTACGTCCTTTGAATTTCGGCCGCGTCCCGTGAACGAGGAGAGGAGAGGGAGGATAGTGAAAGGTCGCGAGTTACCCCAGATCTGCTCCTTCCTGAAGCGGAGACTTCGGAAAGAGGGCAGGTTGCGTCATTTAAGCTTTGCTTATCATTGATGACCTCCGAGGTCGCGTCAACTGACCTCCTTCCTTCCGTCCACGCGCAGTCAACAACTTCACTTCCCTCCGACTCATTCCAACCGCGTCGCGTCAATTCCACTCACACTCTACTCCCTCACAATGGCTTCCACCATCCCTACATCCTTCCTGACCATCCCCTGCGAGCTCCGCAACTCGATCTACATCCACGTCTTCACCCCCACTCTCACTCGCACCTCTCCACCCATCACAGCAGACACCAGTCCAGACCCCATCGCCCAAGCCCTGAAACCACAATACGACCACGACGCCTTCAAATCCGAGCGCTCCCCCGATGGCCAACTCCAAGTCCTCCGCACCTGCAGACAAATCCACAATGAAGCCCACCTGCTCGCGCAATCCATGGCCAGCTTCCACGTCGTCGGCGAAGCCTCGCACCCCGACGCCTTCCGCGAGCAAATCTCGCAGCTCCGCAGCACCAAAGTCTCCGCCATCCGCAACATCACCATCACCGCGCGCATCTCGAAGCTGCGCGCCATGAACGAGGCGTGGGCTGGTCTGCCGTTCGGGAACCCTTCGCTGTTCCTCGATGTTCTTACTGTTGTTCCCAAGCGGCCGGATGCGATTTACTCCGCTTACGCGGATATTGCGTACCATGCGCAGGCGCATACGCTCGCGCATACCTTTGCCGAGACGTTCAAGGGGCTGCGCAACGTGCGGACGGTGGTGGTGAAGAACGAGGGCTGCTTTAATGAGTTCTTCTGGGGCCTGGTGTACAAAGGGGTGATTTTCAGGCTGTGGAACTGGGGCGGGTTTAGTTGTGGAGTGAGGTTTGATGAGGGCGAGACCGAGGGGCAGGAAGAGGGGGGTCAGTGGTTTCGAGTGTGGTTCAGCGATGATGCACGTGGAGGCAACGATGTCGGGCATGAGATGCACAAGATTCTGGGGGAGGGAAAGATCCTGCCGGAGCCCGTGGTTCCTGCTCCTATCTTTTAGAGGGGGCTGTCAAGCAGACTCGTCGTATGATGCCCTTCACGTCAATTGTCCGTTATCCTAGTAATGCCGTGGTCGTATTCATGTCCATAGGTTCAACACCATCTCATCATCTCTTCCTCTGCGCCCCCTTCACCAACAATCCCACCCCAACGGCAGCCGCAGCAGCGAGCCCCCCCACAATCGCAACGCCCATCAGCCCCTCCTTGGCCACCTTGTCATCAATCAACTGCCGCAGACTCTGCGCCTGCATATTCCCGCCCTCCAACTCCAACAAGCTGTCATTGTACCGCCTGGCCTCCGCGTAGTTTCCAAGCTTGTAATTCCCGAGCGCGAGGTAGTACAGACACTCTCGTCTCCGATCAGGGCTGGCGCGGAAGATGTCCGACAGCAGACGCACGCCTTCTTGCTGGTCGTGGCGCGAGGTGGATTTGATGAGGCCCTGTGTGTGGGGAGTCCTATCAGTGGCTGTTTGATGGGAGGTTCGTGTTGGGTAATTGACCCACCCATGCGTAGTTGAACTTTGTCTGGAGCGAGACGTATTCGCCTTCTTTTTCGAACTGCGCGCGCAGCACTTGCAGCTCGGCGGGTTTCAGGGGACTGTGTGGAGGGGATGGATCAGCGAAGGTGGCAATGGAGGGGCCATTCGTGTAGGAAAGACGTACGCTTCAGCATCTGCGGCATCTGGGAGCCAGAGCATCGAGAGGTTAGCGCGCGTGCAAGGGAGAGGGATGAGGGTGTTGTGCAATCCTTACACGGGAGGTTATCGTTCGCCATGGTCGTGAGTTCCTTTGTTGGAGTTGGATGAGATTACAGCAAGGCAAGAAGTTTGGGAAACACTTGCCCGCTTACGCCACATCGTCAGGCGCCGGGGAGCGGAGCGGAGCCCACCTTGATGTGGCGGTGCGAATTGTGGAGACGTCACTTCACAGCCTGTCGCCTGAAGTTCAGCTGCTGCATTTCTCAACATGGCATGAGTCTTCTGCGATCCCTCCAATTTTCCCCATGTAGACTTCCATTTCCACCAGGCTCTTTTGGCTCCTGGATTACGACGGCAGAGTCCCCCTGCAGAACGGGCGCGGTGTTCAAGCCGACATGGTCTAGTAAGTCATCTCAGCCGCCAACGACATGCGTTACGTGATGGCCCCATTCGAAACAGACGATTTCGCTGACACGCTCGCAGTTGTGGGAAACCATCGAGCGCTTGTCATGCATGTCGACAGCGTAAAACACGGGTATGTCATCTGATCGCTCGCCTTCTGCATGGGGAGAAGCCATGGTCTGTATCCTGCTCGACCCCTCAGCTTACATGATATGCGCAGTGCGACGCTCTTCCAAATGGATGCACGCAATGCAAACGAGCCAAAAGACAATGTCCCGGCTACCGCGTCCAGTCAGATCTAGTCTTCCGTGACCAGAGCGCCAATGTGATCAAGAGAGCCAAAGCACAGGAACGCAAGAGGAGCGTGAAGTCGGAGTCACCGTCAAGCAATGCTTCTCCAGCACCAGACACTGACGACTCCATCATTCTCGACTCCGAATCCCAGGATGGAGAAGACCTCGAACTTGTCGTTCGGGGCTTACCCCCAATGCTGTCCCTCCAGCCTGAAGTTGAAAACATGGCAACTTGCTACTTCAACAGCAACTATTCCGTGGGCATCACCGTTCCCGGTCATGGAGAGTTCAACAGCGTGACCGTCTCACTTATCTGGGACCTGATGGATCCCGTTCTTGCAACATCGATCAAGGCGACCAGCCTTGCATCCTTTGGACATCACGTTCGCAGCGACGAGTTGGCCAAGAGTTCACGTGTCGAGTACACGAAAGCCCTCAAGATGACCAACGCCGCTCTGAGCTCGCCTTCACAAGTCAAAAAAGACAGCACGCTGGTGTCGGTCATCCTCCTTGGACTCTACGAGATGATCACGGGCCGCAATCAGAAATCCATGAAAGACTGGGCGGCGCACGTGCGCGGGTCCAGCGCGCTGCTGAAACTCCGCGGCGTCGAACAATTCGAGTCTCCTATCGGGCGGCGCATCTTCATCCAGGCGGCCACCAGCATCCTCACAAGCTGCCTGCAGCGAGATATGAAACCCCCCCAACACATCATCGACATGACGCGCGAGTTAGAAGCGATGGCTGCCGACCCTAGATTCCCCGAGTATATGCGCCGCGGCACTCGCATCTTCCAAACCAACCTAGCTTTCGCCGATTTCCAGTACAAAGTCAACCGCGGCATCATGAGCGACCTCCGCACGATCGTCGATACCGCGCTCGAACTCGATGCGCCGTTTGCCGACCTCTACGCCAACCAGCCCCCAGATTGGAGCTACGTGGCGTACGTCGACAAAGACTTCGATCCGGACATTGTGTACAACGGTCGATACCACGTCCACTGGGACACGTGGGCATTAGCACTGTGGAATATGATCCGCCTCTTCCGCATCATGATCCATCAGCACATCCGTGGCGCGCTGCTCAAAGGCCTCGCGATGAATCCGCCCATCTTCACGGCGGCGGAGGACTACGCGCAGCTCGAGCGATCGATGAACATGATCTATCAAATGCAAAGCGACATCCTCTCCAGCGTGCCTCAAGCTCTCGGCTACGTGCGCAAAACGAGCGTCTGGCGCGAAGCGACCCCCGAAAGCGGCGTGCCGGCATCTTTCGAACCCGTTTTCTCCCCAGCGTACTTCCCTCCCCTCTCATCCCCCGAACCAATCGTCTCCTCCATCGCCGCAATCTGCAGTGCGACTCCGTCCTCTTCCTCCTCCTCCTCCTCCTCCTTCAGCAGCTTCATCTACGGAAGCCCACCCGCCGATAACGCCAGAACACACGTCTTAACCAAATCGCCCTCTGGCCCCTCTAGCAACGCTTTCGCCCTCCTCTGGCCTCTGTGGTATACTGGCTTCATGGAACTGGCTACGGATGATGTGCGCAAGTATGTGATGGGTAATCTGCGCCGCATCGGGAATGAGATGGGGATTCAGCAGGCTTTTGTTTTGGCAAGGACGATTGAGACGAAGACGGAGCCCAAGGTGTGGCAGGAGGATGAGAAGTGAGGGAATGTGGATTTGGATAAGAGGTTGGGGGAGTGCAGGCTCTCCGAATCTTCTCGATGTCCGGAGGATATAATACTATGCCAACACGGCAAGGTCGAGAGCTCGCAGGCGCTATGAGACGGGGATGATCGAGGCCTCTCGAAGCGGAGCTGGGCTGGTGCTTGTCTACTGTCCGGCAGTGGCAGAATGCCGTGAGCTCGAGGACATCCTCTCCAGACTCGCTGGGGGCATCAGGCCTGGCCATACCGCAGCGTTACAGTACGCGACGAGAAGGCGCGTGCTAAATCTGCTGCACAGCCTCGTAGCCGGAGAGCGTTTGGAGGCGGTAAGAATGAAAGCCAACAGAGGATCTGTGGCGATGCAGAAATGGACAGAACGATGAGACATGTGTGTAACAGTCTATCATGTAGTCATAGCAAGACGGAAGCCCCCTTCAAGGATATAGAATGTACACATCTAATTCACATCACGCCTCAGGAGGCTCGACTTTGATCTCGACGCCCCCGTCCGCATCGTCCTTCTTAAGCGGCACACTCTCCTCGCTCTCCTTTGACGAAATGCTGATGGTGCTCGCCCGCTTCTCCAGCGGCCGCACGACCTCGTCGTTCTGCAGAACTGTTCCTGAGGCTGAAAGACGGCTCGAAGGCGGCGCGGCGAGCTTCTTTAGTCGCGTCTTCTGCGAGCCGGTACTACTGCCTCTTCTCGTCCGTTCCCGCTCACCCGGCTTCCTAGGCCGACCATGTGGCGAATCTGGGTCGGGAGTGGGCGTTGTAGAGCGAGAGGAAGATCGGGAATGGGAATCGGCGCGATCAGCCGGATGGCGAAGCAGGAGGGAATTCTTCCTTCGTTCCTTGACCGCCTCGTGCGAGACGCGGGGCCGCACGGCAATCTTCTCCAGCTCGATTTGCCGTCGGCTCTTCCCTGCGTTGCCGAGCATTGCCATGCGGTTCCAGCCTCTCCAGCCCGTCCACCAGAGCCATCCGCCTTCGCGCCGCGCGACTTCGCGGATGCGCGCGTGGTAGAGTTTGCGCAGCTCGGCGCGGCGCGCGTTCTCGCGCTCCCAGTATTCGAGTCGGTATGTTTCCCAGCCTTCGCGGAAGTCGGGGGAGAAGGGTTTCGGGAGGAGGAGGACTTTGAGCACGTCGCCGGAGGGCGCGATGTCCTCTTCTACCAAGCCGTGGCGACTGGCGTGGTGGTTCCAGTGCTGTTCTTTCCCTCCGCCTCCTGTCGCCTCGATGTCTTTTGGTAGAACTTGAAACTGCACTCGGTCGTCTCGGAACCAGCCTAGAGGATCCAAGACGCCCAGCCATCCCCAGAGCTCCATGAAAAAGGAATCGCGCACGACGACGACCTTCATGTTGAACCCGCGCAGGCCGCGATTCGTCGTACCTACGAATTTCCGTGGCCACCGTACTCCGCGCTCGTACATCCCTGTTCCCCAGAAGAGACACAGCGTCACGATGCCCGAGCACCAGCCCAGCTTCTCAATCGTCTCAATGGCCCAGTACACGCTACCACCCACGCCGGAGCCATCTTCTCGTGGGCGGAAAAAGAGGAGGTAGGTGAAGGTCCAGTTCCATAGGAGGAGAGTGAGCAGCAGGAGGAGATTGACGCGTAGGCGCGCGCGGAGACTGAGGTACTGCAGGCGCAGGGAGGACTCGAGGATGAGGAGATTGAGGTAAATTTGCGGCGGGCTGGAAGGGAGGGCGTCGCGGGGGTCGGTGATGGTGCTGCTGTGCGGGAGTTGGGGGGCGATGGGGCGGTTGGTGTTGGTGGTGTTGGTGGGCGAGGAGGCTTTGGCTGATGCGGCGATTTGGGCGGGGGAGACGTTGGGCGGCGGCACGCCTTTGACGATTTGGTCGAGTTTGGACTCGGAGGTTGCCATGGTCGGGGCCGGGCGGGGTGTGTTACATGGCTGTGGTGGGTTGAGGTGGGTGTGGTTGGTGGTAAGAGGTCAGTTGATGTTGTGGATGCGGGTGCAGTCAGGCGACGCCGCGGAGACAAGCTAACGGTAAGTTTATGTCCGCGTCTGGACTGGCGTCATTGTGCTTCTGCCTCGACGCGCTAACGAGAACATCATCTGCAACATCGTTTCTCGCCTGCCTGATGGACGGCCTTGTAACTCTCTCCGTCGCCGTACGCTTCTGATCTCCGGCGGACTTACCACCCTTTTCTCCCTACCCCGTCCACCAAAGTTGGCTGTCTTACTCTCCCGCTCCGCTGGAGCCTCCGCCCTTACTCTTCCCGCCACGTTGCGTTCAACATTCTTCCTCGCCGCCCTCCTGCCTTGGACGAGTATCTCTCCCCTCGCACGTACTTCCCACTACTCGACCATGGCATCCACCGACTCCATCGACGACCCTGCCGCACGGGAAGGAGGAAGCGCAGGAGGCAAGCCGATGCTCGCTCGCCACCGCGCAAAAGACGATCCCAGCAACGCCAACACTTCCACCCCAGACGGTAAACGAAGCTGGTTCTCACTTGGCTACAAAGAGGGCTTCAATCAATGGTGGGCCAACTTGTCACCCGCCCAGACCGAGCACCGCGTCCTCTCCTTCGTCCCGCATCTTCAGAAACCCCCGACTCACACTCAGACTGGATCCGCGCCACCGAGCCTCAAGGGCAGCACAACAGATGTGAATGGGCAGATTGTTGATGGAGACAACGTCGTGGACACCAGGCGATCCAAAGAGGCGGCGCCCGTGCGGACGAGCAGTTTGAACGATCCCTGGGGTCCTAGACAGTGGCACAGCAAACTTGTGCCGCTCGACAATTCCGAACCCAATAAAGGAAAGGGCAGATTCCTCAACGAGTTCTCCGTCGAGAGAATGGGAGAGGAAACGACAAATTCCCTCGTCATGCTGCATGGGTATGGAGCCGGGCTGGGCTTCTTCTACAAGAACTTCGACGCGCTGTCGCGCCGGCCGCACTGGAAATTATACGCCTTGGATCTCCTAGGGATGGGAAGGAGTTCGCGACCACCGTTTCGCATTAATGCAAAAGATCGGGAAGGCAAGGTGCGAGAAGCGGAGAACTGGTTTGTGGATGCGCTGGAGGAGTGGCGGATCAAGCGCGGGATTGACAAAATGACGCTGCTGGGCCACAGTCTCGGCGGGTACATGGCCGTCTGCTACGCGCTAAAATATCCCGGCCACCTGAACAAACTCATCCTCGCTTCGCCCGTGGGGTTCCCCGAAGACCCATACGCAGTGAGCGAAGCCCTACCCGAGCCAACCGACGGTACAGTCCAAAACGAAGTCCTCCAATCCTCCAATGAGACAACAGCAGCAACGAGCAACGCCAAACCACCTCCAAGACGCCTACCCAAATGGGTCAGCACGCTGTGGGACGCCAACTTCTCCCCTTTCACCTTCGTCCGTCTCGCCGGCCCTCTCGGGCCTCGCCTCGTCTCAGGCTGGACAACACGTCGCTTCGGCCATCTACCGCCGGAAGAAGCGCAGGCACTGCACGACTACTCCTACTCCCTCTTCCGCCAGCGCGGCAGCGGCGAGTACGCGCTGACTTATGTGCTTGCACCCGGCGCTTTCGCGCGCAGCCCACTCATTCGCAGAATCCAAGGCGTGGGACGACAATTCCTCGAACCGAAACCCACGCCTACACCCGACAACGCCGCATCGTCTCCTCCATCCACCCAAACTCCTACTACTACTTCCGCATCACCGCAAACCGCTTCTCCCCGTGAAACAGGCATCCCCGTAGTGTTCATCTACGGCGACCACGACTGGATGGATCCCGCGGGTGGGCGCGCAAGTCTAGAGAAGATCGCGGCGGAGAAGCACAAGGCTTTGCTCAACGCTACGACGCGCGAGAAGGCGCTCGAGAATGGGGATGCGCGGGTGGAAATTGTGAAGAATGCGGGGCATCATGTGTATCTTGATGGCTGGGAGGAGTTTAATCAGTTGATGGAGAGGGAGATGCAGGATGTGGAGAAGAGGCAGCGGAGGTTGGAGGGGGCGAAGGGGGAGTGAGTTTGACGTTTGTGTGCATGATGGGCTTTCTGAGCGTTTTTAGCTGGCGTGGGTTGCGTTCCTGGCTAGATTGCAGATATAGATGGTAGATGACTGAATTGTCAGGTATAGATCCGAGATATCATCCATTGCTCGCTTCAAGAGTCGCTTCGCCTTGGCATAGACAAGCGCTTTGCAAAGGAGCGCCACGGCTTTGTCCTTCGGATCAAGATCGCCGCTGGGCTCTGCCATGCGCTTTATGATGCTCTCCCGCTGCCATGCCTTCCTTCGACACCCTGAGATGATGGTGTCAAGTCCGATCCTCGCAAACGAAGCAGTCACCAGCCTCGCTACGTCTGTGGGAATTTTTTCTTCAGTCGGATCCTGTGCGCACATGGGTCTCACGGAACGAGACGGTGCAGGTGCCTCGCAACGGCTTGATGGCCATTGGCTTCTGCCCTTTGATACGGCAAGAAACCCAGCGAATCATGGACCGTCGCATCAGCGCCGTGATCGAGCAGTAGTTTCATGACGACGCCGTCTCCCTGAGCTGCCGCGTCATGCAGCGGCGTCCCGAGGCCGAAGGCTTTCTGCAGGGCGAAGCTCTTTGGTTGCGTTTCGTACATGAGAAGATTGACAGGCGCGCCCTTGTGTAAGAGGTAGGCGACTACTTCCGCGCGGTCGTCGCGCTCGCGCCAAATGGCGTAGTGCAGTAGTTGGCCTTGCGTGACTTTGCCGCCATGCTCGAAGAAGAGCTGGATGACTTCGAGTAAGCCGTATTGGACTGCAGCCGACAGGGGGGTGATGTCGAGCACGCAGCCGGCGTTTGGATCCGCACCATGGTCTAGGAACCAGGAACAGAGGTCAAAGTCCTCGGCGGCGAATCTGGAGACGTGGGGGTGTGAGTACGCACGAACTTAAGAGCGTTGGGCACAGATGTACTTACGCAAGAGCCGGAGGAACAGACCACTCCGTCTGGGTATTCAAATCCCACCCGTATCTAACAAAGAGCTCAAGAATCGCCCGCGCTCTCTTGACGGTAGCAAGTCGCACGTGGCTTGGGCCAATCTGGACGCCTTCGGCTAAGAGGTACTCGATGACCTTTGCGTGATTGCCGTGCAAGGCCAAGATCAGAGCGCTTCCCGGACGCCTGAGCCATCCAGATCCCACGTCGGTGCGGGAGAGAGTGGTGAAAGCCTCCTTTGCAGCGACCAGGTTTCCACTGCTTGCGGCATGCTCTATCTTGGACACGAGGAGAAGACAGAGTGGACTGGTTGCTTGAACGGCGTAGGCATCATCTCCCGCGCTCACCGAATCGAAATCCAATCCTTCGATGGGGTCCATGCTCTGTAGAGCCGCCATCGGAGTTATTCATGCATGTTCAGATGGATCTGAAGGGGAAGAGGTGGTTGAGAGAGGACGTAACTTTGCGCTGTGGTGCGCAATGTGAGGGCGAAGAGCAACGACACCTGCGGGGCAAAAGTAAATCCGGTTGGCCGCCGTCGGAATTTGGGTACGTCGGGTCGGGTACATGCAAGTCATGTAGCTCGTCACACAGACAACCCGCTCATCTGGTCGAGCTGGCGCCAGCTTCCATCACCTTGCATGCAGCATGGTGTTGGTCAACAATGCGGCGGGACAGGCAGAGCCGCTCGTGTGGTTTGCAGTGCGGTCTGCAGGCCGTTCTGCCCGAGGCCGTTCGCTGCTTGAGATGCCCTACTTCCCGTCTTCTCTACTGCTTGTCTATGTGCGATTCAAAGGCCCGAGTAGAGACTTTTGGGGCTCTGTGTGTGAGGTTGGACGGATCAACAGCTGCGACTCAAGTCCCCGTCGGAAACGAGTGCGACAATGGCTTATGACCTTCAAGACATCCGCGACCGGGGCGATGCTATTCTGGTACCCATGAACGAAGTTATGTCTTGCCACTGGGGGCCAGACCAGCAATTCCTCGCCACGGAAGGACTGAATGGCTGCACGGCGATCGCGATACTCTCCAAATTCGCGGGTGTGCTTGCTCACGTTGCCCCGATGACCGAAGTAACGACGGGCGATCAGAACACCCGAGAGCTGTTGCAGCGAGTCATCCAAGCGTACAATACTGGACGACAGCACAACGTCTTTCCACCTGCCACGAGTGTCGTCCTTGCCGCGGTGTATCAAGGCAATGTTGCCCTTCCGGACGCTGTGGACCTGATCAAACGAGTGTTGAACAGGCTTGAGATTCCCATTATGTACAAAGAATACCGCGTGCGGGAACGGCGACAGTTGCGTATGTCTGGCGAGACATCTATCGTCCTCCGAGGGCAGTCAGGCTGCGATCCAGAAGTGTATATCAACAATCAGCGGGTAGACATCGCGACGGATGCAGGCGCCGGTTGCGAGAGCGACAGTAGTACATGATGAAGTGGAGCCGGCCTTCCATCTGCAGGAAGAGACACCGCGGCCGAGCCGGCTGAGAGGTGGATCGTGGGGAGCAACTGTGACAATTGACGAAGGACATGGTGCGGACAATAGTGGAGACACATGAAGAGCGATCTGTATCCAGTAAGCTTGACACAGGCACGATCGTTGAGCCGCTGCTAGCAGCCTGACCAGCCATCGACCGCATAACCTCAAGCCTACATGTTCAAAAGTCGCCCAGAGCGAGTCAGTAGAGGTGTCAGCCCGGAATGTGGTGACCATTCGAAATCTTACCATCTCAGCCTGGGAGATGCGAGGAGACGAGCCGCTCAGTTACAGCCCACGTGCATCTCCCTGGGGGAGGCAGATGGAGGCGGCTTTGACGTATTTTGAATCGAGACGAGATGTCACATGAAGAGCCCCTATCATTATCAGCCTGAAGAATGTCGCCATTCGCAGCAGCGTCGTGACTCGACAATTGAGATTTTCCCAGCCTTGCACGTAACTGGCCACAGAAGTGTCGTGTGACGTCCTGCCGAAATCGGGCTTCGGTGCGAAGTCCGAGGTCGCTTTCTATTAAACACATCGTCACTCTCTGCCTGGCTACCCATATTTTTGGATGATGAGATCGCAACCCTTCCACGGCCAACACAATGGCGACCAAAGAAACGGTTGAAAGGCACGATAGTGCTATACAGGACGTGAGGGAGGGACAGCAAGATGTGCCGCTCGCTTCGTCCAAGAGCAGACGACAGACCTTTCTCGTCCTGCTAGGCTGCGGACTGCTTCAGTTGCCATGTTGGGGTATGAAGTGACAATCGATTGACCACAAAAGGCAGAGGAACGACCCTTACTGACACCGGTGACTTTCAAGGCATTCCCATGTCTTTTGGCATCTTCCAAGACGCCTACAACCACCAAGCCTCGCTCTCCGGCTCCCGACGAGCGACGGGTGTCATTGGCACTACGCTCAACGGCGTCATGTACCTCTCGCTTCCCATCCTGTCGACCGTGCTTGACAATCCGCGCTGGGCGAAATGGAGACGAACGACAGCGTTGGTGGGGATAGCTATCGAGAGCGCGGCTTTCCTTGCCTCGTCCTGGGCTACTGAGGTCTGGCATTTGATTGTGCTGCAGGGCGTCATTGCGGCGCTGGGCAGCGCGATGCTGTTCAGTCCTACGACGCTGTTCGTTGACGAGTGGTTCCGCGGCGGGAACCGAACGACGGCGTACGGCGTCACTCTGTCGAGCAAGAACGTCGTGGGCACATCATGCCCGCTCATCTTCTACGCCTTACTGCAGAAACTGGGCTTCCGCTGGACGCTGCGCATCTGGGCGGCGATCGTGCTCGTCACCGGCCTCTTCGGCATCTGCATTCTCCCCAGGACAGTCACGACCAAGGTGGATCGGGCTCCGAGGAAGATCCCCTGGACGTTCCTGAAGCACCGCACTTTCTACATCTACGCCATCGGCAATATCGTCTTTTCCAGTGGGTACGGGCTCCCGCAGACCTACCTGCCGCAGTATGCCAGCAACGAACTGCACCTCTCGCGCATCATCAGCGCGGTGATGATTGTGTGCTTCAACGTGCCGGGCATCTTATCTTGCGTGGGAATGGGAATTCTCAGCGATCGGTATAAGCTGGCGCCGTCTACTGCCACGCAGATCTCCACCATGGGCTCGGCGGTGTGTGCTTTCCTGCTCTGGGGCCTGCGCTCGCACCGCGTTGAGGCACTCCTCATCTTGTTCTCAGTCGGCTACGGCTTCTTTGCGTCTGCCTTTTCCACGACATGGGGCGGCTGGTTGAACGAGATGGAGCGCGAGGCGGCGGACAAGGGCGAGGCCATCAACACGGGGATGGTGTACGGGCTGATGAACGGGGCGAGGGGCATTGGGTATGTAGCGGGCGGGCTGGCAGGAGTGGAATTACTGCAAGCCGGCGCAGTAGGGTCGTCGCGGCGATGGGCGTATGGGACGCAGTACGGAGCGTTGATTCTGTTTACGGGCGTTTCGGCGGTGTTTGGTGGTTGGGCGAGTGTGTGGAAGACGTGCAGTAGTGTGAAGCGATGGCGGAGTGCCTGCATGTAGGTGGGGTACGAGAGGCGTGTTTTGAGCTATTCCCGTAAGCAGGTCGGGTGCGTATCAGCTTTCCATGACGAGAGTTTCAAGAACGAGACGGGGGCAAGAAGGGGAGGCGGTGTTGTTCCTTTGAGGCGAGTTTGATCGGCTCGCCATCTCTGCATGAAATGAACTTGCCGTGCACGTGGAGACTTGACCGTTGGCGAGGCTTCGTCATGGGCACTGCCTCATTGTTTCTCAGACTGCTGCGCGGAGAATAAATTGCTGGTCGGCTGGGGCGGGTTCGCGTGGTGGTCCTGGTGGTGGGGAAAATAAGCTTTGGCTGGCCGAGGAGCCAAGGAGCGAGGGCGAGGCAGGAGCGAGGGGAGGAATTTGGCTGAGTAAAAAGCTTCACAGAAATCCTCGGCGCCTTCGCCTCGCCAACACCGCCAGCCTCGCGCTTGGCTGGACTTGGGGATTGCTTGAGTCGGGTGGTGGAATGCTGAATGTGGTGGGTATCGCGTGGTGGCAAAAGGCTGGAGGTGGCGATGAATAGCATGCCGAAGCTCGTACTGGCGAGGGTTGAGCGCGATGCGATGCCGGCTCCGCCAATCACCGCGCGAGATCTAAAAGGAGTCCTTACGCGTCAGCCTAAACTCAACCCCTGGCCACCCATTGATCTTCATTTCCCTGCATTCGACATTTCACCCTTCTCCTCCTCCTTCTTCTCCAGCATTCAACCCTTCATTCACCCTCCTTCTCCTTCTTCATCTTCGCCTCTTCGCATTCGCTGAAAGGCACCTTCTACACACTCCTTCACTCTTGTTTTGCCGCAGCATTTGAAGCGTGTGCCTTTCTACATCCCTCGCTTTGCAACGACTGTCCCCTTGATCGCCGCCAATCCCACCCTCCCTCCACCTCGCAATCATGCACACCTTCGTGGCCTTGGCCGTCGCTCTGGCCGCCGCGGTCGCCTCCGCCAACCCCTCTCCCGTACAGGTCGAAGCCAACGCGACCCCGGTTCGCCGCAGTGCTTCCCTGCCCACCGTTACAACCCGAGGAAATGGTATGTCCCCATTTGCATCTGCTTCCCCAACACCAACAGCGCATCACTAACTCTTCCAAGCTTTCTGGGCTGGCAGCGACCGGTTCTACTTGAAGGGCATTGACTACCAACCCGGCGGCTCCTCCCAGCTTGTCGACCCCCTCGCCGACGAGTCAATCTGCCAGCGAGATATCCCTTACATGAAGAATCTTGGCTTGAACACTGTGCGAGTGTACTCCGTCGACAACACCGCCAACCACGATTTCTGCATGAACCTCCTCGCCGAGAACGGCATCTACCTCGTCCTCGACGTCAACACCCCCCTCTACTCCATCAACCAAGACCAGCCGGAGAAGTCATACAACCCATACTACCTGCAGAGCGTCTTTGCCACCATCGACGAGTTCGCGCAGTACACCAACACCCTCGCCTTCCTCTCCGGTAACGAGGTCATCAACGCCCCCAACAACACCAATGCCGCGCCCTTTGTCAAGGCCGTGAACCGTGACATGAAGCAGTACATCGCCGAACGCGGCTACCGTGCCATCCCCGTGGGCTACAGCGCTGCCGATGTCGTTCCTCAGCAGTACACCCTCGCTCAATACTTCGACTGCGGCGACAATGCCTACTCTCGCGCCGATTTCTACGGCATCAACAACTACCAATGGTGCGACCCCTCTTCCTTCGATCAATCCGGCTGGGATGTGCTCGTCCAGCAATACAGCAACTTTAGCATACCCATCTTGTAAGTGCACCAATTTGCTCAAAATGCACTCCCGAGCCTCCTTCTAACATGTCATCCCTAGCCTGTCCGAGTATGGCTGCATCCACCCCGGCCCCCGAACATTCGCGGAAACCCCCGTCCTCTACTCTTCCGAAATGACTCCGTCCATCTCGGGCGGTCTCGTGTACGAGTTCTTCAACCAGGGCAACGGCTACGGCATCTTCAACCTCAATGGCAACAACCTCAGCCCTGTCGGCAACCAATACCAATACCTCATGACCGCCATGCAGCAGGTCTCAACGCCCTCCGGCGATGGCGGCGCTATGTTCAACAACGGACCGCAGCCCTGCCCCAACCAACAGCAGGGATACTGGGACACGGGTGCTTTCACCGGCTCTGCCCTCCCCGCCACCCCGTCCGGCGCCGAGCAGTTCTTCAAGAACGGTGCTGGCACCGGCCCCGGTTTTGGCGGCAAGGGCTCGCAGTGGGAGACTGGTGGGAGCTCGTCGACCGCCTCTGCCAACGCTGGTTCTCCGACCGCCACCTCCACCGGCAGCTCTTCCGGCAGCGGCAGCTCGCACCACAGCGGTGCGATGGCTTCTGCTCGCATGGACTTCGGCCCTGTCATGGCCTCCGGTGCTGCCATCTTCGCCACCTTCATCTTTGGCCTGTTCGCCTTGTAAGAGGTGGAAATGGCTGTGACTTGCGAGCGCTTGTTGTATTGATCGTGTAGTAGAGATTCCCACAGCATCCTGGCGGCGGAGAAATTCTTCACCAGGTTGTGGAAGGGAGACTCGAGGCTATGGTCTGTTTTCTCGTTGTGGCAGTTTTGGTTGGTTGGTTACATACCCGGGCTATGGCGGTGGATGGAAACATCGACCCCTTCCGGGCGAGCGAAAGAAGGCCCGTCTTTCTAGGGCTGCGGGTTCTTTGGAAAAATTGGGGCTTCACCCTGTGCAGCATCGGCGGCGTTTTTTTATTCACCACACTTTTTATGGTCTGTAGTCTGAATGTACAATCGGTCTTGGAACTTGACTTACCTTGTCGATGACTGGATCTATTTCAGCTCACCTGACTACCTGACCACTTGTCCGGAGACATGCGCGTCCCGCAAGGGACGAACTACTACGAGATCGTTCACCGCCGGGAAGCCCGCCACCGCATCTCGGTTCATCTTGATGCGCTGACAAGCAATCGGCGCTCCTGTTGTCACCACTCTTGGCATCCGGGGACCTCCCATCTCCCCTCATGCTTCTCTTCCCCGTCCACAACCAGCACCATCCCAGCCCATCTCGATCTCCGGCATCGCGGATCGCGGGGAAGAGGATCCGGGGTGCATACGATCGCGCGGAGCCCGCAGAGCCTGGCCGGCCGGCGGGGTAGGTACAGTAACTTTCCCACCTGCATGGATGCACGCACGCACCGTTCTGCACTGCACTTCACCGCTTGCCCGCCGCGCACTGTACGCTTTACTGTATGGGGTGTGTGAAACCGGACGAATCCCCATCCCCATCTTGCCGTGAGGGGCGCCGAAGAAGGTAAGATTGACTCTGCTTGCGGTAAGACTCACTCTGCTTGCGGTCTGGCTTGCGTGGACGGAAGGAGTGAGTGGAGGAGGAGAGTTCCTTTCATCCATGAGGTTGCTGCCCTCCCTCTCACCGACTGAGTCGTACCTGCAGTTGGTGTTTGTTGCGCGTTCCTTTTCTTTCCTTCGTCTTGCGCTCTCTCTCTGTCTTTTCCTCACCGTCTCTTCTGCATTTCGTAGTCTACGCAGGCATTCCTACAGACAAGAGAAGCCCCCCGGCAGTAACCATGGGCCAACGCCTCTCCAAAATGACCGGCTCAGGCGGCGGAGCGCAGGATAAGCTCCGCACCCTGCAAAGCCAACTGCAAACGGGCCAAGACTCCCTCGCTCAAAAAGACGCCCAACTCGTCGCGCAGACCAGCGAGCTCGCGCGCCTCAAAGACCTGCACAGCAAAGCCTCCATCGAAGCTGAAGAGCTGCGCCGCCGTACGCAGGCCCTCGAAGCTGCGCAGGCGGAGACGGAGAAGCAGCGCCAGGTGCAGGTTGAGGGGTTGCAGGCTTCGCTCAAGCGGAATGGAGACGCTGCTGATGCGCAGCGGAGGGAGCTTGAGGCACGGACTCAGTCGTTGATGGGGGAGAGGGATGTGGCGAGGAGCGAGAGGGATAGTCATGAGATTCGCGCCAAGGGCATGGAGTACTCTAATGCGCGGCTTTCGCGGGAACTCGATGAGGCGAAAGCCGCGGCGGTGCAGAAGGCGAGTGAGGACGCGGCGAGGGAGAAGGCGGAATCGGAGCGCGCTGCAGCGGAGTCGCAGGCTCGTACTACTGCGCTGACGGGCGAGAGAGATGCTGCGAGGAGCGAGAGGGACAATCACGAGATTCGAGCGAAGGGAATGGAGTACTCCAACACGCGGTTGACTCGGGAACTCAACGAAGTCAAAGCAGCAGCTGCGCAAAAGGCGGACGAAGCTGCCGCGCTCGACAAAGCCAACTCGGAAAAGTTCACGGGACTCTACAAGCAGCTTGGCGACTCGGAGGCGCAAAATTGGGAACTCAAGTCGTCGCGGGATAACTTGTCGCGACAGCTGGAAGCGGCCAAAGCGAACTCCAGCGCTTACGAACAGGATTCCGGCGCGAAGATCATCGCTTTGACAGCCGAGCGTGACGACTTGAAGCAGCAGCGCACGGCGGACGGGGCGGAGGCGAAGCGCAGACAGGAGGAGTCGAACGCGAAGCTGCTCTCCACGCAACACGAGCTCGACGGCGTGCGAAGCTCCCATGAGCAGCTGATGCAGTACCACGAGAAGGAGAGCAAGAAGTGGAACGATAACCTCGTCGCCCGGACAGCGGAGCTCGGTGCTGCGGCTGCGGCTGGAGCGGCTGCGAAGACTGCGTACGACGAGCTGTCCACCGCGCACGACTACCTGAAGAAAGACTCGTCGGAAAAGTTCTCGCAACAAGCAAAGGATTTGGACAACACAAAGGAAAAGCTGGACACGTTGCGAAAGGCGCACGAGAAGCTGCAAAAGGACTCCGGAGAGCAGTTGGGCAGCGCTCAGCGCGAACTGGATACCTCCCGCAAACAGCACTCCGATCTCGAGGCCTCGCACGCCGGACTCGCGGCACAATTCGACGTAGCGAAGAAAGGCTGGGCAGATACGGACCGCAAGTTGCAGACGCATGTCGCTGAGCTGGAGCAGGTCAGGGGTAAGGCGCTGGACTTGCACACCAAGCTCGCAACGACGGAGCACGAGCGGGATAATGCGGTCCTTAAGCGGGATCGGTTTGAGAAGGAGGCGGCGGTGAGCGGTGCGGCGGCGCTGATGCTGAGGAATAAGAGTCTGGATTTGCATACCAAGCTTGCTACCGCTGAGCACGATCGAGACAACGCACGGCTTATCCAAGATCGTTTGGAGAAGGAGGCTGCGGACCGTGAGGCGGAACTGTCGAACACGAAGACCAAGGCGTCTGATTTGCATTCCAAACTCGCTACTGCCGAGCATGACCGCGACAATGCGACTCTTAAGCGGGACCGCTTTGAGAAGGAAGCGGCGGTGAGCGGCGCGGCGGCGTTGATGTTGAAGAATAAGAGTCTGGACTTACACACCAAGCTCGCCAGCGCTGAGCACGACCGCGACAACGCGCGTTTGATTCGAGATCGGTTGGAGAAGGAGGCTGCAGAGCGAGAATCAGAACTGTCAGACACCAAAACCAAGGCCTCCGATCTGCACACCAAACTCGCTACCGCCGAGCACGATCGCGATAACGCCGTGATCAAGCGCGACCGTTTCGAAAAGGAAGCAGCAGTGAGCGGCGCAGCAGCGTTGATGCTAAAGAATAAGAGTCTGGATCTCCACACGACGCTCGCCACCGCCGAACACGACCGCGATAATGCGCGCCTGAAGCAGGAGGCGGCGGAGAAGGAGGCCCGAGAGCATGCGAGCGAGGCGGAAGCGGCCAAGGCGCGCGCTATGGATCTTCATACTACGTTGGCGACTGCTGAGCATGATCGAACGAATGCGCAGTTGAAGCAGGAGGGGTTGGAGAGGGAGCTTGCGGATTTGAAGGCTACGCATAGCGCTACGCAGGAACGGTCGACGGCAGCGGAGAAGGATTTGGAGGGGGCGAGGAGTGTGAGTCTATGCCATCCTACTGATTTTGAGGCTGTGGGTTATGAGCTGACTCGGTCGAAACAGGAGAAGAGCTTCCTCGAATCGCGCGTCAAGGCGCTGGAATCCGAACGCGATACCAGTCTGAAGAGCAAGCAGGAGCTGAGCGCGAAACTGCAGGACGCACAGGCGACGATCGAGAAGCTGCACCAACACTCCGAACTGCCTGAAGCATTGAGGATGGACTCGCCTTTGCAGGTCTCCGAGTCGCCGCAGATGTCGTAGCCGAAAGAAGCGTGAACAATGGTCGTGCATGCTGGATGGCTGCGGATGGATGAGGCGTTGGTATTGTTTGCGGGTCCCTGGTTGCTGATACCCCTACGTAATTAATGCTTGGTTGACGATTGCATACCTCATCTATTGCTTTGCTCCTATGGAAGAGTCGTTCATCCAGCTTGTGTGTATTGAGAGAGTGCTGCGAGGAAACCGATTCGGCATATTATCGATTCCCGTACAGCTGTTCCCTCAACCAATCAGAAGCCGTCTCACGTGCTAAGGGGCATCCTTCGCTGATGAGGCTGACAGAATCCTCCCATCACCACGGTCTCATCGGCTTACTCTCCTCCTTCACTCCCACTCCTCTCTTTCATCTATCGTGCTTTCGCCATCAATCAAACACCCTCTCTACATATCTCGCCACCAGTACAGGCAGCAAACCACCACACCCCAACAACTCCACCTCCCCCAAAAGAACCATGGACGCCCTCATCTCCCCCCAAACCGCAATCCCCACGACAAAACTCCTCTCCATCACCGCCTCCTTCCTGCTCGCAGGCTACAACCTCTCCCTCTCCGACGCCGTCCTCCCGGCTCTAAAAGAGCACAAACCCCAATTCGCCGTGCAAGCAACACATACCATACAGCTCGCCTCCACCCGCGTCCTGCCGCACCTCACGGCCCTCTCTACCGCCTCGTACGCGTACCTCGCTTACGCTATCCCCGCGCAGAGGCGCGAGTGGGTCAAGGCTGCGGTGTGCGTGGCGCTTACGGTTCCTTGGTTTGTGGGGGGAATGGGGGCGGGGGTGAAGAGGGTGCGGGAGTTGGTTGAGGGGCCACAGGCGATGGAGAAGGCGGAGCAGAATTTGGAGGGACGGCAGGTTTTACAGCGCTTGGGGCGAAGGAATTGGGTGCTTGTTGCGCTGCAGCTTTCTGGCGGGGTTATTGGGTTGAGGGCTGCGTTGGCCTAGGCGTGGGACGGGAAAGGGGGCCGGTGTATGCGTGAGGGTGTTGGGTAGATATGGGGTGAAGAAGAAGGGGTTGTGGAAGTGTTGTATTCCTTTCATTTGGGGGATAGAGCTTTTGTATTATCTCCGCTTTGCTTCTGAATTGTGTTTTATAAAAGCAGCCTTTTTCTATCTCGTAGCGACCAGGCTACAAGATACCGTCTTTCCTTTTTCTCTAAGCCTTCACAACCGCCAACTGGCTCCGGACCGGCACATTGGCCGACCGCCCCGGCTCAGGGAAGCCCTCAACCTTGACATGCTTCCGGAACAGCAAGCAATGCGAGCTGCCACCAAAGTGGAACATACCCGTCTGCTCGCCCTTCTTGACATGCTGGCCCTCCTTGACGGTGATGTCGCAGGTGGAGACCTCGTCCATGCCGATGCCGATGAAGGCCATGAGGCCGATGGCCGGGTTGTCGGCTTCGATGAAGATGACGGCGCGCGTGGCCAGGGAGGTCAGGTAGCCTTGGCCGACGGCGATGCCGCCTGCGTTGATTTCGGTGTTGTTGTGGTCGCCCAGGCCTTCGAAGAGGGGCTCGGAGAAGTAGGTGCCATCCTGGACGAAGGCCTTCTTGATGGTGCTGGTATTCGGTTAGTAGAAGGTTTGGACGGAGGGGGAATGCAGGAAACTCACCCGCTCACGGGAGCGTGCCAGCGGTGGTAGGACAGGGCGGACAGGAAGGCCTGGTACACGGTTCCGCCGGCAAAGTTCTCCGCCAGCGGGTCGTGGGCCAGCATGTCGAGGATGGAGTAGGGCTGGGCCTTGATCCAGAACTTGTCCCGCAGCTTGACATTGTGCGACACGTTGAACACCTTGCTCTCGCAAGCGTTGTTGATGACGTTGTCGTCATCCGGCGACGCGACAGGGCGCACCTCCTCGCGGAAGCGGCGGGTGAAGAAGTCGTCCCACGATTTGTAGCCGTGGTGCTTGGCCTTGGGGTCGCAGTGGTAGAACTCCTCGAAGGTGTAGGAGGTCTTGTAGGGGGCATTGGCGACCTCCATGACGTCTTTTGTGCCCACGGGCCCGAACCAGCCAAACTTGTGGTCGTTGAGCACCTCGGCGGACTTGGGGCTCATGAGGAACTTGCCCCACTCGTTGAGGATTTTCTTGAGGTGCTGGTTGACTTCCGGGTCGAGGAAGGCGGCGTAGCCGGAGGCGGTGCCCATGGGGTAGTCGAAGATGGCGCACATGGGCACGCCGACCATGCCGACGTTGGCGGCCGCGTCGGTCCATTGCGGGGCGGTGGTGAAGGTGTGGTTGAGCACCTCGAGCATGTGGTGGTAGTCGTGGATCTGCTTGCGGCCGGTGGGGTCTTTGTTGTAGGGCTTCTTGACGGGCACCTCGTCGAACCTGCGATTGCGTTAGTGCGGATGTTGGCGGATGGCATGGAGAGGGCGGTTTTCCTTACATGGCATGGAAGTACATGTAGATGCGCGGGTTGTTCTCAATGAACGCCTTGAAGTCCTTCAGGACGGGCGCGAGCTCTTTGGAGTGCTTCTTCGCATCCTTGATCTGCTCGCCCAGCCAGGCGCTGTGGATGCTGCGGAGGGTCAGTATGTTGCAGTGAAAGTCCAATGGGGGAAGAAGTACCGGTGGTCGGTGGGAAGCCAAGCTCCCGCCCGCACGACATGATCCTCCTGGGGAATGTGGTGCTCGTCACCGTGCTGTTGAACCATCTTGGCGGTATTGCGAGAAGAGAATGAGGGAGGAAGAGAGAGAGAGAGAGAATCTGGAACCAAAAAGACAGCTCCGGCGCGTGAAGTTTCCTTTAAGTACCTTACCAAAGTCGCGCGGCCTTTTTTTGTCACATGCGTGGCACAAACGAGGCGGGACTTTGCCGGGATGGGAAGCAAGTGGGCAAGTGGGATGGCGAGGTGATACGTCAGCCGGCCCCGCTATAACGTGGGGAGGGCCGGATCATGCATCGAGATCTCTGTTGGCAGCCTGTTGCCAGCTGGCGATGCGTGAAATACCATCAGATCCCAATGCCTTCCAACTATGCGGAGTGAAGCGGATTCCCCTCCAATGGGTATGGAGCGTGTTGGCGTACGGTTCTGTCGCGTCGAGAGCGGTGGAGTAAGACTCTGCGAATACCTTACGCAAGAGGAAGTGAGGTCTACCTTACACGTCTTTTCCTCAGTGGTCGCTCTTTCCCTCACAAGTCGCGCTTTCCATCTATAATCATGTCTACCGGCCATGCACGCGCTTGAAGGACTCTACAAAACGGCCACGGATCGTCAGGGCGCAAACATCTGGATCAACCTCGCCAGCTCTGCCAGGAGGAACAAGCATTGAGCAAGCTTCCAGCCGCATGTACTGTGGTACCTGAGCGGATGACGTCGGCTGAATAAACGTCAGAAGTTGCGGGCCCGCCGCTGAAAGCAGTCGGGCCCGACGCCCCCGGCGTTTACTGATCATTGACTAATCCCTTCACCACCTCCATACACCTTGACACCGCATCTCACCAAGCGCGTCAAGAAGGAGTAATTGTTGACATTATCCTTTTGTCAAGTTGTTAGTAAGTGCCATGTCATGTATTCTAATCACCTCCCTCCTGCCACTACAGCAGCTCTTGCAACGGATGGGCATCGCAGGTATAAGTATCTTCGACATGATCTCTTCAATGCGAATCAGAACATCCAGTCCAACCCCTCTCATACTCTCAACCACCTGATCAAAGTCAAAAGCCTACCTTCATCACATTCACAATGACAATGCGCGAAGCAATCGTCTACGCCGGGCCGAGAGTCGAAATCATCGACTCTCCCATCCCCAAAGCTCAACCGGGCCAAATAGTCACCAAAGTCGTCGTGAGCGCCGCAAACCCCAAGGATTGGTAAGGCATCCCCCACCACCAGCAAGAATTTCAACGAGCTAACTCAACCCCCAGGAGACGACCCGCCCGCCTCCCCGACGAACCAGCCATCAATCAAGGCGACGAGCACGCCGGCTACGTGCACGAAGTCGGAGAGGGAGTCACGGAATTCAAAGTCGGCGACCGCGTCGCTGCCCTCCACGAAATCACCAAGTCCGGCGGCAGCTATGCAGAGTACGCCGTCAGCTGGGCCCACGCTACCTTTCACTTGCCCCCAAACACGAGTTTCGAGGAGGGCGCTACCGTCCCCTTGACCGCCATGACTGCCGCCGTCGGCCTGTATGCCAAACTCCGCCTGCCGGAGCCTTGGCTACCCGCTGAGAAGGAGATTCCGCTCGTCATCTATGGCGCCAGTTCGGCGGTTGGCTACTATGCCGTCCAACTCGCGTTGAAGTCGAATATCCACCCCTTGATCTGCGTCGCTGGCCGGGCCTCCGAGCGCGTGCAGAAACTCCTCGACCCCTCCAAAGGCGACACCATAATCGACTACCGCGGCGGCGAAGCAGCAGTCGTCCAAGGCCTCAAGGACGCCCTGAAAGGCCGCAAGCTCGAATACGCCTACGACGCCGTGTCAGAGAATGGCAGCTACCAGAACATCGCCCAAGTCATCGATCACCACACCGGAGCCATTACCGTCGTGCTGGCTGGCAAGAAGTACGACGAGATTCCCGAGTCGATCCAGAAGCCCTTTACCTTCGTTGGGTTCCTCTTCTCCGATTTGAAGGATTTTGGGTATGTCTACTTCCGCTACTTTGAGAGGGGGTTGGAGGAGGGGTGGTTGAAGCCGCAGCCTCATGAGCTGGTTCCTGGCGGGTTGCATGGGGTTCAGCAGGGCTTGTTGAATTTGAAGGAGGCGAAGTCCAGTGCGGTCAAGTATGTGTTCAGGAATGAAGAGCAGTAGGCAGAGGATGTGTTGGAGAGGTCATTACGATTTACGATGATTCGAGAGATAGACCGGCGCTGAGCTGATAGTATCGTGACATTTGCATCGTTCCTTCATAAATCGGGTTCTCGTACGCAGTCTAAGAAAAGATCTGTGCCTTCGAGCACTGAATATCCCAGCTGGCCCCGTCTGATTCCAACTCCATCGCCCAAATCCGCAGTCGTGATAGTTAGGGCATTCGAGAGGTTCTTCGCCCAATTCTCAGACCATGTGAGCATGTGCTCAGCTTCCCCAACGTGCCTCTGTGATTCATGCCGGAGACAATCCTTAAATCACTGAGTCCGTGGATGTTTCTGCATCCTGGAATGCCAAGATACCTTCGTTCCTTTCCTTCACCCTTCAGCTTCACTTCTTTCCCCAGCTTAAGCTTCATCTTCACCATCATCCTCTGCTTCGATTCCCTCGCTTTCCTCAGAGCCTCCTTCATTGACGGTCGGAGCGGATTCGGACGAAGATGCTGGGCGGCCTGGCGCGCCGATTCGGTTGGTGTGAGCTGTGCCGAGATCGACGATGCGGTTGTTCAAGCGGTAGATGGGATCATTAGAATCACCCGGAAGCCCCAAAGGGCGGTAGCCCGGAGGCAGCGGATCACCGAATTCTAGAAAAGGGTCCTGGAGTTCCTCGGGGGGCCGTGCAAACATGTTGTTTTCCCACGTGGGTGCTTGCTCGGTGATGGGGGCAGCTGAGTTAGGGGGAGAGTACGTTGGATCGTACGCTTGACGGCGGTCTTCGTCCCTCAACGTGTCGTAGGCCTTCCACAGCTGTTGGCGTAGTCAGTATAACGTAAAGAAATCGTATTGTCGAAATTGGCAAAAATGAGAATGAACTTCACTTACAGAGTGGTGGTCGATCGCTGGTTGTCCGTGGGCTTTTTTGACCTGGGCCTCTGCCGCTCGGAATTTGTAGGCTCTGATGATCTCGTTGGTGGTGGCAGTCTGGGTGACCCCGAGCACCGCGTAGTAGTCTGCTGTGATAGTAGACAGCGCCATGCTTGAGAGTTGCTGTTCTGTGTCGGGCAGTGTTGTTTGTTGAAAGTGTTTGTGTGAAGTGGCTTGAGAGAACAGGTTTGTGTGAAGTGGCAGGTGTGGAGTGGTTGACGTGAAGTGGTTGATGTGAAGTGGATGGTTTGAAGTGGTTGGTTTGAAGCCTTGTCGCGTGGATTTGCCTTAGGCAGGCGCGCTCACGGACCCACGCTAGTCCGTATTCGAAAAGGCCCGTGATTTCACCTCCTGCCGACACGCGAATGAATGTAACCTCATTCATTTCACCCTGAGTGAACGTCTTCACCACGACCAATTGTGAAGTGATAGAGAAGCAGACCATCACTACCTACTTCACCAGCCATGTCTTCCGGAGCTTTCACCGCAAGCATCCACGCCACACTCCTAGGCGCCGTCTCCAACCTCGTCGGCCAAGCGATAGCATCCATTCAAGCAAATGTCCTGGCCCCCACCACTCCCAAAACCCAAACATCACAAGACGCGCGATACTAACACACAGCAGAGCCCAACCATCGTCATCTACCCCTCCGACGTCACCCGCTTCGCCCTGTGGTGCCTGCTCTCCACGCCCCCGAACTTCACCTGGCAGCTATGGCTAGAGGACAAGTTTCCCGGCCGGAACCCCAATCCCGCCGCCCACGCAGTTGACCGGAAGGATCCCGCCGCTGTTCCTCCTCCCACGGAAGAAGGAAGCCTCAACATCCGCAACACCGCCATCAAATTCCTCCTGGACCAAACCATTGGCGCGGCACTCAACACCGTCGCCTTCATCATCTTCATGCAGCTCTTCAGAGGCCGATCCGTGGAGTGGGCTTTACACGAGTGTCAAGTGGCTTTCTGGCCTATCATGATCGCTGGGTATAAGTTTTGGCCTGCGGTCAGTATTGCGAATTTTGTGCTGGTGCCGGCGCATTTGAGGACGACGGTGGGGTCTGTGGCGGGGTTATTTTGGTGAGTCTGGCTTCGGTTTCTCTTGGAGTGTACGCGTCGGTTGTGTGGTGCTGACTCGCTCTTGTGTCTAGGGGGGTTTATTTGAGCTTGATCGGGGCTGGGGGGAAAACTTTGTGATGGCCTCGTCGACGATAGAGATAGAATAAAGTGCGGCGATGGGTTGCGTCCTAGCGAACCCGGACGGCAGCATCGCCAATCTTTCGAGGGTCGCATCTTTGGATTCGTGCATCATATACGGTCTTGACCAAGTTACTATCTACAGCCTAGCCTTGCCAGCAGATACAGCCTCCCAATCTTTCTGCTGGAATGGCACATATCGATCGCCACCCGGCGGCAACCACATCATCGCATCATCTCTTCCAGCCTCCCCCTCCGCAACACTCTTCAAATCCACCCCCTCCTTCCGAAACGGCACTTTGTTTTGCTTATTATTATGCATCGGCGACGGCCTCTGCACCAGCCGCACAAACACCGGTACCGCATACTTCGGCAGCCCCTTCTGTGCATGCTGCAGCAAAGCCCTCCAATCAAACGATCGCCGCTGTTCATGCGGGATATAGATGGCAGCGCAGCCCGCCCTCCCGTCGTGATTGGGAATCTCCACTCCGTAGACGTTCGTCTCGACCACGTTCGGAAACCGCCCCAGCACCTCCGCTACCTCGGCCGTGCTCACGTTCTCGCTCTTCCATCTGAACGTGTCGCCCAGCCTGTCCATGAAGAACCATCGGCCGTCTGCATCTCTTCGTAAAGCGTCGCCCGTTCGGTAATACAAATCGCCTTTTCGGAATACATCCCGCACGAAGCGCTTATTTGTTGCGTCGGGGTTGTTGTAGTAACCCACAAAATCGCCCTGGCTTGCACACGCAATGAGAATCTCCCCTCCCTCCTCATACGGCGCACGTTTCGCAAAACCCGTCTGCGGATCCCGCCAGATCTCGTCGCCTTTTTCGTAGTCGATCCGCACGGGTACGATGTAGTTGCGATTGGCGTAGCGCAGTATGGCGCCATGATGGCCCACAGCGGAGTCGTAGAAAGGACTCACGCACACGTTCAGAAGAGACAGCATGCCCTCGGTGGAGTTGAAGAACTCATTTACGCACGCAATGTCGAAGCGGTCCATGAACTTACGCCAGATGTCAGGCCGCATACCATTGCCATAAACAACTCTGACCTTGTGCGTTTTATCCAGAAGCGAAGGCGGCGCGGCGAGTAGATAGCGCGCCGTCTCGCCCACGTAGACGAACGCGGCTGCTTGCGAATCGTGGATATCGTGCCAGAAGCTGCGGACTGAGAAGCGGCGTCCGATGGCCAACTTGATGCCGGTGATTAGACATCCGACTGCCACTGTGCAGCCTGTGCCGTGGTAGAGGGGCATGCAGTCGTACCAGACGTCGCCACCCTTGCCACTTTTCAAGCCCATGCTCCTTCTGCGCGGTTCGCCTAGCGTTAACCCCGCTGCGGTCGGCATGGCGCATGCTTTTGGGAGTCCCGTCGAGCCGCTCGTATAGAAAAGAAAGAGGGGAAAGGCTCCGGTGATGCTCTCGCGATACTCGTTCGCAGGCCGGGTGGGCGCGAGAGCGGAAATGGCGGCTTTGGTCGCTGCGTCCAGCACTACGATCTTCATTCCGAGATCATTCTCAATCCTGGACTGCACGTCCTCGATTCGCTTTCGACAGGCTTCGTCGTCGTCTACGAGCAAAAGCTTCGCCTGAGCGACGTTCAAGGAATGGATAAGAGCGTCTCCGCTTAGATTGTAGTTGATCATGGCGGGCGCGGATCCAATGCCCCAACTGCCGACAAGCGTGAACATGCTTTCGGGAGAGTTGATGAGATACGTGCTGATCAGGTCGCCAGGCTGGACGCCGTTCTGCAGGAGGAACTGAGCGTATCGACAGCATTGATCATACGTCTCCGTCCAGGAGTAGGTGACGGCGGGATCTGAAGGCTGCGACCGATACCATAGACATTGCTCATCTTGCAGCTCGTGTACTTGCTGTTCGAAGGGATACCATAAGGACATACGATTTTGTTGGGCTGTGGTGGTCGGTGGTCAGTCTACGTAGTGGCCGAGCGGGATGCTACCAACCGGATTTCTGGACGAGCTTGGTCATATGACGGCGTTCATGCAACTTGGTCAAGTCTTTTCGTAGATGGTATTTTGCATCGAGATAGGCCGCTGCGGCCGCGACTGCGGCTCCTGTTGCTGCGGGAGGGGTTAGGGATGGTTTATGGCTGGGATGATTGTTCGGACTGACCCAATGCCATTCCGACTCCAGAGCACGTATGTGTGATTCTATTGCAGCATGACTACCTGCCTCGACATATTCAGGCGGAGAGTCCGAGGACGTCTATGTGTACACGATGCGAGTTCACATGCACCACCTCACCGCCGAAAGGCATCGATTCGCGGCAGTTGCAGTTGGCGTTCAGTAGCAGCAGTTGCCTGCAACCTCTCGCAACCACTTCCCTGATTTGTACGCTCCCTCGGCTCACGCGCACCAATCAGTGAACGCGTACATCCAAGCTCAACTCTTTGATGCACCTCACTTGGACACATTGTCAACTTCACACCAAACACCATTCCTCTTCGTCCGAGTTTTGCTGGCTTCTGCAATCGACAAACTCGTCAAATCCACTCTCAGCCTCCTTCGCTTTGCTTGCTTCATCTGTCGTGCCCGCGAGCCCTTCTCCTGGGCTTTGCAACTTGGCGTCCACTTCCAGTGCATCCTTGTGGTCTCTTGTATCCCCGAATCCCCCAACCATGCTCTGATGACCACCTGCGACCTGAACCAGTCTCTCCCGCTCCTCCTCTTCAGCGTCTTTTTTCTCCACCTTTCCAAACAAGTCATGCACTGATTTGGCTTCATTTTCCCGACTTGCAAGCCCCGCGCTCCAGCTCGCAATTGCCTCGATGGACTCCTCCGACCATCCCGCAGCAAGCAGTCTCTCCTTCAAGTCCAACATACTGGACGTAGTCGTCAAGGACTCCTCCGCTTTGCCAGCAGCGATGTCTCGACTGAGGCGGTCTTCGAACTCCTCATCGGACAGCGAGAAATACAGCTGACGTTCAGCGCCGTGTCCCAGGGTGATCAACGCTTCTTGATGGCCCTGACGATTCTCGGGCGATGAAGAGCGGTAAGTCCCTAGATCGAAAGTGCTCTTGAACGGTGCTTGGAAGTACTGCCTCTGCATCTCCAGGCGATGGGTGTGGTACATTAGCCTGTGGAGGCTGGCGTGATCCGTCTCATGAGGGGTTGACGCGGCTGATGCTGTCGGCATGTTGGCGCGTTGTCGGTCTGCGATATGTTGTTGTTTGGTGTCTCTCCGAGCTGCTCTGGTCGTCTGCGCAACCCTCCTTCTGCGTGCTATCTTGTCGGCGATCGGTGGAGGATTCGCCTCGGTGGCAACTTCGTCAGGCTGCTCGTTGCTGCCGATGGAAAGGTTGAAGGAAAAACGGAATCCAAAAGGCATGCTGGTGATGTTTGGTTTTGAAGATGATAGAACTGGAGGGATCACCGAGCTTGAGGGTATCCTTATTCCCCACAACACGCCTTCACTGCTTGCTCCGCTGTGAGTTATACGAGCTCGAACGTTCACACATACTGAGCATTCACCCTTGGAAACAGACTCTGTCAACGCGAATATTCTGGCATTCACTGCAAGACGACAATCAAACTGTTACGTCCACTGTCACCGCGAAGATTCTACCAGACAATCCCTTCCACCTCAACACCCATTATATCCCTTCTGCTGCCACATCTTCACGCTCTTAATCGCCATCTCCCCGCCCCCCTGCTGCTGCCAAGTCGGATACCACTGGAACCTTGCATCCCAAAACTCCTTCATCGCCGTCGGCGACGCATCCACCCACGGCTTCCCCTGCACCCCGTCTTGGAACCACCCATTCGTCGAGCCGACCGCGACGTCCAGAATCAAGTAAAATTCCTGGTCGAACGGCGTGCTATCTCGGCCCGTCTGACTCCACGGATCCACCAGGCGTGTCCCATTGGGTGCCGCTGGCGGAAAGTTCCCCCGCTGCCAGAAGGGCTTGTTGAACTGCGTGTACAGCACCTGCAGCAGGCGCGTGTCGATGTAAGTGAAGATGTACTTCTCGCTCCACTCCAGGCCATACGTGTGGAAGTCGGCATTCCACGTCGTGTGCAGCGCCTCGCGCTTGACGTTGTTCATCCACCACGCGTCGTTGTCCGGGTCGGGGCCCCAGTGCAGCGTGGAGGAGACGATGTTGTCGCCTCCCTGCGGGTAGGTGTAGTTGTTCCCGCGCGACTCCATGATGTCGATTTCGCCGCTCGCGGGCCAGGGGCCGTAGGTGTTGTTCACGGGCAGCATCCAGATTGCGGGCCAGAGCCAGTTGCCGGCGGGGATTTTGGCGACGACTTCCACCCGGCCGAACTTGATGGAGGCGCCTTTTTTGGTGTTGAGCCGGGCGGATTTGACGGGGTTGATGATGGTGCCGTTGGTGGTGTTTGTGATGGCGACGCAATTGGCCCAGCCGGTGGAGGTGCAGCTGCCGTCTTGAGTGAGGTTGAGGGTGTTGTTGATGATGATGAGGCTTGGGTTTTGGAGGGTGGGTTTGAGGATCAGCATTCCGTCTTGGATGAAGGCGTTCTCGTCGGTGTTGGTGGTCTCCTCGAATTGGCCATTTCTGCGTATGTCAGCGATGCGATGCTTGAGCTTTGTCAAGAACAGACAGTGACATACCCAAATCCTCCCACCTCGACTTCCTTTGTCCAGATCTTGGGATCCAAGGTGCCAGTGGCAAAGTCCACCTCGAAGATTGGGCAGTAGGAGTTCTGCTGGACCGTTTGCAAGCCGTCGTACACGATTATTCCGCTGAGAATGAGACCAACGAGAATCCCGAGAAGGGGGATGATGGTCACCCACTTCTCTCGTGGATCTTTCTTGTCGAGCCACGGACGTTGTGCTTCACCTTTCTTAATGCGGCGGGAGTGAAAGTACGCATGCTTCCGGGGTTGGATGCTTGCCAGTCGGGAGTGAGTTGTTGATGCCGAAGCAGGAGCGAGCGCAGAAGAGACCGCGTTCGTGCGAGTGGGCAATTCTATCTCGTCATTTTGTTCTCGTAAGGCTTCCTGGAAGGTTGATTCGGTTGGGGTTCCGACCGCCATTGTCAAGCAAATGATGTGAAAGTAATGAAATCTTATCGCTGAGGGGAAGAGCGAGTGGTTTGAAATTGTGAGAAGGACAAGAGAGAAGGAAAAGTGCTCATTTGATGAAGCAGAAACCGGCACCCGTCATGCAAACCAAGACCAGGTAATCTGCAGATTCCTCCACGGGACATCTGCCGGCACACTCATCAGGTAAAGCGTCCGGAGTGGTTATAGCAGCCAGTAGAAACATGACGAATCAACCCAGAGAAGGTCGCGTTGATCGCAAGTGGCGTACAAGCACCTACCCGCTCCCCGAAACACATGTTAATGAGGAGTGGCAAGGGTAACGCAAAGTTGGAGATGGTTGCTTCTAACCGAGGTACACATCCACTCTGAGCGTGCAGTTCATAGCTCAAGTTGAGCCGACAGACCTTCTACTCTGGTCGGCAAAGGACTGGAATCGAGATATAGCGTAGAGGTTCGCTCGAGATGCTTCTGCCCTGAGCCGGATGGCCGCATGTTGATGTCTTGAACGATTGGCAGTGAACTCTGCGGATAGGACTTTAGCATATTACGAAGAGCACTCTCCTTACAAACACGAGAGACGGTGTGTATGGAGCCGGCCGGCGACAAGTGAGGTTGAGAATACCTCGGAGCAGGGCTGCCGCGTAAAGAACGACTGCGTGTGGACGTAGCTGCTTATGTAAACATTCGGCAGCGCCTCTGTCGAAGTGAACTTTCGAAGTTGGAAGTGAACTTCTCGAGACGTCAGTGACATCCGCAGAGCCGTGGCATTCCTCGACACCCTCTCTTCCCCCTCTCCCTTCCCTAGCGATGCCAGCGGCCCATGGCCTGACTGCACCTTCTCCGACCCTACTACGATTTCTGCGCTCGCAACTCTGCTCCCAGTCCCCTTCTGCGACATTACGAAGATGCAAGGCAGAAGCACTCAGCACGCAATGCGCGCGCGCCCTCTCCAGCACTCGACGACCCGATAACACCCGCTCCTTCTCCTCGACACCCTCCGTGCAAGAGAGTTTCTGGCGACGACTGCGACAGTCGAAACCAAGCAAAACACCGCGCCACCACAATACCGGACTGCCACCTCTCCAAGGCTTCCTCGACGACTCGAATGCCGGTCTAGGCGGACGAATCATCAAGCCCAGCAACGAGCTCAAGCTGCGCTGCACGGAGTTTGACGAGAATGGAAACGTGACGCTGGTGAATGGGGAGTTCAGGAAGAGCGAGCTGATTGCCAAATACTCTCTCCTGCCCCGCGATTTGCGCAAGATTGATTCGTCCGTGTTGCCGCATATCTTGGTGCGCGAATCGGCGATTCTGATCAATTTGCTGCATTTGAGGTGCTTGATTAAGCATAACCGCGTGCTGGTGTTCGATGTCTATGGCAGCACGGATTCGTATGCGCAGAGTCTGTTTATGTATGATTTGGAGGGCAAGCTACGGCAGCGAGGGACATATGCGGCGGGAGGGGCGGGAAATCTACCATATGAGTTTCGGGCGCTGGAAGCCGTGCTCATATCCGTGACGAGTGGGTTGGAGAGCGAGTTCGAGGGTGTCAGAGAGCCAGTGGTTAGGGTGCTGAGGGAACTCGAAGAAGACATTGACCGCGATCGACTGAGGCATCTGCTCATCTACAGTAAGAAGCTCGGCACGTTTGAGCAAAAGGCTCGACTGGTTCGTGACGCGATCGAAGATCTTCTCGAGGCCGATGACGACCTGGCCAGCATGTACCTGAGCGAGAAGGCCCAAGGCAAAGAGCGGGAGGACGACAACCACGAAGAAGTCGAACTCCTCCTCGAGTCCTACCACAAAGTCGCCGACGAAATCGTCCAAGTGTCGTCCAATATTGTGTCCGCCATCCGCAACACCGAGGAGATTGTGCGCGCTATTCTGGACGCGAACCGCAACGCTTTGATGCTGCTCGACCTCAAGTTCAGTATTGGCACGCTGGGGATCAGCGCGGGCATGTTCATCGCGGCGCTGTACGGGATGAATCTGAAGAACTTCATCGAGGAGGATTCTCTTGGCTTCGCAGGAGTCAGCGCGTTATGCACTGCAGCAACCATCGGATGCTGTGTATGGGCCTTCAAGCGGCTGAGGAAAGTGCAAAGAATCCGAATGTGGGGCGAGGCTGGATCGAATCAGAAACAGATGACTGGAGATCGACGAAGATGGAGCGAGATTGACCCCCCGCCGGTGCAGTGGGACAGGCAGGAGCATTTGAAGCACGAGCATGGGAAGCCGCTGCATGGGAGCGGGAAGGGCCTGGCTGAGACGGTGGCGGGCATCAAGCATGAGGAGAAGTGGAGGCAGTGGAAGGAGAAGGAGTGGCAACATAATGAGCATCATCATGGTATGGAAGGGAAGCATAGAAAGCGAGAGGTGGTTGTTGACGGTGCTTTGCCGCCTGCGCCTGTTGGTGGCAGCTCATGAAGATAATGAAGGACATGTAGAGAAGTGAAGTCATCTCACCTCCCAAATCTTGCACGTATGTCTTGGGAAATAGCTATGACGGCAGCGTTGGCTGGAAATGTGCCATCTTCGACTCGCCAATCAACGCCATTCTGATTATTTGATTTCACGCAAGCTGAGGGAACGGATCTGCATTTCTTGGTGGATGTCATGGGTCCATATGACGCCAACGATGATCATATCGGACCAACGCCCGACGCCGCACGTTATCGTTCAGAACATTTAAATCTCCCTTCGTCGTTCGTTCCGCCAGGTACAATATTGCACAAGATAGAACACTTACTTTCAAAATGGGTTCAGCGCCAATCAAATGGAACGACAAGGGCGTCGAGCCCGAAGTCCCCAACGAGCAACAGAAAATCGAGCAAATGCACAATCTCATCAACAAAGTGCAGGAACACAATTTCTCACAGCATCGACACGGCTTCCGCGGTACACACGTCAAGACGCAGGCGATAGTCAAAGGCCAGTTGCAGGTGGCGTCGAATCTATCCCCCGAGTTGGCTCAAGGGCTCTTCGGCAAAGGTGGAAAGACGTTTCCGATTGCCATCCGATACGCGAACGAGCCGAGCTGGTTGCAGGATGATCGTGCCGGCGCTCCACGAGGCTGTGGGATGAAGGTGTTCAACGTGGACGATGCGGGCGCTTTCCTCGATCCCACTGGTGAAGAGACGCATACGCAGGACTTTACGTTCAACAATGCCCCGATCCTCGAACTTACCGACCTTCCGACGACGGTAGAGATCTTCACGCTGCGGGAGAAGTACTTCAAGGAGAACGATTGGGAAACATTGCGGGCGAAGCTGAAAGAGCGAAAGGACAGCGAGTTGCAATTCGCCCCGACTCAACTGCCCAACAACCATTTCATGGGATACACCATGTACTCGCAATCGGCCTACCGGTTCGGGGATTACGTCGTGAAATACGCCCTCTTCCCCACCGGCAAATTCCAGCAGGAGCTGGGGGAGAAAGCGGCGGTCAATGACAACAGCGACCCGGAGCAGCACAGTCTGTGGCTGCGAGAGTACTTCCAAGCCAACGATGCCGAGTTCGATTTCCGCGTGCAGCTCTGCCGGAATCTCGAGCAGCAGAGCGTGGAGGACTGCTCGCAGCAATGGGACGAGGAGAAGTATCCCTTTGAGACTGTTGGCAAGGTGGTGTTGCCGAAGGGCCAAGACGTGTTTGATTCGAAGCGCCGGGCTTTCTGGGATGAGCAGATGAAGCTGAATGTTTGGTATGGCCTTGAGGCGCATCGGCCGCTGGGCAGTGCGAACAGGCTGAGGAAAACGCTGTATCAGGCGAGTTTGAAGAAGAGGGAGGAGTTGAATGCGACAAAGGTGAGGGCGGTGAAGAGCATTGAGGAGATTCCTTGAGATGTAGATGACGATAGACGAATACAAAGATAGATGCAGAAGGTTGAACCCTTGGCGTGGTGGCTGCCCGGGCTGCTGCCTCGGCGTGCCACAGCCCTGTTCCGCCGTTGGACCCCCGCCGAAACCTTAAATTTTAATTGTCCTCAAAAGTTGAAATTTCCAGCGACCAGATCCCTCCCGTTCACATCCCTTACCCTCTCCCTGTTCTTCTCCTTGGGGCGTCTTGATCGGGGTAGTATGAACGGAACATCTACCGCGGCCATGCCTCACCACGAATCCCCACCTACCGCGCCTGCCGTGGTCGTCACCAGCAAATCCGCCCCTCCCTCCGCCGACGACATTGACGAAATCACCCGACGAATCTACACCTCCAAGACCTCGCAAGAGTCACTAGACGCGGCATACACCCTGTCGGATGTCCTGCTCAACACTGTCGGCTTTCGAGGCCTCACAGCCTACGATATCCTCTCCGACATCCTCAAGGCCGCATCGGACAAAAAGAATGCGGCGCGCAGAGAAGGGGCCATGTTCGCGCTGGGCGCAATCTTTGAACGATTCCCCCCGAAGCAGAAACTCAGCGAAGTCATCTTTTTGCATCAGCAGCAAGGCCTGGTGGCTTGTGCGCTAGACGCATTGGCGGATAAAGTCGGCTCGGTCAAAGAGGGTGCGCGATATGCCCTCGATACCTTTTTCGCGCAGCTCTCTCCCGAGGCAAAAGTATTCGGCCTGCTGCCGCTGTTGGTCACGTATCTCGGCAAGTCGACGGGCAAATGGCAGGGTACTGTTGGCGCTTTCGAGCTGATTGGTCGTATGGCCGACCAAGCCAAGATCGGCACAGACTCGAGAGAAGCGGAACGAGAGAAGGATGTGCTGAGAGAGGCAATGGGCAAGAGATTGGAAGCGCTCATTCCCGTCGTGGAGATTGGCATGCACGATCTCAAGGCCGAGGTGTCGAAGCAGGCTATCAAGAGCATGGACAGTTTGACCACATTACTCCAGAACGATGATGTCGCTCCACGGATACCTCTGTTGGTGAAGAGCATGGAAGATCCGAGCACCGACGCTCAACAGAAGGCGATTCACGCTCTCAGCCAGACCACATTCGTGACGGAAGTCACTTCGCCCGTCTTGGCTATGGTGACTCCCATTCTCGAACGAGCGCTCAACACCCCGACTACGAGCCAGGAAGTCCTGCGACAGACGGTCGTCGTCATTGAGAACTTGACCAGGCTTGTACACGATCCAGTCGAGGCTAGGACGTTCTTGCCCAAGCTGAAGCCCGGTGTCAAGGCTGTCCGAGACCGCGCGTCGCTTCCCGAGGTCAGAGAAATCGGCAGGCGTGCTTACAATGTGATGAATAAAGCCATGGGCGAGCAAAACGATGTTTCCCTGGCCGCCATCGAGCGTGTGCTACCTGAGCATGTGCTAGCCGTCTTGGAGAAGGAGGTAAAGAATACTGGTGGTCTGCTCGGCTATCCCGGCGACAGCGAAGTCTGGACCTACGCAGAAGTGCTTCTGTCGCAGATTGTGGCGGAGGATGTGAACCAGCGGGCAATCGACCGAATCATCTCAAACACCACCCCGTACCTACAGCCCCTCATGGACAACGCGGAGACCGTTGGCAACAACGTGCACCAATTCTACGTCGAAGAAGACAATCGCAAGTTTGGCGCACCCATCAAAGCAGACGATGGTGAGGTCGAGATTGTGAACGCCGATTTCTCCCTTGGATATGGAGCCCGCCTTCTCCTCTCCCATACCAACCTGCGACTACTCAAAGGCCACCGCTACGGCCTGTGCGGTCGCAACGGAGCGGGCAAGTCTACGCTCATGCGGTCCATTGCGGAGGGCAAACTTGAGGGCTTTCCCCCACAGGACGTGGTGAAGACATGTTTCGTGGAGCACAACCAAGGTGAAGGCACTGACTTGACCATTGTTGAGTATTGTCTTCAAGACAAGGCCATCCAGGGCGAGGACGAGGAACACATCTCCAAAGTCTTGGAGGAAGTCGGTTTCACTTCCGGACCGAATGGTATGCAACAGCGCAAGGTCGGCTCGCTTTCCGGAGGGTGGAAGATGAAGTTGGGGCTGGCTCGTGCCATGCTCATGCGAGCGGATGTCTTCCTGCTCGACGAACCTACCAACCATTTGGATGTCACCAACGTCAAATGGCTGGAGGATTATCTCAAATCCCACACGGAAATCACATCACTCATCGTCTCTCACGACTCCGGCTTCCTTGACGAAGTGTGCACCGACATTTACAACTACGAAAACAAGAAGCTGATATGGTACCGCGGCAATCTGGCCGAGTTGGTGAAGAAGAAGCCCGATGCAAAGAGCTACTACACCCTCTCTTCCACACAGGTGCAGTTCAAGTTCCCGCCGCCCGGCATTCTGACGGGTGTCAAGAGCAACACTCGGAGTATCTTGCGCATGACGAATGCACACTTCACATATCCCGGTGCAGCGAAGCCGAGCTTGGCTGATGTATCAGCCGGCCTCACCCTCAGCAGCCGAGTGGCAATCATCGGTGCCAATGGTGCCGGTAAGAGTACTCTCATCAAGGTGCTGACGGGCGAAGTCATCCCGCAACAAGGCAAAGTCGAGAAGCATCCCAATCTGCGTATAGGCTACATTAAGCAGCACGCCCTTGAGCACGTGGAGATGCATCTTGAGAAGACCCCGAATCAGTACTTGCAATGGCGATACGCTCACGGCGACGATCGAGAGGTGCTCCTGAAGCAGACTCGTATCCTAACCGACGAGGACAAAATTCAGATGGAGACGCCCATCGATCTTGGTGATGGCAAAGGTCCCCGACTGATCGAGGCTCTTATCGGACGACAAAAGTACAAGAAGAGTTTCCAGTACGAGGTCAAGTGGTTGCACATGCTGCCCAAGTTCAACACCATGATTTCGAGAGAGACGCTGTTGGAGCGGGGTTTCCAGAAACTGGTGCAGGAATTCGACGACCACGAGGCTAGTCGAGAGGGCTTGGGTTTCCGTATTCTGGAGCCCAAGGTCATCTCGAAGCATTTTGAGGATGTGGGCATGGACCCCGACATTGCGAATCATACGCAGATCTCGGGGTTGAGTGGTGGGCAGAAGGTCAAGGTGGTGCTTGCTGGTGCCATGTGGTAAGTCTTGATGAAACCTCACAATTGTTGGCCATGTCTAACGCGACGCTACAGGAACAACCCGCACATCCTCATCCTCGACGAACCCACCAACTTCCTCGACCGCGACAGTCTCGGCGGCCTCGCAGCCGCCATCCGCGACTACAAAGGCGGCGTCGTCATGATTTCCCATAGCGAGGAGTTCGTCTCCGCCCTGTGTCCCGAACAATGGCACATTGCCGACGGCCGACTGACGCAAAAGGGCCATTTGGCCGTCAACCTCGATCGTTTCGACGACTCGCCTCGGCCGGGTAGTTCGCTCGCCAGCTCTGCTTTCGCATCCTCTAACGTCTCTTCTGCTGTGAGCAGTGCGCAGGGAACGCCATCTGGTTCTGGCGCGCAGAGTGAGGCGGAAGGCGGCCCGCAGGAGGAGATGAAGTTCCGCGCGAGGAAGAAGAAGAAGATGACGCGGGCGCAGCAGAAGGAGCGGGAGGTTAGGCGTCGCTTGAGGCATATTGAGTGGTTGAATAGTCCCAAGGGGACGCCGCATCCGCCGGATACGGATGATGATGAGTGATGCGTTTGCTTTTTCGCTTTGGTTCTGTACATGATGCCCGCTGGGGCTGTATGCAAGGGAAGCGCGGCGTTTGGTTGAGGGGAAGTCTTCTTCTTCGAGGATGGGGCACGAATAATAGAGCATTCGGTTGCGTTTGAAGGGATTTGCATAGCAGGCGTCTCATAATCATCACGTATGCCCGTTACATCTTTTTCACAACTTCGGCCTCCCCGCCTTCTCCTCCTCAATCCGTCGCCACATCCGCCGAGTATCAACCATCATCCCGAACAAATGCTCCATCCTGTTCCCGCTCATCTCACTCCCCTTTCCACCCTCTTCAAACAGCGCCTCGTACGGCTCCTTTTCCGCTCGCGCCAGAGCACTATCCATTTCGTACTCCGTGAAGCCATACGCAGTCATAATCTCCTCCAAGTGCTCACTCGCCAACGCCTCTATAGCACTTCTCTCCGCCTGCCGAAGCAATCCCCGCTGCACGCTCGAAAGCGGCAAAGCAGTAGCAAGAGTAGCATGATGCGGCTTCTGCAGCACCGACAAAGAAAAGACGTCAAACAGCGCGCGCACCGCCTCCGTGAATGCCGGCTTAGGCCGTCGCTTCTCGAGATCGCGAAGCAGAGCTTCGAATCCGTTCCAGTACACCATGTCGCCGTGCGCCATTGTCAGCGCGTGGCTGCTGTAGCTCGTGTCGTGCCCTGCTTCTGTGTCGGCTATGTGTTGGCTCACGAGCGACACGAGGCGCTCTTCTAGCGCCCAGCGTTGGACTTCTGGACGCAGCCAGTCGGATTGGGCTGTGAGTTTGGGCGGGGAGAGGGAGTTGCGGTTCCGGAGTTTGGAGAGGTAGGAGAGGGTCGGGAGCGAGGACTCCGTCTTGTTGCGCCAGTGTTTGAGGATGGCGCGCGGGACTTGTTTGCCTATCACGTAGTTGTCGCCTTCGTAGGTCAGGGCATTCACCGCGTTGCCGTACATTCTTCCGAAGCCGGCGAGAGCGTGGTACCCGTGGCCGCCGCACATGATGCGGCACGTCTCGATGCCGTGGGCGGTGATTTCCGTGCTGTACACTTTCGCCCCGACGGTTTGCAGGTGGAAGTCTTCGAGCTGCGAGAAGTCGCCTGTGCGGATGTTGGCGCTGGAGTAGTCGTCGTAGGCTTGTTTGATGCGTTGGCCTACGAGGACGAGGGCGGTGGCTTGCGCGAGAAGCGGGATGAGGCGGTGTTGCACGCTGGCGTAGTCGATGACCGTCGTCTCTGCTGCTTGGGAAGGGGCCTTTTTGAATTGCTTGCGGTAGCTGGTGTAGTGGTATGCCACCGCGACGGGTTTGAGCAGATCCCAACCCGTGCACTCGGCCATGATGGCGCGCACAGTGACCATGGAGCCGTAGCTGTGGAGTTCGTTCTTTGGCTTCACGTACGTCCCATCTTGCAGCACTTGCGCGTTGCGCGCGAGCATTTGCGATCGCGGCACGCGGACGTGGTGGAATTGCATGGCGCCGTTATCCGTCCCGAGCATGCCCTGGAAGGCTTTGGGGCCGAGTTCGTAGATTTCTACGCCGGGCATGAGGCGCTGAGTGTCCAGATCGCGGATCTGAGTGAAGAAGAGATGATTGCCGTACTCCTTGCCGTCGATAATGAGGCGCGCCACGACGAGAGAATGCGTAGCCCAGACGCCCGTCGCGCCAATCCAGTACTTGGTACTACTCAGCGTCGGCGAATCAATAACAAACTCATCCGCCTCGCGATCAAACGTCGCCGTCGTCTCAATGCCCCTCACATTCGACCCATGCCCGAGTTCCGTCTGCGCATACGACCCGAAAATCTCAAACCGCTCGGCCTTGGGGATCCACTCGGCCTTCTGCTCGTCGCTCGCCTGGCGCTCCAGGTTGGACAGGAAAATGCGGAACTGCGGCTGCACGGGCAGGAAGTTGTCGGTTTCGCGCACGGCGTCGAGGAACTGCGTGTGCGACCAGTTGTGCGTGAGTTTGAGGCGGATGAGTTCGCGTGCTTGCAGGGCTGAGCGGGTCCACGCGTCTTTGCGGGCGAGGGAGGGAAGGACGATGTCTTTTTTGCTGAAGATTGGGTTGGAAGTGAAGGCTGCGAGTATAGCTTTGCGCCGGGCGAATTTCTCTGCGCCCCAGAGGAAGAGGGTGAAGGGTGTTTCGATGGGTTCTTTGGGAATGTGGCGTTGGTCTGGGCGAGGCATTGTGAGAGTAGGCTGGTCGACACGAGGATGATAGACTTGTCTGATCAGGCAGGGGTCGTTTGGTATTCAAGCAGCAAGTCTGGTTGGGTTCATTTGTTAATGTTGGGTTGCCTAAAGGGAAGTGGTGATGTAGTCGTCGAGCATTCGACGTTCAATCGAAGGTCGTCCCCGGCTTCGGACCTCGGATGTGGCAGAATCAACTTCACTCCATCTCGAGAACACTCCGGCGGATGAACTCACAAACACCTCACCAAAGCAATTGGGGTTCTAAATGTGTTTTTAATTGTTTTAACTCTCTAGCATCAGGTAGGTAGCAATGCCTCCCTCATCTCCCCATCAGCCTCGAGAACTTCAACCTTCCGACTCTGCAGCTTGAACGCCCACTTGGCCAGCCTCAGACTCGGCAAATCGATCAGCTTCGTGACGACTATTGCAAGCCACAGTGTGAGCGGGAGCAGAACGACGTGAGGCAGACGAGTTTTCAGCTCGGGCGCCAAGGGCCCGCATCGGAAATGGCCCGGCCAGGCCGTGCAAGCGACGAACCACGACCTGGCGTTCACCTTTCTCCCATCTGGCGATGCGAATGGCGACAGCACTGATGTCGAACATCTTGTAGCCCGCAAGCCCCCTCAGCCTCAGTGGGCGACCGTACATCGTCTGGCGTAATGTACGGCTGCTACCCATGGTAATAGGCTCCATCAAGCAGCCTCTCGAAGGCGTCCAGCGGGAAAACATCCGCCATCGCATCCATCCCAGCGAGGCTAGGGTGTAGACAATCCTCTCCCTGGTATTCTGGCCTGGACTCGGTGGTATTGCTGGGATTTCGCAACGTCTCGTCAAAGTCCACCATGGCGTCGAAGTCCGTCGTATTGCGAATCCACCGGTTCACTTTCAACCTCTCCACCTCTGAGGGTGGCCGATTCGCTCCTCGCCATGGGCGTTCGGCACTCACGCATGAGAATGGTTTGAGTGTCGCGCCGAACACGAAGACGTCCGCTGCGTGCAGCCGGGCTATCATCTGCTGGAATTGAACAATCGTGCGCAACGATGTTCTTCCTCGCGTAATGTCGAGGAGTCCCTCCACGATCACAGCGAATTTGATCCCGCTAATCGCAATTGCATCGCTGTCCAGGCGGGCGTTGAGGTTCGGTGCTCGTATATCGTCGTCGATTAATCGGTTGCCGCGCACCGCTTGGTTGAGGACGCTGAGCTTTTGCAGACCAGCGTTCGGACTCTGTTGCAGGCGGCGGAATAAGCGATTCGTCCATCTGAGATCCGAATCAATGGGCGCAGCGGACACGTCAGTGATGCTGTCGCCGAACACCACGACGGCATGGTGGTCCAACGGCTTCCACGCTTCCACGGCGCTCAAGAAGTACCATGAAATCGGAGTGTCGGCCATCCGCGTCTGGGGTACAGTCGGTGCTGCCACGGAGTCTCCTTCCACAATCCAGGTGCGCGTCCTTGCGACCATGTGGCAGGTGACTGTGTCCGTCTCCTGGCCCCTGCTGATGTACAGGCTGATAGTAATGGTCGAGTCATTCGGGATGGGAAACGCCACGGGATCGGAGATCATCTGTCCTCCCGCGGGAATGATTGTGCTGGGCCGGCCGGCGAAGCTCAATTGCTGAAGCGACGCCGGTTCAATTGTCGGCGAACCTGACCGCGTCATCTTGCCCACCACTTCCTCGAGGGCGGGCAGAGCAATGGTGACCCTGTCAATTTGCACCTCGACGCCCACAAAAGCATTCGACAGCCGGATACGGAGATCATCCCCTCCGAGCGTCAAGCGAACGGTCTGTCGAATCGTCGCATTCTCGAACGCAACGCCATCGTCGCTGTAAAAGGCTTGGGGGATGTTGGCCCTCGCCGGACAGCCCTGCTGCGCCGAGCTCCATGTCGTCACCCAGTGGCTCCCATGATTGTACACAGTCGCCGTCGAGCCTGGAATGCGGATGCCCTGTGGTGTGGTGAACTGCGCGATGAGCACGAAAAACACGGCCAAGGCGGCGATGATCAACAGGCTGGTGGAGGCGATTTGCGACAGGAAGCGTGTCGACGTGCGCCCTTCCGAGCGATAGCCTTTTAGTAACATGGTGGAGCTTTGTTGCTTATGCGCTCTTAGTAATTTCCGTAGGGCTTGGAGTGCGTCAAGGCTGGTGATCTCCGGTAAATGCAGGCTGGCATGGCGAGATGGGTATCATTGGTCGTGTAATTCCGCAGGTTGCTTGAGAAGAGCAGCAGTTCCTCACACAATCTTTTTGCAGCATCGATGTTCTGTTATGCTACCATCAGCCCGAAAAGCGAAAGTCTCTGCCTGAAGAAAAGAAGACGTAATCAAGAAACAACTTCTTTCCGTTGGAAACCAGCCAGACCACCTTGGCATCGATACCCAAACTGCCACGCAAGCTGAAATCGCTTAACGGCCAAACAAGCATTGATCATCCCGGCAGCTGGCGGTGTTTCATCAGTGTAAGCGACCATGCCGACCCAAGCAATTCTCTACACGTCTGCCGACCCGCGAATGGGCGGCCGCGCTGCGATCGGCAACCTACACCCTTGCGGCGGATGTCGCTTGCTCGTATGCGTGCGCCTGCAATTGCCTGTTATATTGCGGAGCTCGCTATTCTTGTTACAGTTGCGGAAGCACTTTTAGATGGAGAGGTATGTAGAGGGAACTTGGTTGATGATGTAGCCTTGTATTCTGCTGCGTTATCCATGTCTTCTGCACTGTCTCCTTCAAACTTCATCCGGCATCGTGTTTGCCCTCGGAACATTTAATCGACCAATCTAGCTAGTCTTCCATCCGTCGCGTAGACGTCCCATTCTCACGGATCTCCTCAATCCCACAACTCAGGCTGCTCCGCGCACGAAAGCAACCACATCAGCACCTCAGGGTCATCCTCACACATGTAGCGGTGAGTAAAGTCCCACATGTCCACGGCACTATCGAACGTGTGCGCGAAAGCGAGGTAGCAATTCATGCATCCGATTTCCATCACTGCCCCGGCGAAGACGACGAGCATGTGCACCCATTGCGTCGTCCTCTTGAGTCGATTGAGAAGCTGGTGGGGCGTAGGATGGGACTGAGCTGTCTTCTCGATGGTGTTGATGGGGTGCTGAGCTGTGGTCTTGATGGATTGGAAGATTGGATCTGAGGCCGAATGATTTAGTTGTATGTCTGGCATGGGAGGGGTGAGAGGACAGAGGAAGGACTGACCGAAGCAAGCAGAGCGAAATCCAACTATGAAGTTCTTGAACATCAAGAACCGTTGCTTGGCGACGGGGAGCCGTTGCTCAACGTAGATGAAGAGCCGATGCTTGACGATAGGCAGATCATGCTTGACGAACACGGAGATACAGTCGATGAATTCAACCCAAGGTTTGACGACAAATTGCAAGGCAAGAGCGATGGTGCTTATGCCGGCCAATAGCGCCAGAGACCACGCTTCCATCTCAGAGGTGTGGGCGAGGATGTCCTTGTGAGCTTGTGAATCGAGGAAACCGTCGCGGGTGTGGATGAGGTACTGCTGGCAAGTTTTGCTGGTGGCCTCGGAGATGCAGAACGCGAGGAGGCATGCAAGCACAGTCGTTCTGAGGGTATTGATCTGTTGATGAAGGCGGTCGGTGAGTCCCTCGCTATGCGCGGCAAGGCTGGCGAGAAGGATGATGGTCGGAAAGATGGCGAATGAGAGGAAAGAGAGCCAGATGCTGCACTTGATGATCGTGCACAGGGTCGACTGGGTATCCGTAGGCATTTGGATGTTTGGAGTGAGGAGCTCGACGAGCCAGCTCAAGGCGTGCAGCATGCTGAGGTGTTGCTGGAATGTTGATCTGTGTTGCTGTGTATGTGCGAGTGTTGTGAGAGAAGAAGATTAAGAGAAGGACACAGAAAGAAGCAAGATGTATACACGTTGAGAGGTGACTGACCAGCAGCCGTGAAGGAACAGACAGAGCGTATTTTGCATCAGGACCCGAGACACAGTCTTCAACTCTCGCCGCCTCTAAGACATGCCAGTGACGCTAGTACGTTCAAGCCTGGTCCAAGGCTTTGTCCTCCAGCAGTTCTGTTCATGAGCCCGTGAGACCATGAGAGTCACGGTAAGCTGCATCTAACCCAGGGGCTTGTTTGACTTGGTCCCGTCCTGTCTTATTCTCTCGTATCGACATGGAAGACAACGTACTCCGACTTGGGATCGATTGCGCCAAAAGTTCCATCTGATCGAATGCCGTAGTGATGTCTCTTCTCCTTCTGATCCAGCCTATGCAGCCGCTTGCCATTAGTCAGGTGGAAGAACATATCCGGCGCGTAGAGGAGATCCGGTCGCAGCAGTCCGCCTTCCGTCCACTCGTCGAACCACCATCGTAGGAATGCGGAGCGGTGAGTCGAGCAGCCCACGCTCGTACCAGTAGGCACAAAAGTCGAGCGGTTGGCTTCGGCTGATGTATCCCTCTCCACAATCGTATGCTCGAACTTCTCGAGGTTCCACTGCCGTAGAGACTCTCGGACAACCATCCGGCCGGCTTGGTTTAGCATAGCGGGGAAAAGGGTGAAGTAGTCGTCTAGAATCTCTTTGTAGAGGAGCATGGCATTGTCGCCAGTCAGACGCGGGAGTTGGCTCTTGGAGAGACCGCCGACGATTTGGCCTAGACTCCACGCCCCCGAAGAGGAGGATGCCGGGAGATTTAAACGCCGGGCGAGCTTGGCTACAAGGAAGCGCCTGTATGTTGGGATGAGTTGGCGTAAGACATGTATTTGCCGAGCGGCGATGAAAAGGGCGCCGTCGAGGACAGTCGTGTCGGTTTCGAGGGTGCGCAGGTATAGAAGTAGTGGCTCGTATTCCGGCCCGAGGGGCTCCATTCGAGATAGATCCCATAGTGTAGAGTAGAGCATCTTCCTAACAGGCCCGAGACACGTGTGCGCCGCGTCGTGAAGGCGTGATTCCGGTATGTTGAGATCCGCTACGAACTGAGGCCCAATTTCGCTGTTGACTATCTTCAGGAACTCCACGAACGACCGATGTAGATGGTCGACAGGGGGTCGCAATTGACATTGGGGGCGAAACCGGGACCAAAGACTGCGTCCGCAAGCAAGTTCCGTCACGAGCGAGTCTCGGTATTGGGTGTAGCCTGTAGGCACACCCAGTCGTTTCGTCAGATATTGCGCGTAGTCCTCTCGCAAGACACTCCGCGCCCCTTTGGTTTCGGAAGCTAATGTCTTGAGCTTGTAAAACGTCGATTCCAGTCTTGGGTCGTCTTTGAAGAGATCAAGCATGTCGTACATGTCGCCTTTTGGGTCAACTTCGGTCATCCGGCCGCCGAGGATGTCGTGAAGGAGCGAAGATGCGGGTTGAAGGGCACGCGAAACGCTTAGCCGCTGGCCACGCGGTGGGATGCCATTGGGATTGCCGTGGACCTGACATGAAGGGAGGACAGAGAATTCCGGAGGTCGAAAGAAGTAGGAGGACATGAACAATGTCAGAGCGACCAGAATAGTTCCTAGCACGCGCCGGTGTAGAAGCGAGGGAAAATGGACTGGGCGAGGTGGAAGATCTGCAACTTCTGGCTCACGGCCATCGTCGTCGTCATGCGGGTCATCTCCGGCATTTGATGCGTCATCTGAGCTGGATGGAGTTCGCAGAGAGGATCCGCTGCTACTGGAGCCTCGTCTTGCCCTGTAGTCTGCAGGATCTAACGGCCATGACCAGCTACGGGGTTGGCGCGGAGGAGGGGAAGACAGGCGGAGTAGGATGCTCGGGGGTGTTGGTGGTGGTGACGGAGATGGCGGTGGCGGTAACTGAGGGAGAGGAGCTGCAGGAGCTGCCGCTGCTGCTTTCGCTCGACTGCGTGTTAGGACCATTCTTTCTATTTTGGGCGAGGCTTGGTATCGTCGTGCGAATCAGATTGAGAAGACTGAAGAGCATTCAAAAGCGTTGAGAAGAGAAGCGAGGAAAGGCATTGAGGAACGCTGAACAGCAAAAGCATTGGAAAGTGTTTTCTATTGTTGAACATCGCGGTGAAAAATGACAATGGGCAAGTGACAATGAAATCTTCATTCCAGCTTGTGCGGAGCAACCACCTTCCATTCCAGGGCTTGCACTGCATGCCGCCAGCGACAATGGGTTCAGGTTTGCTCTGGAGACCTAGCATTTGCACATATGTGGATTCAGGATAGGCCATGAGAGTCATGGAAGCGGCGTGGATGTGTACTTGGCCCGTTTGTGCGGGCAGACTTTGGCCAAGACCATCGTGCGTGGACCATCAGATTCAATGCGACGGGCAGCTGTGAGCATCGCGCAGCAACCGAGCCCAGATGTACTCAATAGCATCGTGAAAACAAGTGAAGTTGAATGTGGGAAATCTCGTTGTTGTGCATGCAGGTTTAAACTAGGTCGGCAGCGCATGTCGGGCCGCGCCGCTAGCTTCACTAGCTCTGACGCCTTGACGCCTTTTCGAGGCAAGAGCGTTTGCCGCAGCCTTGAACTCTATGAGCAGTTACACCTGTTTGCCTCCACCACTCCGAAAAAGATTCAGGATAAGAGCCAACGGCTCTGGCTCTATAAGTTCGTAGCGGCCTGATCGAGCTTGTCGAGGGCAGCGCGGAGCCTCCCAAAAGTCGGCGGGATTGGCATCTCGTTGACGGCGGCGTTGACGGCGTTCATGTCGACATTGCAGTGCCGTCCGTAGAACGCGAGTTTTTCGACGCAATCTCGTTGCAGAACGGCATCTTCAACGGCAGGGACATCGTACCCATAATCTCCAAAGTCGTCAATAAGCTCGTAGCGATTGAGGTGAGCTACTTTGGACAGCGATGTGCCGGCAGGGGCAACGTAGCCAGGCAGGAGGCGGCAGTGGCGGTTGGCATCGGTAAAGACATCAGAGTTGGGGGTGAGCATGCATGTGATCCGTTCGTTCATCAGAATGGCTTCACCGAGGTATCCCGAGAGGAGGACCCTGCTGTATGAAGGCATTAGCAGTCTCGCTAGCTGTTTTGACTGACTTCTTGACATCAGTGTATCGTACCATTGGCCGCCATTCTTGGAGTCGTAGCAAAGCACGGGTACGGTAGCTGTGATTGGCTCAGCATTTGGTGTTGCAGCTCTGTATCCCGTCAGTTATAATTATAAGAATAAACGAGAGAGATATGGCTAGTACAGACAGTCGGCTTGCAGCACGCTGGACGGCAGGATCTCTTGCCAGGAATTTGGTGACGATCCGCTGGGATGGAGTGCGTTTGAAGAAGAAAAGGACGTCGTAGAGGGGACCTTCATTAGCGGCCAGTGGAGTGTGCGTCTCAGATTTCAACTGTGCTCGCGGAACACGAATGGACTCCGACATAATTTCATGCCTGCTCTGCTCGAGCGGAGAGAGGGACGAAATGCTTGATGGCTCAAACCCGTCGATAGTGAGGTCTGGAATGGGGAAACTACGTCGGTGCAGAAAGCGACTGGTAAGTAGTGAAGTATAGGAGGGAAAAAAGATGGGGAGCCTACCCAGCGTAATGGACGATGAAGACATCCTCGCGGTCGACAGCCTTTTCCTTCTGGAGCCACCCAGTGTACACAGTCACTGCTTCCAGAGTTCTCTGCCGTCTTCCAACTGCAACCAGTCGACAAGCACGGTGAGAGAGGCTCATGGTGAATTCTAGAGCACTCCTGGGTACTTCGCATCTTATTCCTATCCTAAACTCGCAAACCCTATCTCGATGGTCGATTCGATGAGCATGTCGCTCGAAGGCGCTAAAGTACTCGCGCAGGATGGCAGCCTGGCGAGACGTAGGCTTGTATGCGACTAGGATCTCGTCGCCGCTCGCAGTCACATTCATTTTGGGAAGAAGATGGCTTGCTTGCTGAATGAATGGGAAGAGTACAGTCAGTGAATGGCGGAAGTAGAGAATGGGAAGAGTGCAAGGATATGGAGGGTCTGTTTGTTGGATGTATGTGAAGAGTGTAGCCAGCGAAAGTTGGAAGAAGAGACTGGGACGCGTCGTTATTGAAGAGTCGTGCTTCCTCAAATAAGGCGCGCGGATGCGGCAAGAGCGACTTATTTGCGAAGGCTGTGGAGACTGGATATGACAACCACGAGACTGCCCGGCTCCAGTGGTAACCCTATCGTACATGTACCACCTGCAGTCCTCCACGGACGTGATGGGGTCCAGAGGCATATGGTGATTGGCATAATCGTGAGAGCTCACTCGTCGTCGCCAAATCAGAGCTTGTTCCTCCGTCGAACCGATGTCCACACTTGCACATCTGCGTGCCCATGCTCCGGAAAGAAGTCGCCTACCAACTTCTTCTTCACCACTTTTCCCGTTGCATTCTTGGGAATCGCCGGCACGACTCTCAGCAACGTCGGCATTTTGTACGAGGCCAACGAGCTCCTCAGATCCTCCCGTAGCTCGTCAATACTCAGCCGTGTCCGAACGTCTTCCCTGAGCACAATCGCCGCAGCAACTCGCTGTCCGTACTCTTCATCCTGTACTCCAACCACAACCACCTCCGACACATATTCAAGTCCAAGAATCTCGCGCTCAATGTCGAGAGCGGAGATCTTATACCCTCCACTCTTGAGAATATCAATAGACGCCCGACCTTCAATGAAATACCACCCCTTCTCCCTCCTCGCAATATCGCCCGTTTTGTAATACCCGTCCGCATCAATAGCATTCCTCGTAGCCGGCTCATCAGTCAAGTACTTCGAAAACAACACCGCATTCCGAATCAGAATCTCCCCCTCATCGCCATTCGACAACTTGACATCCGCCCCAGGACTCTTCATCCCAACAGAGCCATCCGGCACACCCTGTTCCAACAACCACGGCGTAACAGTCAGCGCATTCCCAAACTCCGTACCCCCATACCTCGTCAGAATGCCCCTGCCATCCCGCAAAGCAGTCCACTTCGCCTGCAGAGGTCTCGGCAGCGCCGACGTCCCGCAAAGCATGGCTCGGATCCGGCGGACGCCTCGCACGTACTCGCCCACTTCTGGTCGCGACGCCAGCGTGCGCTCGTAGTACTGCATCAGCCGCATGTACATTGTCGGCACGCCGCTGAAGAAGTCGAGATCGGCGCGGCGGATGCGCTCCCAGGTCCAGGCTGCGTCGAAGCCGCCGCTGCGGAACTCGATGCAGCCTCCGCTCCAGAGGAAGGGGAGGAGAGTTACTGTTATTCCCGTGGCGTGGTGCACAGGTAGGGTATGCAGCACGACATCACCCTCTCGAATGCCGTGCTGATCTGAGAAGAGAGTCGCAACGTCGTAAAGGCAGCCTCGCCTCCTGACACCGCCTTTGGGTGGACCAGTCGTGCCGGACGTAAACAGCACGAAGCCAGGCTTGTTAAGATCCATGTAGCGGTCCGAAGAGATGTGCAGCCTTTCGGGCGCCAGACAGGGTTGCAGCACGTGCGGTTTGATCCCAAAGCACCGGAAATACCTTTCACTGCTTTTGTTGATGGTAGTCTCCAGCTCACTCCCGAGCTTTGAGCAGCTGGCGGATGTGAGCACCGCTACGGCGCGGGACTGCGTGGCGAAGTAAGTAGCCTCTTTAACCGGAAGTTCAGGCGAGATGGGCACAACAGCTACTCCCAGAGCGACCAGAGCGAGGAACCCGACGGTGAATTCATACCCCGCGTGTCCGAGGAGCAGGATGTACACCTCGTCTTCGCGATCGATGCTGCCGATGATATCGGGACGCAGCCGGCGTCGCAGGACATTGCGGAGGTGGAGTACGTCTGTTAAGAGCTGGGCGTAGGTGGCGGTGTAGTTGAATGTAAGGTCGCGGCATGCCACGAGAGGTTTGTGGGCTAGGCGCACGAGCTTGCTGAAGAGGAAGAAGTTTGGCAGGACGTTGGCGCCGGTGTGTTTGGGGGAGAAGTCGCAGCGGTCGAAAGTGGAGGAGGATGTCATTGGAAGCGCGCTATTGGAGTGGCCGGATGTCAGAACATCAAGACAAGGCGGTGATCAATAGGTAGTATGTGCCGCACGAAGCGATCTCGGACTTTCCTATTTGGGGAATGGCAGCTTTCCCTCGACGCTTGATCACGTTCAGAGTCAAGTAAAAATTACAGTCGTACAGACCAATCGCCTTGCCAGAATAGACATACACCTCGCTATCGACACTGACAAAAACTTCCTCCATCTACAAAATCTTGTCCTTGACAAACAAATCCATATACTCATGCACGGGCATGGCATACAGCTTCTTGGGGTCGTTGCCCAAATCGACCAGCTTCTGCACATGCTCCTTGCTGAAATGCGGCTCAATGTGGCGCTTGAACTTGGCGAGGATCTCCGGCTTGGCCTCCTCTCTTCGCAGCCGGTGGCCGAGCGGCGCCTCGACGACCTCCTCATCCAGCACCGTGCCGTCCTTCAGCTTGATGGTGAGGGCGTTGCTGATGGTGCGCTTGTCCGGGTTGTGGTAGTCTTCGGTGAACTTGGGGTCCTCCACACACTTAATCTTCTTGCGCAGCTCCTCGACGATCGGCGAGTTGGCCGCCTCGCTGTCGTCGCTATAGTCGCTGGCCTCCAGGCGGTTGTAGACGAACATGACGGAGCACATGTACTGCACGCAGTGGTCGCGGTCGGCGTAGTTGTCCATCTTCTTGAATTGCTTGTCGATGATGCGGATGCAGGCCTCGTGCGTGCGGTTGGTGATTTCTTCAATATCCTCGACAGTCTTGCCCATCTCCTTCAGCTTCTTGTTCAAGCGCTGCGCCGCTTCGATGGCGGTTTGAGAGTGGAACTCGGCGGGGTAGGAGACTTTGAACAGCACGTTCTCCATCACGTACGAGCCGTAGGGGCGCTGGAACTGGAAGGGCTTGCCCTTGAAGTTGACGTCGTAGAAGCCCCAGGTAGGAGTGGAAAGCACGCTGGCCATGCCCTTCTCGCCCTTTAGCACCTTGAAGCAGAGGTTGACGGCACGCTCGCAAGCGTTGCCGGCCGCCCACGACTTGCGGGACATGGCATTGGGGGCGTGACGGTAGGTGCGGAGGTCCTGCCCGTCGGCCCAGGCGTGAGAGATGGCATCACGAGTGCCAGTCTCGTCCAGGCCGAGCATCTGAGACACAACGGCGGTGGAGGCGACCTTGACGAGGACGACGTGGTCGAGACCGACCTTGTTGAAGCTGTTCTCCAGCGCCATGCAGCCCTGGATTTCGTGCGCCTTGACCATGGCCTCCAACACATCCTGGACCGTGAAGATCTTGCCGCCGTTGAGCTTGCCAGCACCTCCGGCCGAGTTGGCGCGGTTGATGTAGTCGGCTGCTGACAAAATGGCGCCGAGGTTGTCCGAGGGGTGTCCCCATTCCGCAGCGAGCCAGCAGTCGTTGAAGTCGAGCCATCGAACCATGGCACCAATGTCAAAGGCACCTTTTACGGGGTCGACAGTGTAGGGGGTGCCGGGCACGCGAGTGCCATTGGGAACGACGGTGCCGGGGACAATGGGGCCCAAGAGGTTTCGGCACGAGGGGAATTCGAGGGCTTTGAGGCCGCAGCCAATGGTGTCGAGGAAGACGAAGCGAGCAGTGTCAATCTGGCGAGGTTGTTAGTGCACGGCGTATACCGTTATTGCGGCAAGCTCTTCATACCGCCAGGTCGGAATCGATCTTGGTGTTGTGGATGTAATCGGCCATGTCCTTGATTTCCTTGTCGAACTCTTGCACCTCGTTGGAGGCTGGGGCCGCCGACTGGGTGGCATTAGTGGCGGACAACATCCTGGTGGCTTGCAAGGGTTGGAATCGGGCTGCTTGAGGTTGGAAGGACTTTTGGGCGAGGAAGGCTGAGGCTCGGAGGGGGGTTCGGGATCGCTGGACGGTGCGAGACACGGAACGAATGGCACCACGAGCTGCGAGAGAGGACATGGCGAGGACTCAGAGGGTCATGCGAGGTGTCTGTGTGTGGACAGAGCGAGTGTGCATGCGCCTGAACAATTCGAGCGGGGGGAAAACAATAAAAGTGATGAGCTTGGATGAAGCTCGTGAGAAAAGGTGCTGCTCCGAGTTTAACCGAGGACGGCGAAAAGTCAATGCAAGTTGCCGACGTGCACGGCCCCGCATTCGCTGCTGACTGTACATCCCACCTCACCTGCATGCCTGCTCCGTCATCACTTCCAATCAATCAATGCTTGGGAGAAGGAAGAATGCTCTGGCCAAGAGGATTCGGGTATTCCTCCGTGCGGAAGATCATGTGAACGAATCCAAGCATCCGGCCGTCGGGCCATTGCTTGATGATGGACGCCCTCCGGTGATGGCAGTGTATGCGCCGCCTCCAGGACCTCCGCCGGGTAGGAAAGCAATCCAAGCTGCCGATGGAACGCAATACACCGAAGAGCAGCTGATGCAATTGGTCGATGGATTCCTCCGAAGCTGGTTTGAAGGCAAGAGCTATAGCTCAAGATCCGCTGAAAGCGAAGGACTACGTACTCAAACCCAATCGAGACGGCGGCGGCCACAATATTTATCGCGCGGAGATACCGGTGTGGCTGACGGCTCAGCCTGACAACTCTTGGCAAAACCATGTCTTGATGCGCTTGATTGAACTACCTTCTACCATTGGCACCCTCATGACTGCCGAGGATCTATATCGTGGAGAAGTCGTCTCTGAACTGGGAATCCTCGGCACCTGTCTATGGAAGCGGAACGAAAGCCAAGGTGCTGAGATCATCGCCAATGAGGCCGCGGGATGGACGTTCAAGATGAAGCCGAAACACGTAGACGAGATGAGCGTGGTAAAGGGTTACGGGTGTTTCGATTATCCCTGGCTAGTGGAGGTTTGAAGCCGTACTCCACACGAGCTCGATCCAAGTCCTCTTATGATCAGAACGTGATGAGAATGGATCTCAAGTGAGTGCCCAGCAACACGAGTACGTGGAACGGGTTGAGGACTATCGTCCACTTCAGTCAGGACGAGTCCAGACCGACTCACCGAGTGCTGCCAGGCGTGTGTATGCGCAAACGCGGAGTCGCGGCGGTCAAAACGTGCCGCCCGCTCGGAGGAACCCAAGCCGGCGGACAAATTGCCAATCCGACTCAATCGAGATGACCTACCTCTACTCCTCCCCGCCCTCCTTCTCCATCGCTCACGACACCGACCTAGCCTACCACCGCACCGCGCGCCCACCCAGCCGCCCCTATGCCCCTTCCCTCCAGCCGCAGCGACAACAATGGTCGTCCTCGACATCGCGCCCGATCCCACCCGCGAGCCGGGCATGATGCACCGGTCGCAAACGCTGGATTACGTGGTTGTGTTGGAGGGGGAGATGTAGTTGGCGTTGCTTGGGGACGAGAAGCGGATTGTGCGGCGGGGGAAGGTGGTGGTGCAGAGGGCGGCGATGCATGCTTGGAGGAATGCTAGTGCTACGCAAGAGGCTAGGATGCTGGCTGTTGCTATTGGGAGTGAGGGGGCGGTTGAGGGGAAGGGGGGGATGGAGGTGTACGAGGCTGGATGAAGTATGTCTAGCTGCGATACTTTGTTATGGTAGGGGAAAGCAATCCGTTCGTTTCTCAGCATCGACCTCCGTCCATGGTCAGCCGCAGTGCGGGCTCATCTGTCTGCATCGGTTCAACGAGGCTGGGAACGTGGGGGCAAAGAATCCATGGTAACACGCTGATCGCGAGTATCGAAGCCGTGGGGGAACATTTGATCGACGATGTCGTAGTCCAAGTGAAATTATGGCGCGCGTTAGAGCTTCTTGTAGACACCACTTGGACCTCTTGCGGCTGATGTGCATGACTGCAAGGCTAGCTCCAAGCCTTTCTGCCTTAGCTCGTTGAACCGGGAGCAGCGGAATGGCTTGTCACGGCTGAATGCTGAGAAGGCAGAGGCCGTAATGTACTCAATACAGCGATCAAAACTATCAGAACAGGGGCTCACCTTGCTAAGTACTCTGCCTACGCTCGATAGCGGGACGCACTATTTTGCTCCTCTTCGTTACTCACTGTTGCGCTCTCGGCATCGTACCAAACCGTCTTAGACCCCCACAGCCCTAATTCAACGTTAACTTACCCCACAGCCTAGCACCCTTCCAACGCGCACGACTACTTCCGCAATGGGCGCGACGAGTGCAGAAAGTCGCTCGACCTGCAAAACACCTGCCATTTCGGGTGAACTAGAGAAGACGACGACCATGGCGAACTGCGCTTCACACGAAGGACAGCGTCATTCTTTACGTGCTCTGCGACGCGAGGGCTGGCACCTTCCGCTTCCAGAAGACTAGCACGCAGGATGGACATGGATATCGCCAATCATGACACTTTTCAAGGCAACGAGGTCGGCGACGATGGCCTTGTTTGCCTGCTTCGCCTTGGTCTGCGATGGCACTAGACTGCAGACTAAGTGCGAAAGGAACCAGGATGAGATGAAGCAGCGACACCAACCTGCATCCAGATGAGAAGGCCTTCGAAAGAAGCGCTGTCATTCACCTATAAAAGCAGCCCGTACATCCCTCCAATCGAAACAAATCACCCCTCATCATCTCCAATCCCCCCACCCAACAAACAACTCCCTCCAAAGACCATCTCAACAATGAAATCCCTCTTCATCACCCTCCTAGCCCTAGCATCCACCCCTCTCATCCAAGCCGCGCTCGGCACCTGCAACTCCGAAAACCACTGCACCGGCTGCGGCGTCTCAGGCGGCACGGCGAATTGCGCCAACTGCTACATTTGCGAGTGCAACAGTGGCGAGCTGGTAGGGCCTCTCCACGCATCCTCTTGCGCAAGTGTTGACGAGTGCTGATTTGATTTGATGCTGGTGTAGCTCAAGAGCATCTACCATAATATTGCTACCGGCTCCGTTTGGACGCCGATTGAGAACTGCCCCAAGAATGGGAATGAGTTGCAGTGTGTGAATGGGTATTGCACTAGTTAGTGGAAAGCGGAATTGAAACCAAGTGGAATGGAAAGGATGTCGAGCATTCGCCCGCTCTTATGACGTGCAAACAGCTCGGTATATAAGTATCATCACTTCTTCTAGTCCTGCCTCATCTACTGCCCCGCTGTCAATCCAGCGGAATGCCCTCATACTCCGCATACCCCAGCGCGAGATTCATATTCTGCAAGCACTGCGTCGCCGCGCCCTTGAGCAGATTGTCAATCGTCACGTTAATCACCGCCCGCTTGCCGGAAGAATGCACCGCGAAGCCGCCAATCTCCACCCCGTGCTTGCCCGCAATCGCCTTGACCTGCGGACTCTCGCCCGTAATCTTCACCAGCTTCTCCTTGTCGTAGCGATCCTGGTAGAGTTGGCGCACGTCGCGGGACGCCATTTGCTGTGCCAGCGGGAGGGAGATGGTGTGGTGGATTCCGGCGAACCAGACGGCCACGTGGGGGACAAAGGCCACTTCCGTCCCGAGCTGGGAGGAGATTTCGCGCTCGTGGATGTGGTCGGTCAGAGAGTAAGCGATGAGGTTGTCGGTCAGGTTTTTGACGTCGTTCTTCGGCGATGGTTTCGTGCCGGCGCCCGAGTACCCAGATACACCGAAGACGGTGGGTTGCGCGGGGCCTGGTGCGAGGTGGCTGAGTAGCGGTGCGATGCCCAGTTGTGCGGCGGTGGCGTAGCATCCTGGGTTGGAGATGCGGGTTGCAGATGCGATTTTGTTGCGCTGCACGAGCTCGGGAAGGCCGTACACCCAGTCGGAATTGAATCGGTAGTCGGCGGAGAGGTCGATGACCAAGGCCTCGGTGTGTCCGCTCGCGTCGACGGCGTCGACATAGGGTTTGCAGACTCCGTTTGGAAGGGCCATCACCCAGCAGTCGATCTCTTTTCGCTCCGCCATTCGTCGCACGTCATCGGGAGAGAGGTTTTCGTAGATGATTTCTCGCTTGTCATAGCCCTTGAGCTTGTTGCCTGCCAGCTCGCGGGAGGAGACGTGTCGAAGGTCCATGTTGGGGTGTCGGTTAAGCATCTCGATGAGCGCTTGGCCTGTGTAGCCACGAGCGCCGATCACCGCAACTCGAGCGGGATAGTCCTTCTCGCGATTCTTTACACCAAGCGGTGGGTTGGGGTTGGTAGTGGCGTATGTTCTTTGCTGCCCTTGAGTCTTCATCCCGACATTCCGTGCTCGCGGCCTGGCATTCGTAGAGAATGCGCGAGCTTGTTGTTGCCCGGCATGGCCTCCTCTCCCAGTCGCCAGCTCCTGCGCTCGTGCTCGTATGCGCTCTGCAGCCACAGACGCCCGATGAAGCTGCGACTCAAGATTGATGTCACCAAACATTTGCCTGCCATGCTGAACGAACTCGCTCATCAATTCCCGCACTTCCTCCGGACTCTCGATGCCGTACCAAAAGAGCACTTGGCCATCTCGCGCAATGCTTCCATCGGCTTTCTCAGAGAACCATGTCAAGTTCTCATCATCCTGCTTGACAGTCCAGGCGAGTTTGGGAAAGTCTCGTTTCAGGTTTTGGAAGACGTTGTCTGCAATGTTCGATAGCCAGGCGGAGCGGGTCATGGTGAGGGTGGCAAGGTGAGCTAGGGAAGATTTGCTGTCAGCCGGTGGTAGAACGACGGCCAACGCTTCCATGCTCTCGTCGTAGTACGCCTTGAACGGGCGGGATTTCAGTGAGTCCAGATACCGGTCAACGACATTGGCGGAGTCGAATCCCTCGCGATCTCGTATGAGGGTGCGCTTAAGCTGGGCCACATCCTCGAATTCGGCGAGAGAAGAGGCCTGCTGCAATTTGGTACCGCGACGGATCAGGGTGCCTGCACCGGAGTGAGTGAAGAGCTCACGCTCCAGGGCTTCCGGGTGGATGATGGCAACACTGGAACTGCGCGGCAGGTCGTCCAACAGCGTTTTGATATCCCGTATTTTGCTTCTTGTCCCATGGATGACCCACGGCTTCTTCATGTACTCCTCATACTCCTCATCCAGATTGATGGCCTCGATGAGCTTGCCGGTCTCCTTGTCGTGAATGCCGCCTTTTTCAGACAGATACACTGTCTTTAATGGAACGAGTTCTCTTGCGAGCATGGCGGCTGCCTTGTCGGCGTTGACGTTGAGTACCTGACCCTCGATGGTCTCGGCCATGCAGGTCAGAACGGGAATGTAGCCGTCGGCGATCGAGGTCTTGATGCTCTCGGCGTTGACTTGGTTGACCTAGAAGACATTGTTAGTATCGAATCGGATATGCAACTGCACCAGAAGGTATGGGCCTGTACACACCTCTCCCACAAATTGATAGGTATCCTTATCTTTGTAATCGGCCATGAGCACACCAGAAGTGATTGGACGAGCACGCACTCCCCACGATTCCAACGCCTCGACGAGCTTGAGATTCTCTTGCAGGAAAAGACGTCTCGCAATGCCCAACGTCTTGCCGTCCGTGATGCGGATGCCCTCATTGTACTGCGGCTCAATCCCGGCCGCTTCGAGCAACTTGTTCAATTGCGGGCCCGCGCCGTGGATGATGACAGGGAACAAGCCCATCTGGTTGAGGTTGCGGAGAGAGGCACAGAGCACGTCGAGGTAGTCGGTCATAATGGCGCCGCCGACCTTAATGACAGCAAACTGCTGCGAGGAGACGGAGGTGAATTGGGCGAGGTATTGCTGCACCTCACGCTTCGAGGCGATGTTGTTGAGGACGTTGATGACGGCGGAGCGGGCAGAGCCATCGTCGAGGTAGCGGGCAGTCGCAAGGCCTCGCCTGCTGCTGGACGAGTCGAGGTTGACCGGGGCGGATAAGGCAGGGTGGTGGACGACTGTCGCCGATACCGCGGCGGTGCTGCGGTGGGCGGAGGAGCATACTTGCCGCCTGGCCTGCCGGGTCAATGCCCGACTGAGTGGCTGCATGCTTGCGACAGTCGGGGAGGGAGGGTAGGGAGGGATGGCGAGGGACGGTGAGAGAGCGACAGTCGGAGGCAAAAAAAGTCGGCGTGCATTGGGGAGAGGTACGTACTCGCCGGCGATGGAGTCACAATTCACGCACCAATGCTGCCGCGCCAAGCCTGAGGCTCCGAGATAGGCGAACCTTCCCATTGGCGTCCACCGTATCTGCAAACTCCCTTTCACACCTCGTTTATGCACACTGCTATGATGCATCTACTTCTAGTGGAATTCAGAGACGGCCCATGATCTGGTGTGGACCCCTTGCGTCACGTATGGTTCAGCGAGAGATGACTAGATCTCCCTCCTACTATTCATCACCCGCAGAACTGCCTTCACCCAACATCTCACCACAGATAACCCTTTCAATCGAGACGGAGGTTTTTCAGCGTGTCAGACAGGCCTGGGCCTTTAGGAACGTAACCCAGCGCCTTTGAATTACCATCTTTCACGAGATAACTCGCACCCAGAATACTATGATGGCGTTAGCGAAGCCTCACCAGTACCCAGCAGTCAACGGCAATAACATGCCGTGCCATATGTCCAGCGTCTTCAAATGCAACCTGCTTCGGCCGCGGGGAATCAATCTTGCCGTTCCGATACATTGCTTCGGCAAATGCAGAGGCCAGAGCTTTGTGTTCGACCTCGACGCCTGCGGCGATGTAATACCGCTGATATGCGTCTTCTCTGGGGTCGGGATGCAATGCTCTCTCCAAGACCAGAAGCATGAGCGCTACAACATCGTCCACGTGTACCTTTCGAGCGCATCAGATTGCACAGACCGGGAATCGACGAACGGGGGAGAGGCACGCACCTGCCCAAAGATTCCCGTACCATGTCCAATGTACGGAGAGTAGCCCAGCTTCAAGATGTTGGAGATCATTCCGTTGACAAAGATTCCGTGCGAGGTCGAGCTGATCTCGCTTTGTCCTCTGCCGTGCACGGCGACGGGGCAGACAATGTAGGCATCGATCTCGCCCTTCGCCGCAGCCTTGAGTATCCTGACATACTGTTAACGCTCAAGCTAGAGATGAGACGCGTGCCAACGCACATATCATCCATAGCGCCATTCTTCTTGTTAGCATTGATCGACTTGATGTCATCTGTGTCGAGATCCTACAACGTATGAGTCTTTAGGGCCGTCGCTGCGGCGTGGAAGTGACAATACTCACGCTCCAGTACTTCCCATTCTCACTCGAATTCCCCGTCACTCCACCGTCCGCGAAGACGCCTGCACCGCTCAGATGTATCCAAATCCCCTTTCGATCACCGTTCGCCCTGAATCCCCGAAGTACGGCCTCCGCGATTTGTGGATCGTCCGAGTTGGCCATGTCAACGACCATGTCGTGTCGGGAGACCTCGTCGACGAGCTTCTCCGTCTCCTCTACCATCCCACGCACAACGCTGACATTGAGACGATGAAATTCGTCATCATGAGTGGATGAGCGGATGTAGGCGGTGATGGCTTTCGTCGGATACGCACGACGGAGCGCGGTGATGAATGGTCCTGGATGTTTCATTAGTGCTGAGCGTCGTAGCCTTGCGGGTAGGGGATTCGGTGCCTCCTATGTAGCCCGTCGCGCCGAGGACAAGAACGGAAGACATCTTGACAGTGAAGACTAGAACTACGCTGTACAAGAGAATGCAAAGTGTTCCTTACTTAGTATGTGGATGGCTCTTTGATTAGCATTTAAACCGCAACTATGGTGGCGATTATGCTTCATAATGCTGAGCTTGCAACGTAGAGCTGACTCTGCCTTGACTAATGTGCGGCTTGATTACAGCACATACACTTTCCACCTCGCTCACTAACTACCTACATTAATCATACCCAATCGCCTTCGGTCGCCGCACCCACGAAAATTGAGCCGTGCCGTGCAGCATCTCGGTGGTCTTGCCACTCACCCCCGGGTCTTCGCCCACAAAGTTTTGCGGGAAGCCTGGCTCCCACGGAATCACCTTCTCGAGGTATTCGATTTGCTCGGCCGTCAGCTTGATGGAGAGACTCTTGATGTTGTCGTCGAGATGCTCCACCTTGCGTCCGCCGACGATAGGGAAGACGTAGGGTGCTTTGGACATGACGTAGGCCAGCGCGATGGTGGTGAGGGAGTCCAGGCCGTGCTGTTTGGCGACTTCGTCCAGCGCTTCACTGATCTTCTTCTCGTCTTCTGTCTGATCTGGGCCATCCCAGCTTCGTAGGCCTTCGTTGTTCTTCTTCCGCTCTTCTATGGACCTCTTGGACTGGAACTTGCCTCCGCCAAGAACGTCCCAGGGAGCGATGGCCTGGCTTGAGATCAGCGCCAGTCCAACCCTGCATGAAAGTCGCTACTCACCATTCCAAAGTGTCGGCACATAGGAATCAGCTCCCTCTCCATGTCTCGGATCATTACACTCCACCGGCCTTGGTAGATGCTGAAGGGAGTCTTGTGCGCCATTTTCGCGTACATGTTGCACGCAGACACAATGTACGCCGGCGTGTCGCTGATGCCCAGATACATCACTTTGCCTTGCTCGACCAGAAGGTGCAGAGAGTCCATGACCTCTTCTATGGACGTCGTCCAGTCCCACCTTGCAATCAGTCAGACCTGTAACTTTCGCTACGTGACGATCCTACTCACCAGTGAAGGTACAGAATATCGATGTAATCCGTCTGGAGCTTCTTCAGCGAATCTCGCAGCGACATGTGCATGGAACGCTTGTGGTTGCCACTGTAATTCACGCCTTTACCCTGCCCAACCTCATGATCCCGATAGGCCGACGTGAACTTGGTAGCCAGCACCAGGCGGTCCCGATTCCCCCGCGCCTGCATCCACTCGCCAATCCACGTCTCCGATTGTTCGTCCTGGTATTCATTCGCGGTGTCGATGAAGTTGCCCCCGCGCTCGAAATAGGCATCCAGCAGCTTGAAGGATTGCTCTTTGCTCATGGAACCCAGGAATCCCGCCCAGGCTTCGCCAATGGACATTCCTCCGAGCTGCAGCGGCGACACGCGGATGCCGGCGCTGGTGGACAGCACTCGATATCGTCCGAGCTCGGTGGGAGGCTCGGGAGCTGGATCAAACAGGCCCATTGTAACGCGATTCTTTGGTGAAGGTTTGAGTATGGCAATATGGAATCGAATGGACGCTTCCAATGAAGGGCGGATGGATGTGCGCAGATGAGATATGTGTGCCTTACCATCGCTTTATACACGAGAGATGCGGAGTTCTTGAGGCTGAGCCGCGCATGTAACCTTGTGGCTGCCAGCCCTACCAAACGAGATCGGAGTTCGGAAACCTGCCTTTTTGAAGAGGAGGTACGGCGTTGTAATTGGGTTTGTGACAAGATCGTGGCTGAGCAAAGTCTCCCATAACTACCCAACTTCAAGTCCGTCGCGACAACTCCGACCTCCAACACCATTGACCGCAGCGCCATCAGAAGTTGGTGAGGCCCACCTCCACAATGCCCTCTCCTTCGTCATTGGGGGCGTGCCAAAACTTACGGATGCTCAGCCCTTCGACTTGGGAGATCAGTCGTTCCCACGATGCTTCATCCCGCTCTCTACCGGAGTGTAATGCCAGCATGTTGATGTCGAAACAGGCATGCCTACTACCGTTAGCACAGGCGTATCCGGCCGCCACGAATACTCACAGAAGAGAGCAGCCTCTATTCGGCAAGATGACTTCGTTGATCAGAATTCGAGACCGAGGCGTCATGGCATCTCGCAGATGCTCGAGAATGCGGACACAGCCTTCATCCGGCCTGACGAGACTTAGCATCTCATTGACATCTTCACGACGCCTTCGCCTGGATGCCTTGACTCACCAATCATGCATGATCTTGTGCATGTAGTAGATGTCCGCGCCTCGCACCGGCTGCGGCTGGAAGAAGTCATGCACGCACACCTCGATACCTGCTGCTTGCATCTCGGCCCTTGCCTCTTCGATTGTGCCGCGGAGGTCCTGCAGTATTGCTGAGACTGGCGCCTGTGCATACTTCTTCGCAAATGCCTTGATATCGTGCCCGCGACCGCCTCCCACATCGACCACGACCATACGTTGTTCAGGGTTCCTGCCAGCATAATGAAACAGTCGGTTCTCAGGAAACCATTCGGTCCAATGCAGTCGATCACTTTGCATACGCTGCATCAAAGCATTCAACCGAGTCAGTTGAATCGGATCATCCGCAACCCAGCTGTCGAACGTCGACGTCCCGACTGCATTCCTTGCTCGTTGCCATGCACCATCGTTGGCGGATGCAGCAACTTGCCAGGCATTTGCTTGGTGGTATTTCAACATTTCCGATATTGTGCTCTTCGGCTCCGTCAAATTGTCGAACGTCAACTGGAAACCCGCAGCAAAGCCCGGCTCGGCCATGGTGTGTGTCAAGGCGTTGGCAAGATACGTGAACTCGGCCACTTCATCGACGAGGCCGATGGCTTGCACTGTGCGCAGCATACGCACGAGAAAGTCACAGGTTTCACTCTTGTTGCCAGCATCTTGACCCGTTTGGCCGCAGAGGTCCTTTGCGAGTGTATCTGCCGACAGTGGAACGCTGGACCTGGATAGGTGCTCGAATACACCAAGCTCAATGCATATTCTCACTGGTGCGAAGACTGGGATGGAGTAGATCAACGGAACTATGAGATCCGCTGGTTTTTTCGCTGCCAGAATTGATCTCGCGAGGTCTTCTTTAACCGTCTCGAAACTGCGTCCCGACTCGCCTAGGTTGCTCATGTTGGTGCGAAGTTGGTGGCATGCATTTCAACGAGAGGCATGGGACTCCTAAAGGTATACAGAGCGTGACGTGGGCATGTCATTTTGCACTGTTTTTCAGCCCCTGGGCCATGTTTTTCAGCCCCGTGGACAGCTCATTCTGCAAGGAGACACTTTGTTCATTCCACAGGAACTCTGCTACGCACTATTCGCACGGCTCGCTGGGCACCACGGCAGGATCCGGATTCGGCTCCGAACCAACCTCGATAGACCTCTGCATCAAAATCACATCACTGTCGAAACTCGGCTTCTTGGTCAAGCCATTGTTGCCAGTCCCCGACACCGTCGATGTCAGAGTCGTGTGTGGAAGATTGCCGTCGTACACCGCCGCCTCGCCTTTCCCACTCCATCGCAGCTGGTTGAGCTTTAGTGACAGCTCCTGCGACACATCTGTTGCCCGCCGCGATTGGTTCGTTGCTTCGCCCGGCAGGAAGTATACGCCGCCGGTACTGGCTCTCTGGAAGAACACCGGGAGATTGGGAGCCAGGACTGTCATGGTCATGATATTCAGTTCGATTTGGAACAGCACGGCTGACACGACGTCGTTGAATGTCCAGTCGCCTGAGAGGTAGTCTTTGGGAGTATACGCCAGGCGCGTGATGATCACGGCGACGCAAAGACTGCATTCACGTTGTCAGCGTTGTGGTACCGTGGGTGGTACCGATCACAAGCTTTACTCACGGCACAAAGGCACCCATTGACATCGACCATCGTATTTTGACTTTCACTGGTGCCTTAGTCCGCCAGATGATCCAGAGAAAGGCAAGCAGCTGACCAAGCACAATAGCAATGGAAATACTGCCAGACGCGTAGAAAAAGGACCTCTGCTCTGGTCAGCCAGCGCATCACCCCCGACGCGAGCAACTACGCACATGAGGGGACTGTGTTCTCCTCAACGCAACCGCAATGACGATGATGTTCGCCAACATCCACAGCCCAATGATGACCGAGAAGCCGTCCATCACATGTTGGTACTTCTTACTCCGTCCCGTGCGTCGCGCCAACAGGTTGTACGAGAGCTTGACGATGCCATGCGAGGCAAAGAACAGCAGCATGCTGCCGAGAAACAGCTAGATCATCTCTTCCTCAGCACGACTCGACCACCGACACTGCGCTGCTGGGATGAATGTACCCTTGCCACGTACTGCCGTGTCGGCCGATCAAGTTCGAACACACGCTTTCCGAAGCCATGACTGACGGCCACTGCGACGACGGCGAAACATCCGATGTCGGTGGCCTGTTGCACACCGCCAGAGCACCGTTAGTAACCGTACCTGCAGGGGAGAAGTTTGACGAGACTCACCGCTCCGAGCAGCAGCATAGGAATATCCTTATGATGCGTCGTCTTCGCATGAAAGCGATTGAAACCGGCGATCACAATCATCAAGATCGTCGCCGCGAGCATGATACCTCCGACAATGATGATCTTCGGTCCATGGTTCTCCGGATTGATGCTCGGGGCCAAATCGGCCTCGTTGGTCGCCATTTGGCCGCGACAGAGTCGTGGATAATTTCCGTTGCGTAAAAGATACAACTCGCGCAAAAGAAGTATCGCGTTCTCTATTATTCCTCCCTCGAGAAAACTGGAATTCCGCGAGGGTTGCATGCCGGAATTTCTCAAGCCGTGGGGCGGCGGTCAGCCTTGCATTACGTTGGCGTCATGTTGTGCGACGCGGCTTGCAGCTTACATTCCTCATCGCGGCACGCGTACCTCTGTACCACACCTCATCATGCACAATGTAGATTGTGGACGTCGAATCGATCGTTAGGCGGATGCAGTCTACTCGTCACGGCGAGCATGATTTGGAGATAGCAAAAGCATTCGACGCCAATGCAAGCAGCTCGACCAATGAAGCCTGCCGCTGGACTGATTCGTGCATGAATGGACACACCGAGTAAGTTCCACGTCGATCTTGCGAAGCAAGGGACGGGCAAGACATCCATTTGAGCTCTTCCCCTCGTTTCAGCTAGGTCCGAACACGACTTTATGTCGCGTCGTGTTTTGGAGATACACCGCGTGTCCTATGCATCATCCTGTCGAGTCCCTTTTTGACAGTTGACTTCTTTCGACGACAATGGAGATCCCCACAGAGGCCATCGAACTCCAGGAGAAGGAGCTTCAAGCAAACCATACGAAGGATGGGTCAATTAAGGGCTTCGCGCCGCAAGACATGGCGGATGTGAGATTTGCGTGGTCATGACAAGAAGGCAACGATGCTGATGTTGTCAGATGCGTCGTATGGGCAAAGACCAGGAGTTCCGAGTGAGCACCGATTCGTCTTTGCAAGAGTGAAGACGTTGAGTGCTGACAACGGAACGCTGTTTCCTACAGAGAAACTTCAAGGTCATTTCGATCAGCTCGTTTAGCGTTATCACGATGATGGGATGGGTCTTCATACCAATGTATGTTGCGGTGCTTCAGCCCCCACGGGTCCGGCGGCTGACAGGGAAACAACAGCAACGCACCGACTCTGATCGAAGTTGGCGGAACGGGCACAAGCATTGTTGTTTTTATTGCGAACTTTGTGGGATTCTTGACCGTGGTGCTCAGCCTTGCGGAGATGTCGGTGAGTCTGCGTCGGCTCTATGTAAACAATGGTTGTCTGTGCTGACATGCTCCGCGAACCCAGTCGATCGCGCCGACGGCTGGTGGGCAATACCAGTATGTGGTATCATTGTCCAAGAAGGCGACCCTGGCTGACAACGTGTAGTTGGACATCCGAATTTGCCCCGCCGAGTATCCAGAAGTTCACCAGTTATATGTCTGGTGCGTGAGCGAGCCTCTGCCGGACTCTAAGAGAAGCTCGGACAGCAGACTGACCAAAATATGTCCAGGCTGGCTTTCTTCACTTTCCTGGTTGGTTGGAGTGGCCAGTGCCATGTTTCTCGCCGGTGAGTTGTGCCAGCTGAGTGCTCTCCTGACCAGAGTGATTGACAAAGACAAGGCAACCTCATCCCCTCCTTGATCTCGTTGACGCAACCCAACTTCGTACCGACACCTTGGCAAGGCTATCTCTTCGTTGTCGCCATTTGTGCCACCAGCTTCCTCATCAACGGTTTCCTGGCCAAGCATCTGCCGCTGCTCGAAGGCTTCGTCCTCTGCTTCACCATCCTTGCGTTCTGCTCCATAATCATCGTGCTGTTGACGCTGAGTCCCAAGCTGAGCGGGAGTGAGGTCTTTCAGACTTTCACTCCTGCGTCAGAGCTCAAGACGAGTGGCACATTGAGCCTGATTTCTGCGCAGACGCTGCTGTTTTACTCGTTCTTGGGTAGCGACTCGACGGCGCATATGGCTGAGGAGACGTGAGTGTTGAAAACTTGTATGACGCCCAAAGTTATCAGGCTGACAATGATACAGAGATCATGCCGCTACTGTAATTCCAAAGGCAATGGTCACGAGCTACACGGTTGTCAGCGTGCTCAACTTCGTCACGCTCATCGTCGTCTGCTTCTGTTGGGTCGATCCCAAAGCGTACGAGAATTCCAAGACCGGGTACGCATTTTTGGGGCTTTTCATGACCGCCACGGGTTCAGCACGAGGAGCGACGGCCCTCACGAGTATCATGATCATCCTGATCATTCTGAGCGTGACAAATTTCATGGCTTCCACTTCGCGACAGGTCTTTGCGTTCGCTCGGGACAACGGTCTTCCATTCCCTCGCTGGGTGTCGAAAGTTAATGCTCGCACGCTTACGCCCATCAATGCGTTGATTGTCGTCTTTGTGTTTGTCATTTTGATCTGCTTGATTGGATTGGGAAGTGTGGTGTGAGTCTGAGTTGGGCTAACGTGTAATGAATCGTCAACCGCTGACTGTCTCTCAGCGCCTTCAACGCCATCGTGTCTCTCCAAGTCATGGCACTGGCAGGGACATACGAAGTCTCCCTCATGTCGCTCAGCTGGCGTCGCGTGTTCGGCAGGCCGCTTCCGTCATCCCCGTGGTCTTTAGGCCGTCTAGGCCTACCGATGAATTTGGCAGCGGTACTGTACGGACTCTACCTGCTCACGTTTGCGGCCACCCCGGGCTTCTACCCCGTCAATGTGCAGAACTTCAATTGGGCGCCGGTAAGTCGAGTGCTGTTCAGAAGGTTGTATGAAGCAGATATGTACTGACTGACGCTCGACAGGTCATGTTCGTGGGTGTGATGGCGCTGAGTCTAGTGTATTATCTCTTCTGGGCGAGACGGCTCTATGACGGTCCAGTCGTGTACTGCACGCGGTGGTGAGGTAATAGTTGGTGGTTTTCGCTGGGAAAGGGATCGGAGATGCGAGCACTTAGTCAGCCTGGCACTCTACTACGACTTCGATGTAACGAGGCGGCCCTCCTTCTTGCATGAACACCAAGTCCTCGATTCATTGGAGTTGCATGTGAAACACCCTCTTGCTCTATGGCCACTTCAGGATGGCTGGCTTGGTCACTTTCCGGCGTATCGTGTGAGCGACGAGCCAGCAGATTCGAACATCCCATGGTAAGCAAGGCACCAAATGAACCACCGCGGTCCACGCCCATGCTTCCATAATGCCACCGAATCTTCAACTTCGCATTCTCCTTCCTTATCTTACTCTTCCTTGACACGTGCCTCTCGTCAAACCGGAGATTTCTGCACGCTGGCGCCTAAGTTCAGTTCAGCCTTCTCCTGTCTTACTCAGAATTATCAAATCCAACGAAAGCTTACCGTGGCGGAACACGATCACTGATCGCATGACGAAAGAGCGAAGATTATGTTATATACCACGCACCACCCCATCAGTTTTTGCCGACCGTATTTCCCTTGTCTCGAGATCGGTTTCCTTACTATTGCTCCAAGGGAATTGATAGCCGCAAAACGCAACCATGGCTAGCAAGATCATTGCAATCGTTGGTATCACAGGCAATCAGGTATGTACCTTTCTATTTCATATCTCAAGCGGCTTGTTGACGCAGCACAGGGCAGTTCGGTCGCAGATGTCTTCCTCAAGGAACCCGGCTGGAAAGTCCGAGGCATCACGCGCGATCCGTCTAAGGAATCGGCCAAGGCGTTGGCGAGTCGCGGAGCGGAGATGGTCGCCGGCGACCTCGACGACACCGAATCGATGAAGAAGGCTTTGCGAGGCGCCAACGTCATTTTCGGCAACACGGACTTTGTGCAGTTCATGTTTGACCCTGCAACACAAGCCCAGGCGAAGGAACAAGGCCGCGGCGTCAACGAGCTGGCGACTGAACACGAGCAAGTCCACGCCATCAACTTGATGGACGCCGTGGCTGCCACCGCGGATACGCTGGACCTCTTCATCTACAGTGCTTTCAGCGATGCCAAGGGCTGGAGTAAGGGCAAGATCTCGTACAACTTGCACTTTGACGTGAAATGGGCGGCCGTCGAGCACCTGAAGGCCTCGTATCCTCATGTTTGGGCGAAGACGAGTCTGCTGCAGCTGGTGTTGTTCATGAGCAACTGGAAGTCGTTTCCGTACGCGAGGCCGTGGAAGCAGAGTGACGGCACTTACCTATATCGGTTCCCCATGCCCGCAGACTTCAAGATGCCGTTGGTCGACCCGAATGCAGACACGGGTACGTTCGACAACTAAGCATCAAAGGCTTGCGGCGAAAACATGCTGACAGTACATCAGGTAACTTTGTCAAGGCCCTTGTGAACCTTCCACCCCAGACGAACCTCATGGGTGCCTCCGTATTGACCACGTGGAAGGAGTGGTGCGAGATCTGGGGCAAGGTGAACGGCGTCCAGTGTAACTATGAAGAATCAGATCCAGCGGAACTTGAACCGATGTTGGAGCCAGCCGGGCTGGGGCCTTTCGGAAGGGAAATGGGAGATGCTTTCAGGGTAAGTCATATGGTTTCATCTCTTGAGGAAGCAAATCTGACCGAAGCACAGTATATTGTGGAATTCGGAAACAGCGGCGGGGACCCGACTGCAGTGTGGCCTTGGGATCTGGATGTCAAGATCGAGAGGACCACGCTGGAGAAGTACTTTCGGAGCCAGGATTGGTCTTCGGTGCTTGGGTCGTAGACGTCCTGGCGTTGGGTATAGAGACTACCTATATTGAATAAGGTACATAAGAAGTCGGTCTGTCAATCTCACGCACTCCCGTCTGAAGCCACGCTGGGTGGTAGCTTAAGGAATCTAATCGCATTTCCGTATGCAAGATCCGCCAGTTGCTCCGTAGTGAGGATACCGCTGGCACCTGCACTGGTGGCCTACATGTAGAGTAGGTATCTCCGTCCATGAGTATCGTATGAAAAGGCAGGACTCCATCCGGAGAGAGCCCTTTGCTTGCACTCATGCAATAGGGAAATTCGTCGCAGACGCTAATGTAAAGTCGATTGGCAGGCGGAATGAGGGGGTGTGGTGGAGTGACAATGGTACAGCCGGGTATAAGGAGATAAAGAGCAGCGACCTAGATCGCTTGAGACATTGTCCATCAACGTCATATCGCGACATAAACAACCATTGAACAACAGCAGCAAAATGGCGACGAACGGAGTCAATGGTAACCATTCCAAGGGAAATGCAGCAGTGGAGGACATTGTCATCGTAACAAACTCCCTCCATCCCACTCCATCAACTGCTTCCAAGTCTAACAAGCGTCCAGGTCGGAGGCTCGCTCGGCGGCCTCTTCGCCGGCGTAGCGCTCAAATACCACGGCTACAACACCATCATCCTCGAGCGCACGCCGCAATTCCTGCTCGAGAACCAAGGCGCGGGAATCGTGGCCGGCGGCGACACGATCAAGTTCTTTGAAAAGTACGACCGGTCCGAGAAGCCGTGTGCCGTGCCGAGCTTCAAACGCATCTACTTGAATCAGAAGGGGGATATTATCCATGAGGAAGTCAACCGCCAGAATATGACGAGTTGGGATCTGGCGTATTACTTGCTGCGTGCGAATTATGATCGTGTTGACAGTGCGTATTTGGAAGGGGGAAAGTTGCCTGAGGTGAGGGATGGGGATGGGAAGGTGGATTATCGGTATGGGTGCACTGTTACCAGCCTCGAGGATGAGGGGGAGTATGTGACTGTGCATTTCAAGAGGAAGCTGGAGGACGACTCGGAGGTGGAGAACTCGTTGAAAACGAAGCTGCTCATCGCCGCCGACGGCCCCAGCTCGACCATCCGAGCGCTCTTCGAGCCCGAGATCGAACGCGAGTTCGCTGGCTACTGCGTCATCCGCGGCACCGTCCCCGAAACCGAAGCCTCGCAAGAAGCCCTCGACGTCTTCCGCGAACGCTTCTGCTTCTTCCACGCCCCCGGCATCCAGAATCTCACCTACACCATCGCGGGCAAAAACGGCGACACCACGCCGGGGAACCGCTTGTTGAATTTCGTCTGGTACGCCAACTTCCCCGAGGGAAGCGAGGAGCTGGAAAAGATTATGACGGACAAGGACGGCCGCCGCCGTCGCATCACCATCCCGCCTGGCATGATCTCGTGGGACGCGTGGGAGTTGTTGAAGTCCAAGGCTGTGGAGCGGCTGCCGCCTCAGATGGCGGAGATGGCGCACAAGAGTAAGACGCCGTTTGTGCAGGCCATTACGGACGTTATCTCGCCTAAGAATCTGTACATGAGCGACAAAGTGGTGTTGGTGGGGGATGCGTTGGCGGGTTTCCGTCCGCATACTGTTGCTTCTACTAGCCAGGCGGCCTTTGATGTGATGAGTGTGGCGGATTGGCTGGATGGGAAGATTGATCGGACGCAGTTTGTCAAGCAGGTGATGCAATACGCGAGGCTGTGAGTTCGGTCTTTCCGTTGCCGCTTTTGCTACTTTACTGACTTGCGATGTTGCAGAATCCAATATCGCGGCAAATACATCGGTGCGTTATCCACGGATGCGAATGATGGTGACCGAGCACTAACGTTGTATAGGAAACCGCTCGCAATTCGAGAGTCGAGAGGTGCGGGAGTACATTGATGACAGGAACATGATGAGCATACCGAGGTGGGATCTCGAGTATCCGGAGTGGACCCAGAAGGGACTGGACTCGATATAGTTGCGTGACCATACTGAGCCATTGCAACGGAGGATATAACGATCATTAGCTACGAAGACGATACACGCTAAACGCCAACATGACCATCAACGCCTCATTTCGCAAGCACTCGCTGGAAAATAGCCTGTGTGTGCTCCTCCACCTTCTCCGCCAGACCCTGCTCTCTATACCCCGCCAGCGCCTTGGTAGTCTTGGGCGTGCCATCCCAATCCACAGACCAGGAGCCAGTGTCATACTGCTCGTTAGTAGCATAGTACAGCATGCGCTCCCCCGTCTCCTGTGGCTGGATGATAAACCACCCAACCGCCGCCTCCACACATCCAATCGCCCACCCCGTCAGGCCCTTATTGTGCCTTCCCGTCGTGCCCGTGTTGACGAAACCAGGGTAGGCGTGGATGAACGACTTCTTCGGATTCTGCTGCGCCAGCCTGTCGAAGGAGAGAGTCATGAGCGTCGTGAATTGCTCCATGACGTTGATGGTGGAGTAGTTGCGCTCCAGATCCAGGTCGTCGAGGAAGACTTTGCCCTCCTTTCCGCCCGCTAGCACGGAAACGACGCGGGCGGTCGGCGACATGATGGGTAGCAGGTTCTGCGTGAAGCGGACGCGGCCGTAGTAGCGTAGGGAACTGGAATTGTCGAGGCCGTCGGCGTTGTTGTCACGCGCACCGATGTGCACATAACCTTGAGAGAGCACGAGGAAGTCGATGGAGGAGACATTGCGTTTGATTTCGTCGCATGTGCGGTCGATGTTGGCCAGCAGGCTGATCTCCGCTTCGATGAAGGTGTATTCGCCGTCCGGGTTGAGGGTGTGCAGTTGATCCAGTTGCGGCTGGAATTTACTGCGGTTTCGGCCTACGATAATGGCGCGCGGTTTGGGGATGTGTTTGGCGAAGGCGCGGAGCGTCTCGAGGCCTATGCCGCTTGTCGCGCCGGCGAAGACGCCTGTGAGGCTGTCGTGGGTTTTGCGCAGGCTGGCGTTGGCCTGTTGGATATCTTTGATGGCGACCATTGTTGTTTCGAACGTGGGGGATGTGGGAGAGGAAGGTGGATGAGATTGTCTGAAGGGACGTTTGGAGATGGGCGAGTGTGTATGGAGAGCAACAGACCTGTCGACGTCTTGTCGAGCTATATATGCAGGATACCCGTCATGCCAATGTCGCGAAGAGCCCGCATGTACAGTACCTCCCTTCTCAGCGCTGCCCGGGTTTTGCAGACGGCCGAGATGCGGACGAACCGGGGTTGGCAGAGGGAAGCAGCGTCGGCTTGATAATCTCGCCGGCGGCCTGGGGTGACTAATGCATCCCCGGGCATTAACCACGCTGTTAGATGGCCCCAAAGTTGACGTTAAAGCCGGCCGCTGACATTTACATTAGGTGGTGAGCGCGCAAGTGTTGTTTAGAAGAGTACAGCGTGAGATTGAATGCAATAGATTGGCTGTTTGGACAACCCGCCCCTCTCACAAGAACTCCCTCATTTGCATGAGTTCCACAACCCCAAACCATTTAACAACAGGAATGCTATCTGACCAGCTACGGGACAATTACGCAAGGTTCTTGATCACCGCATCTGCGTACTCGTGTGTCTTCGCCTTGCCGCCCAGGTCGCCCGTGATGGTCTGCGCATGTCAGTAGTCTGCAGTATCATGCGTCAGAGAAACAACTCACCTTGCCCTCGGCCAAGGTCTTGAAGATGGCATTCTGGATTCTGTCTGCGTGCTCCATGAGCCCCATATGTTGCAACATCATGATACTCGAGAGCAGGAGGGCTGTTGGGTTTGCCAGAGCCTTGCCGGCAATGTCGGGTGCGGAGCCATGCACGGCCTCGAAGATGGAGCACTCGTCGCCAATGTTGCCGGAGGGTGTAAGACCCAAGCCTCCGATCAGACCGGCGCACATGTCCGAGAGAATGTCTCCGTACAAATTCGGCATGACTAGCACCTTGTCGTTGTACGGCGCGGGGTCGGTGACGATCTTCAAACAGGTGTTGTCCAGCAGTTCCGCATCGAACTCGACATCAGGGAATTCTTTGGAGACCTCCTTGGCGATGCTGAGGAACAGGCCGTCGGACATCTTCATGATTGTCGCCTTGTGCACCGCGCGTACCTTTGGCTTGCCCACGTCCTGCGCGTATTGGAAGGCGAAGCGCAGCACCCGTTCGCATGCCTCACGGGTGATCAACTTGATGCTTTGCACCACGCCATCCACCACCACATGCTCGATGCCAGAATATTCGCCCTCGGTGTTCTCGCGGATCAAGACGGTGTCGACGTTGTCATAGGGCGTCTTGTAGCCCGCAATGCTCTTGCACGGCCGCACGTTGGCGAAGAGGTTGAAAGTGCGTCGAAGGGTGAGGTTGAGGGAGACGTGGCCCTTGCCAACAGGAGTAGCGAGAGGGCCCTTGAGGGCGACGTAGTTGCGAGTGACCGAGTCGATGGCTTCGTCGGGGATAACCTGTTTGCCGTCCTTGAAGATGGGCGTCACGTCGACAGATTCCCACTTGATGGGCACTTTGGCAGCGGAAAAGATGTTTTTGACGGACTGGGCAATCTCGGGCCTGGCGGGACCGGTCAGTTGGGAGAAGTACAAGGTCTGTGTTGTTAATAACTCACCCAATGCCATCACCTTCTATTAATGTGACGGTGTAGTTGCCCTGTGTCCGCATTAGCAACCTCCTTGCATCGTATCACAGCCATCGTATTTTGTCCTACATCGCTCCCTTTGGTTCCCTTGAATTTGGCCACCTTGTCCTTTTCGGAGGTAGTGGCATACGACCTCCATATTCTCTGCATGTATCCGGGTCAGTAACAGTACCAGAATGCCTTATCGGGGCCTCTCCGCACCTGCGCCGCCGCTTGTCTCCAGAAGAGCTGCTGGGAGTGTTGTTGGCATCGCGGGAGGCTCCTAAGCGCAGCCGGCGCCGCGAAACACCGACTGGCCAGCATGGTGTGTAAGTGAGGGAGGAGGAGGAGGAGTGGATGGGGCGGATGATTGAGTCCGAGGAGGCCGGGAGGTGGTGGGATGGTCGGGACGTTGCGCTGCTCTCAATCTCGAAAAGTCGAGCTCGGCCTGCGCCCAATCCATTGGGGGCCCCAAAGCTTAAGCCACGCAGCGGGCCGTGCCTGCCGCGAGCCATCCACCACCTCCACCACCACGCCGCCGCCGACATTCACAGCTTACTACCATTACTGCTTCCCCCGGCATCTTCATCCAGTTACGGGCGTGAGTCGGATGCTTGGAGACCTGCTTGGATGAAGAAGCATCTCATCCTACAGTCATGCCCGTCTCTGCCGATCGAGAACGACAGCTGCTTAACAAGTACAAGATCCCCTCCTTGTATCCCGAGAAATGGCCCACTCGCGCAGACGACTCCTCGGATGACGATGACGAGGCTACGGCCAGCAATGGCCTCTCCCCTATACCATACAACTCCAAACTCTCCGTGAACTCGCGATCGAGCTACTCGAAATACCGCAACATCGACCGTCATGCCTCCGTCCGATCGGCCACCCGCGATTCCGAGAGTCTGGTTCGCAATGACGAGCCCGACGCGCTCGGAATGGCCCCCAGCGTGGCCTCCGAGTTGAAGCGAAGAGGTCTTCCCATCGACGAGAACCTCAAGCTCCGCAACCGCTTCATGCTGAGCTCCACCACCTTCAACCCCGCCTCCTTCCTCGCCACGGTCCATCAAAACGCCAGCACCGAAGACCTCCTACGTGGCCTTGATCACCTCAGCCAGAGCATCGAGCAGAAATCCGCTTCCCTCAAAGTCCTTGTCGAGTCGAATTTCGAAAAGTTCGTCAAGGCAAAGGCTACCATTGACAATGTCTATACCGAGATGCGCACCCAGGGTGTGGAGGCGGGAGCAGCGGACCAACAAAGGGCGGAAAACCGGCTCAGTTTGCATACTCGACAGACAAGTAAGAACCAGTCGCACTTCCGCTCGTCTAGTGGCCGCATCGTAAGTGGGTCGCGGAAGTCCGTCGTTATTCCGGAAAAGAAGAAGAATGCCCTCACCAAAGAGTCGGAGTATGGTGTGCAAGGCATCAAGACTCCGTTGCTGGAGATTGCAATCAAGGCGGAGGAGGTGTGGGGTCCAACTCTAGGAGGACGCGAGAAGGAGGAAAGCCTACGGGAGGTGCTGTCCACCATTGATCAGCATCGCGACATCTTCACCCTTAGTGGTGAGCTGGCGGAGAGCATACGAAAGCGAGACTACGATGGCATTGTTTACGCGCACAAGCAGGCCAATCGACACGCCAACTTTGCGAGGAACATGGCCGACATTGCCAAAGCCAATGGAGGGCAGTTGAGTGACGAAGATGCTCAAGTCATTATCGTGACGGCAAAAATGTGGAATGATGTCGATCCTCAGATCAACGCTTGCAAAATCGACGCGCTCAAGAGACTCCGCGAATCTCATGGCCGCAGGCCAGCTGCAGTACCAGAGGAGACGGACAAAGAGGAGCATATGGAACTCATTGGACTTCTTTTGCAGCTCGGCGTTGATGACAACCCCATCTGGCAGTGGCTGAACAGTCGCTTTCTCTATCTCAAAGACAAAATTGCCCGCTCATTCGAGCGGTCGAGGATCGAATTGGAGATTATGCGGCGAAAGCTTGCCAACAGTTCCCGGACGGATGTGCAAGGACTTGCACAATACCTGCGCTCTGTCGCCAATCCGGACTCGTTCAGATTTGCCAAAGAGTCGGGCAGGGACCTCGACTCACCTCCAATCATTGCTTTTTGGGAGAAAGTCCACTTCTCCATGACCGCGCTGCTCTCGCTGCAGAACGGGGTTGTCGGGGAAGTGATTGAGTATTGGGAGACGACGCAGTCTTTCATTGACAACAAGGCGCAAAAGGCATTCTCGAGTGCAGTCGTTGCAGCTGGTCAAGAGCATCTCGAACTCGAACCCGATGATGTTCAAAACCTGCGCTCTGGAGCGGTGGAGCTTGTGAACCTCATCCGCGACAATGTGCTGAGCTTCTTCTCTGATCCGCCCGTGGACGATCTGAGTGATCTCTACTCGCCCATTCCGCCGACGCCCAAGTCCCCCGATGTTAGTATGGCGCTGAGTCCGAACCTGAAAAAGACGTTCACGTTTGATATCATGAACGCCCCACCTCCATCTCCGCAGCGAGGGGATGCATGGGAGAAGTTTGCTTTCTGGGCACCCCAGTCGAATTGCATCAGCGGCTCCCTCTACCTCGGTCGGGTCTTGATGATCATCGGCGTGGGTGCCAGCGAGTTGTCCGCTCTAAGCGTCATCAAGCAGACTCGCGGCGGCGAGAGTCTGAAGACGCTCGTCGGCACTGTGCGTGAGCGTTGCATTCAAGCAGTATGCGCCGCCTGGACCACCGACTCGGACAGATGTAGGATTCTGGAGTCCTGGACTCGGCAATCGGACCGCCGCGATCTCACCACCGTTGCCCCATCTATTGCCGCGTTCGAGGAGAATGTGCTGCAGCATGCACAGAAGATTGCGTACATCACCGACGCTATGAGCGCGCGTGGGAGTGCGGAGGTCATTGTGCCGCCCTCGGCGAAGATGCTGCAGTCGCTTCGCGGGACGTTCGTTTCCAGTTTGCACAAGGTTTTCTCGGGCATGGTGGATAACGCGGAGCAAGGTGATGTGAGTGGCGTTGGGAACGTGGATCCTGATGGTGTGACTGTGCCGAAGAGTGCGGCGGCGGATGATGATCGTGTGATGATTGCCGTCGACTCTAACAATCGGGTAAGGCCTGCCGCTGCTAGCGACCACATCTGTGCTGACCAAGATTACTATCTAGGACATCCGCATGCTCCTCACGCTCTCCAATCTCTCGCACCTCAAAGCCGAAATCGTGCCGCATCTCGTCTCGCAATTCGAGACAAACTTCTCCGTCAAGCTCAGCGACGAGACCAAAACCATCCGCGATGTCCTCGGCCAACTCGACACCCGCCTCTTCCAAGCCTACATCAAACCTACCGTCGACTACCTCCAGCAAACCATCGCCACCGGCATCTCCACTCCATCCTGGGAACCGGCAGCCACGGCTCGCCCCACCGATGCAAAACCCTACATCTATGCCGTCCTGCTTAAACTCGTGCTCATCCACAGCGACGTGAGCTCCACCACCCCAACTCTCACCAATCAAATCCTCTCGCATCTGCTAGAGCAAGCAAGTCTCTTCCTCATCCAAGCCTTCAAAGCCCGCTGCCAACCCTCTCCCTCTTCCTCGGCAAAATATTCCCTCCCAGCCCTCATGCAAGCGACGCTCGACGTCGAGTTCCTCGCCCAGACGCTCAACAACTACACCACCGACAAAGCGAGCGAGACGCAAAGCCAAATCTACCTCGCGCTCGACGAGCGCACGGATAATGAGTCCCGCGCGAAGCTGCAGGGCGAGTTGCCTGCTATGCGTGCGATTTTGAAGAAGCTGCGCGAGGGGACGAAGGGGGAGTTTGGGTGTTTTAAGAAGGAGAGGAGGGGGCGGAGTGAGAGGGCTGCTACGGGGACTGGAAGGGGGGCGAGGGCTGCGCCTGCTGCTGCTTAGGGTGGATGTGTTTGGATGGATGTAGATGTTGCGTGTTGCTGCGCTTTTCATTTGGTATACAATGCGCTAGCTACACCGATCTCTTCCTTCTTGCGTAATTACCTAGCGTTACAATTCGTGTCGTTGGTGTGATCCCATCAATTAGGTGGTGTCATGTAAATCCCTCGCCGCATTATGCATTCCGAACGCCGTATGTTAACATCACAAATAAACCCAAGGCCGCTCAGTCCGTATCGTCTCGCCGCTCGGCCGAGTCGAGATATCAATCACGCTGCTCCCGCTGTTCTCTGATCGTGAGGGTCTGCCGACGGCTGAACAGGATGCCGCTCGGCTTAGACCTTTGCTTTCCTCTTCTGCCGATGACGTGGAAGGGGTGAAGGATCCAATTGTGAAGCCACTCAATCTCCGCTCGCGTGATATTCGGGATGCGTAGTCTGGGAGGGTTTCGGAGGTGTATGATGGAAGGGTGTACTGCGTGCTTACTCGCGACAGCGCATAGGGCAATGGTACGAGAGGAGGCGCAGGGTCGTGATGCGGTGCGGGGAGATCGTCGCCGATGACCAGGCTGGCGACGATGTCGTGCGCGTGTCGTAGCTCACGAATCTCCGCTTCCATGATGTCTGCTTTCTCCGCATGGTCTGCCTCCTGCTCGAGGAAGGCGTCTTGCAGGATGAGCGCGCGCTTCTCCTCGTAGTCTTCGAATCGAGGCTCGTTTTTGGGGGCGCGGAAGCAGCTCACGGCGCGCACCAGGTCGTCCCAGCGCTGCCGCATGATGGCGCGTCGGGCTGCTCGGCGGTAGGTGCGGCGGTTCCGTCGTTCTTCGCGATCTGCGGCTCGCTCTACTTTGGTTCGTGCGGATGTGCATTTCGACTTGATGAGGACCCAGAGGGCTGTGAGGCCAAGCAAGCCAGCGAGGGCTTGTAGAACATGAATGACGGGATTGGGCGAGTCTTCGAAATGGGTAGGGTCGACTTCTGGGATTGTTTCGAGTCGCTGGAAACCCGATGTTGCGTTGAGTGGGTTGAGGCCGATGCTTTGTTGGTGCTGCCGGTAGCTGGGGCGTTGGGATGTATGTCTGTTTGTCATCGATGCACGCAAGAGCGGTCGGTCCGAGGGGAAACTCATGGCGGTGAAGCCAAAGGCCGGGTCGACGTTGATGTTCATTTTGTCGCATATGCGTTGCGCGACGACACGAGCTGCGCATAGCACCCCTTCGCATTCGGCGACGAGATGCTTCAGACACATGTTGTTTCGGTTGTCTCGCATTCGGGTCGAGATGGTTTGCTTCTTGGCGGTGATTTGCCGTTGGATGTCGCTTGCTTCGTCTTCCAGCAGACGTAGTGATTCCAGTTCATTGGCTAGGTCAAAGGTGGAAGACGAATCTTCAGCGCGGGCATTATCAGAGACGCTGTATGAGTCGGAGTGGTCATCGAAGCGAATCATGTCGGATGCCGAGTCCGAGTAAAGGGCAAGGAGGCGAGGCGTTTCCAGGTCGGATTGCATGATGACGGTGAAGGCTAGTGGAAGGGCCGACGAGCCTTGCACTGCTACGTAAAAAGGCGAGGTGTCACCAGGACCGACAGACGAGGTGAAATTGGTGGAGAGTGTGTAGTCTATCAAACGGACCAGACCTGAGTTGCTGGAGGTGTTGACACTACTGGCGAGAGTGGTAGACAGAGGGCCTTCTCCCAGTGGAAAGAGTTGGTCGTTGAGGGAGATGGTTAGCGTGGAGTTATCCCGGGCTGGAGGGAAGTGGAGTTGGAAGCGCTAATAAGGCAACGAGGTTAGATATGGTTGTCAATGGCGGGCGTCCGGAGTCAATGGGATGTGACGCGGGCTTGGCGTTACGTGGACTCACCCAAGACTCGTCGGGCCGTGAGGGGTTGTTGCGGGATGGAGACGGGATGGAGAAGTCAACGAATGCCGAGTCGTGAGCTGTAGACAAATATGAGTAAGAAGTGGTCAGGGTGGTGACTGCTGAAATCGCTTACAGTATTTGATCACGTCTATGGAGTTTTGTTGCTGTTGTGGCTCTTCGCGGTCGCCCACGCTGGCTGTATACCCGATGGGCAGGGCCAGACACGTTGCGAGATGGAGGGCGGCGGAGAGGAGGAGTCGCATGGCTTTGGCCTTGATCGTGTCGGTGGCCGGCGACGTCTAGCATGCCAATGGCCGGCGAATGCTGGACAATGACAATGACCGCAAGCTCGTCATGGATAAATATGGCAGCAAAGGTGGGAATGTCAACGTGGCCCTCGTTAGGCAGCCAGATTCCCGCCCGTTGCTGACATCGCGGGGTGAGGTCCGCTTCTGCCTGAATTGCTGCCTGACATCCACCACGATGAATTAAGCTTTGCGATTGTGCATCTTCGCCTTCACCCTCACGTCAACCTTGCCATCCAACATCCACGCCCCGGGTCATGATTCGATAACACACATCTCACTCTCATCATGGTAGACCCTCCGACCCTCCCCTTCTCCTGTTCGCACCGCTGACATCACCACCTCCCAGCTTCCCCTCGGCCTGCTCAATGCAGCGCAAGGCCATCCGATGCTCGTCGAGCTCAAGAACGGCGAGACACTAAACGGCCACCTCGTCAACTGCGACACCTACATGAACCTCACCCTGAAGGAAGTCGTGCAGACCAGCCCAGACGGCGACAAGTTCTTCCGCTTACCCGAATGCTACGTGCGAGGGAACAATGTACCTGGCCATGCTCAAGCTGCGCGCACTGTACGCATGCTAACCATACTCAAAGATCAAATACCTGCGGGTACCGGACGAGATTGTAGACCTGGTCAAGGACCAGCAACAACAGCAGCAGCATTCGCATCGCGGTGGTCGTGGCGGTGGACAGCAAAGAGGTGATCATGGCGGAAGAGGCGGCAGAGGTGGGCGCGGGGGCGATAGAGGTGGGCGAGGTCGTGGCAGAGGAAGAGGCGGTTAGGAACGCGCTTGCGATTGGAATAATCTCGATGACCCTGCACGGCTTGCGGCCATACGATCGATCATGTTGGGTCAGACTCGGCGTGGTGCAGGAGGCGACAGGCTACACGACCCCACCAGTCACACGCCTGGCAGCTGAGAAGGCATGTTTCTTGACGCACAGTGGGCTACCGTGCGACTAGCAATGTCGAAAGATTCGCCGCCGCGCCTTGCATTCAGCTGGGGCGTCAAGCAGAATTGCATTGATACGCTCCACAGTCTATGAACCTAGAATGACTCTTTTGGCCTCTACCACTTCCTGCTGTTTCTTCTATCAGCGGCCATTGCGATCCTGCTTCACTCTGTGAATACTCAGAATGGCATGAGCCCCTGGCCCGACAATGGACATCAGTAGAACATGTTGAAAGCCAGTGAATGCATCCCGTCTTCTAATGAAATTGTCTGCCTGAGGTGTCCACAGCCGGACTTCTCAAACTCCACCACCTGCGAAGCCGCAACACACCCCTTCCAATGCAAGGACAAGCATGCTATGAATGCTGCAAAACTAGGCATTGACCCCCTGTGGCGATGTCTGTGTCCATCATGGACCTCCCTCGCAACTGCACCACCCGTGCGCCTCCTCTCCCGTCCGCGACGTCCAGCCGTCCAATGCCTCAAACCTCCGACCTCCACGAGATTCATGACCGATGAGGCAGCGCGCTACTACGCCTCTCGGGCCGTCGACGATGGAAGAACAGACGATGTACTGAGCGTTCTGGCAGACTCGCCGCTGCCAGCGCCGCCTCGAGTCAAATCCCCACGATTCAAACGCCCCCAACCCTCGCTCGATGACTACTCCGTGGAAGCACTCTACCGCCGTCTGCAGAGCTTGAGTGTTGAAGAGAGCAAGGGGCAGCAGTGTCGCGAGATTGCAGAACACCTCGTGACTGCGAGACAAGAGGCGCCAAACTTGCTGATGTACAATGCCTTGATTCTCAGCAACGTTTCGGCCGGACAGGGCTCGGCTCAGAGGGTCTATGAATTGCTCGATCAGATGGGGGCGGATGGGTTGCAGCCGGATGTGCAGACGTGTCATGCCGTGCTGAAAGTCGCGGCGGTGCACTCTGACCACCTCCTGCGAACGGGCGTGTTGGCATACATGGGTGAGAGGTGGTTGGAATTGTCTGTGGACGGCGCACACGATTTGGTGGGGGGATTGTTGAGGGAGGGTCGCTTTGAGCAAGCTGTGGAGAGGCTGGACAAGATGCGAGAGGATAATGTGCCCATTCAGCCCTGGCTGCTGGATATGATGGTCTATGCCCTCTGTGCAGCGAATGAGGTCTCCGAGGCGTACCGGATCATGCGCTGGCGTGTTGATGCCCACGAGACAGAGCTCAGCAGGACACTGTGGTCTTTTCTGCTCGACAAAGCTAGTGCGGCGCGACATCATGCCGCCACAGCAATGGCCTGGTCGAGTCAGGTCGTGCAAAAGTACATCAATCCTTCCTCGGCGGTTTGTCTCAATGTCCTGGCCACCGCTGCGCAGGCCGGAGATGCTATCATGGCGACCGAGGTCTTCACACAACTGAGCAAGCGTGGTACCACATTCGAACCGATCCACTACGAATTGCTCATCTCCGCGTATCTGGCAATGAACCCACCTGATGTTGAGAGAGCAATCACCGTCCTCACCATCATGGCGTTGGAGAAACTCGACCCCTCGGCGACAGAGACCCGCCCTCTCTACCTCTGCCTCCGCGACAGACCCGATCTCATCCCTCGAGCTCTGCAAGTTCTACGCAATCTGCACACCCAAAACCGCATCATCCCCGTCGCCGCTCTCAACGTCTTGATCGAGTGCTACGTCGAGCAGGGCAACCTATTGGAAGCGCTCAAGATCTACAAGCAGATGCATACATTCGCGCCGAATACCGACAACGCGAGGAAGTCGATAGCGGACATTGAGACGTTCAACTTGCTGATCAGAGGATGTAATCGCGCTGATCCACCGGATACGGAGCAGGCTACGTTCTTGCTTGCAGAGCTGCTCGCGTTGGGACTGAAGCCGACGGCTCTGACATATGATCGTCTGGTCCTCGTCTTCGCCAATGCGGGAATGAAACTGATCGATGGAGCTGCCGAAGAAATTGAACCCGGGAAACAAGCTACGAACAAAGCAGAAGGGCTCAAACTCATGGATACAGCCTACGGCCACTTCGCAGACATGCGAGGCCAGAATCTGCCCCCACGCTTCGGCACGGTAGAGTCTTTGAGCGCTCAGCTTGCTCGTCTGGGCGATGAGCGGTGTTGGGACGTATTGCAGGCTGGCGAGGACAGTTCGAAGGGGGATGATGCGTGGAGTAAGTTGGGGCCTTGGGCACGGAAGAACGCGGAGGAGGCGTGGGCGCGTGCTATGGGGACGTCGCCTCGTAAGCCTTGAAGCCGTTTGGTCGAGTTCGAGTAGACAATGCATAGGCTGTGTGCTGTGCAAGACGGTTCAAGCAGCCTTGCTTGATGTCACGACCCGGCTGCATGTGGGCGTGGTAGGCTGCTTGTCTACCCACCTACATCTAAGCATGCACGGTTTGCGTACATATACATTATTGTTTCCGAGTTATGACCGCGGATTCGATGCAAATCACTCCTGTTTTACCCACCATTAGCAATCGGAGTTGCTTCCGGCTCCGCTATGCTGCCGTCATGATTCAACACCTGAAGATTCGCCAATGGTTCGCGTACTTTGACGTCATGCGATTGTCATTTGGAATTTTGGACGGAAAGCAATATATAACCAGACGTCAGCCATTGTGGCAATTCTTCTTGACAAAAGATTCCAGTGAATCCTCTTGAACCATTCCGAGATCAACTCAAAATGGCACCCGCAGAAGTCTTTTTCATTACCGGCACGTCCACCGGCTTCGGATACGAACTCGTGCAACAATGTCTTGAGAAGGGCGACAAGGTGGTGGCAACCGCTCGCAACTCCTCCAAGCTGAAGTTCGACGGAGCTACCAAAGACAACCTCCTCACTGTCGACTGTGATGTGACGAATGAGGAGTCAGTAGTGCCGTTCCATGCACCGTCGATCAAATGCTAACGCAACGTCCAGCTCCATCCACAAGGCCTTCGACGCCGGCCTCAAGCAGTTTGGCCGCATCGACGTGGTCGTCAACAACGCCGGTTACGGCCTGAGCGGTGAATTCGAATCCCTCTCCGACAGGCAGATTCGCAAGCAGATGGAGGTCAACTACTTTGGTCTTTTGAACGTCACGCGCCGAGCGCTGCAGGTGCTGCGCGAGGAGAACAAGCCGCCGGGCGGCAAGATCCAGCAGGTCACTTCTATCGGTGGTCAGAAGGGCGTTCCGACTTTCAGCATCTACTGCTCTTCCAAGTGGGCGGTTGAGGGGTTCACAGAATCCTTGAATCAAGAGTTGAAGCCGGAGTGGAATATCAAGTTGACTTGTGTTGAACCCGGTGGGTTCCGCACTGATTGGGCGGGCCGGAGTATGGAGTTTGGAGAGGAGAAGAACAAAGCGTGCGTAGATGTCTTTGGCAGTTCTTTTGAGAGAGAGGTCATTGCTAACTGTTGACTTAGATACGACCACATCGACGCCAAGGAGAGGATGGGCAAAGTCAACGGAACACAGGCTGGCGACCCGCCCAAGGCCGCCAGAGCGATGTGGGAGTTGGCGAAGATGAAGGACCCTCCGTTGCGGGTGGTGCTTGGCACGGATGCGTACAAGGCCATTACGCAGAAGATCAAGGATTACGGCGAGCTGTATCCCAAGTATGAGAAGTTGAGCAACAGCACGGATGTGGATGGTTACGAGGGGTAGATAGATGTGTTGATATGGAACTGGTACTGTATTGAATACCTGATATACTATCAGTAGGCCCCTGGGTCGGCAAAAAGGACAGACCTGGCGCTTGCCTTCCCAAATAGGCAGCTCCGCTGGCGTGCTGACAACTGCGGGGCCCCGCCTCCCGCACGATCACCCGCGCGGATATAATCGACGCCTGCGCACATCACCTCTGCATTCCCGGGGCCCAATTACTGTAGCCAGTCATCAAGGACGTGCACGGCGCGTGCGTTGCGTGCCTGGATGTATCGCTGATCACCGCGCGATCACCATGCAACTCAGCCCAGACTTCGCTCCCCCCTCCACCACCCCGACTCCACTTTCCGCCACTCTGACCGATGCCACGGACAACACGCCTACTACCAACACCACTACCGCCTCCTCGCCGGGCCAGCATCGGGATGGTGGGGAGCTGTCGCGGTCGAAGCCGAAGCAGAAACGCAACAAGCCTACCCTTTCTTGCCTGGAATGCGGTGCGTGTCTTCCATCAGTTTCTTGTGCTATTTTACCCCCAACTAAACCCCGCCAGTCGAGAGGAAGACAAAATGCAATCGAGAGCGGCCATGCCTTGCTTGTATCAAACGGCAGTCCGACTGCGAATATACGGCCGTGGCGAACCTGATCGCATCCGCCGATCGTAAGCATTCCAGTGCCGCGAGTCACCCACGCTACATCACCAAACCTCCAACCAAGATCCGAAAGACGAGCGCCACTTCTCCCAATCCGACCGCTTCCCCCTTCGTCAACGAAAATGGCTGGACGCGCATCGAGCAGCGTGCCCATCGCAGCTCCGATGCCTCTTCCGGCTCCTCACCCTACCTGCTCTCCCACGTTCCCTTCGCCAAATCCTCCCCGTCAAATGTCTTCGGGGTAGGCTCCCAGCACCCCTTCTCGAATTACTGGACTTGCGCCGGTGGCCTTCCAGAAGTCGTCAGTGTCATGCCCTCCAAGGAGCAGGCCGACATTCTCATTGCCAAGTTCTTCGAAATCGTCGACGGCGTGTATCCTTTCCTCCATCGACGCTCCTTCTACGTCGACTACGAACGCTTCTGGGCCATGCCGCCGGAGCGGAGGGGAGACACCGACGCGGCCTTCACTGCATTGCTCTTCGCCATGTATGCCCTTGGCACACAATTCGTTCAGTTCCCTTCGTACGAGGAGCGATCGCAGACCGCAGAGTTTTACTGTTCGGCGGCGAACCAGGCGCTGCGCGTCTATTCTTACCTGAACCGCACTTCTATGCGCGCGATCCAGGCCATGCTGTTCATGTCGTATTTCCTGATGAACGACAATCATGCATCGGACGCCTACGCATGGGCAGGGATTCATCTCCGACAGACATATGCCCTGCGCTTGCATCGCGATCCTGACGTCGTTGTACCCGATGCATCACCGCTGGAGAAGCAACAGCGGAGGAAACTGTGGCAAGCGGTCTTCTTCCACGACACCTTCCTCACTGTACTACTGAAGCTGCCTCCAACAGCTACGCATAGTGATGTACCTGTCGAGTCACTACGGGAAGAGAACGAGACTGGGCAAGATGGCCTAGAGCTGTGCTGCGTCGGCGAACAAGCACGCGTGGAGAACTTGATGAGCATCAACGTCATCGCCCCTCAGCCTTACGAGCCCGTCGCTCCCCCGGCACCGCATCACATCATCGACGAGGCTACGGTGAAAGACGACATTGTCTATCAACGCAGCATGTGGCACCTCGGAAACCTCGTACAAGAGAACCTCTCCTCCCCATCCTCCCTTTCGCTTCCCCTGGCCAACAGCCCCCGCCACAAAGACTCCCTCATCGCCGCCTTCCGCCGCCTCTACAAATCCTTCCCTCCCCATCTCACCCAACTCGACCCCTCCGTCCTCCAATTCCAAGTGCGCACCAACCCTCGCACCGTCCGACAAAATCTCTTCCTCACGTCAAACTACTACCACTGCCTGATGCTCCTCTACGCCGCGGAAAACGACGCAGCCGGCGTGCAATGCTACCTCAAACCCGCGCTCGAAGCCGCGCACGAGGCCATCTGGTCCTTCTTCAAGCTCTGGACCTTCTTCGAAGCGGAAGCAGGCGTATGGTGGGTCTTTCAGCATCGCGCGTTCGAAGAGAGTCTCTTGATGGCGCACCTGCTGTCTTCCAAACCCGGTGCTGTGAATGGTGATGGTGAAAATGGCGAGGGAGGCGATGCGGCGGCGACGACCGGCGGTCTGGAAGTCATTTTCGGCAAGGCGAAGCAGGATGTGGCCAAGATGTTGGAGCTGATGGATCGGTACTCGGGGAGTTTGGAGGTGCATAAGACGCGCAAGGAGGTGTTGCAGGAGGCGTTTGATCGGATTGCTGTGTGAGGGAAATTAGGGGGTTCTGGTACTTGGACGACTTGTTATGTGAATGGGAATTGTGGAAATTGTATAGCTTGTATACTGGGAGAAATGAGTGAGAAAAGTGTTACGTCGATAATGTGCTGTCCGCTTGACCGGCTGTGAAGCTCTTCCCCACATCCCAGCCTCACCTCACCACCAGCAAGCATCACCATCTTTCTTCCCCGCAACGAAGACATCAACCCAACCGCTCGCCCTCCAAACTCCAACACACCATGTCCCCTCACCTTCCCAATGAACTCTGGATCCTAGTCTTCTCCCACTGCTCGCCCAAAGACCTCTGGCTCTCCCTCCGCCCCATCAACACCCAACTGCGCACCTGCACGGAAGAGTACTACGCCAGACACTACCTGCCTCTCACCCAGCTGACGCTCCCCATCACACTTCCCACTTATGACATGCGCAATCCTATTCGCGGGAAGGCGGTGTTCCATCCTGGATTGTTGGGGAATTCTGAGGAATCGGGGAGAGCGCTTTATGACCTTGTGGGGACCGATCCGTCTCACTACCGGGAGCACTTTCTTGGACGCTGGAAGGGAATGGGGGAGGGGGAGGGGAGGTGGTTACGGGAGACGGTGGTGTGGGAGATGGGGATTGCGGAGGGTGGGGTGCGCGAAGTGCGGTTGAGGAGGCCGAGGGTGGAGGGGATCGGGGTGCAGGGGGATTTGGAGGTTGCGAGGGTGTCGTTTGAGTGGAGGGGGACGGTGAGTAGTTTCTTTCGGTAGGGATTTGAGATGCGCTTGGAGGGCAATGGAGGGGATTGGAATTGATAGATTTCTCCCAACGCCGCGCTAACTATCACTTGCGGAGGCTGGTCATCTCAACCACCTCAAGACAAAGTATACAAAGACGATGAACACCAGCACGCCTCCTCCGAAAATCCACTTGTCTTGCTTCGCCCTTCGCTCCACCATGCGAATCGTGTCTCCTGAAATGCCCAGCGTGGTGCCGATGTTGTACAACTTTCGTTGCGTGTTCTTCAGCACTTCCCGCTGATCTCCCAGATCTCCTAGAACTGCCTGCCCGCGCTGAATGTATTCATCCAGCGTGCTGTTCGTGGAGCTGAAGAAGGACTGTTCGCGCAGGGCATGGTTCTCTCGCGCCTCGTCTGCCCCTAGTCCGTACGGTGATTGGTACGCGCTGTACGAATTGACGCCACTGCTCCCTGGCTGGAAATTGGGATTGGAGGTGCGGAAGAGTGGGTTCACGTTCTCCCCTCTCCCTATCGTAGCACTGGTAATAGCCGCATCGGCGTAGGGGTTCTCAGGCGTCTGAGCAGCGTGCGGCCGGCGACCAAAGAGTTCATTGCGGTTATTTGCGAGCTGCGCCTGTTCGCGCTCGTGTTTCAGTTCTGCAAAGCGCGAGCGAAAGTCGAGTAGGTCGGTGCGGAAATTGGTGATGCGCTCTTTGCCTTTGGTAGCTTTGTCGGGGACGAGCTCGCTGTCGATGGCGCGTTGGTAGTCGTCGAGGGTGCGGGAGAAGGAGGTTATGGAGGTGGTGAGTTGGCCTTGGAGTGCCGCGTTGGAGCCGGAGGAGGAGGTGAAGGCATCGAGGTCGGCGCGGATGGCTTTGGATTGGCGGAGGGCGGAGTTGTAGAGGGCGCTCTGAGAGGGGAGTTTGGTTAGTTGGATGGAGGGGGGTAGATGAAGGAGAGTTCGGCGACGTACCATTGTGACTACGGAGGGCAGGGGATGTGCAGACGGGGCGTCTTCATCTTGCTATGCCCTTCGTATTCCGAGACGAACAATTGTTGACGGGATGGATGAAACGTGGCTGATGAAGCACGTGTGGAGTGTGGCGGCGGGGGAGGGACGGCCCGCTGCCTGCCCACTAAGCCCCATCTGGCTGCCTCGAACATCGGACGGAAACAATCATGTCTACGTTTGCCGGACGGTACATCATGCAATCTTAAGATAAGAGGAATGCTCATGCGTCACGGCCCGCCCATACTCCGAGAAGCACATCCCAGCGCAGATCGCCTTCAGTCGCCGCAAGCAGGCACCATTAAGTGGAAACATGGATCCTGGCCAAGTCTGACGTCACCTGTACAGCTCCACGGCCAAGGCCAAGGACCGCGTCTCACATGCCGCCAACCACGACAGATAGGAAGATGCAGGTGCCTTGATTCTGCACTTCATCTCCCGTGGGCTCCCGACTTTACTCCTCTCTGCGGCGCAATACTTAGCATCGCACGTTAGTACCTGCACCAACGTTGCCTTGCACCCTGGTCTCCAGCCTAGTTACCGATTGCGCCTGCGGGGCTCGCAAACATGGTGGGCAAGACTCACGACCATGGCACTGAGAGTCTGCAACAGCAGTCAACCAACGACAGCACGTCCGACGAGCACAGAAGTTTGAAGGACAAACTGAAGAATCCCTTCTCCGACCTTCGAGACAAGATGAAGGATTCTTCGCTCTACGATGCAAAAGTCAAGGCCATCCACTTGAAACATCGCATCGGCAAGATGGAGAATCTATTCAATCACAATCATCGCCACGACGAGGCCCACGAGCAGGCGACCGACGCCAAACGCACCAAAATCGCCGAGGGTCATCGCTTTCAGTCTTTCTTTCCCGAGCGAGACGGAAATCTCATCAAGTGGTATGTCGACGGCCGCGACTATTACCACGCCGTTTCCATTGCTCTGGAGAACGCAAAGGAGTCCATTTACATCGAAGACTGGTGGCTCAGTCCCGAGTTGTTCCTGCGCAGACCGCCGCACACTCAGCAAAAATGGAGACTGGACCACACCATCAAACGCGCGGCCGAGCGCGGCGTCAAGATCTACGTCTTCCTCTACAAGGAAGTCACTGCAGCGCTGACCTGCAACTCGGAGCACTCCAAGCACACGCTCGAGCAACTCTGTCCCGAAGGCACTCCCGGGTACAAGAACATTGTGGTTATGCGCCATCCCGATCACAACTTCTTCGAAAACGCCGGCGACATGACCTTCTACTGGGCGCATCACGAGAAATTCATCGTCATCGACTACGACACTGCCTTTATTGGCGGCCTCGATCTCTGCTTTGGCAGATGGGATAACAAGCAGCACCCTCTCGCGGATGCTCATCCTACCAACGTGCAAAACGAGATCTTCCCGGGCCAAGACTTCAACAATAACCGCATCATGGACTTCCAGACTGTGGACGACTGGAAGAGCAACGAACTCTCTAAGACCGAGTACGGCCGCATGCCATGGCACGACGTAGCAATGGGCCTCGTTGGACCTTGTGTGTACGACATTGCCGAGCATTTCATCCTTCGTTGGAACTTTGCCAAACGCGACAAGTACAAGCGGGATGATGAGTATGACTGGCTGACCTTGACCGGACGCACGGGCGAAGACGAAGATCTTGTCGGTGTGCAACGGCCGAAACACCCTGTGGGAGAATACATTCAGCATCCACTGTCAGCACTTGAGCACAAGCGTGGAAATCCCAACCTCAACCTCAATCTTGTCGAAAGTCAACAGCAGGCTGGCCCAGGCGCTCACTCCGATGGCGAGGACGAGTTTCATGATGCTCCAGAGACACCTGGAGCACATGGCTATGTTGAGGGCCAGCATCGAACGCCGCAGACCTGGCTGTCTGACGGATTGCACGAAGGCCGGATTCACCGGCCCAACTTCCAGCATCACAAGACTTCGGAGAAGCATCCGGGTGAGGCTCATGGTAACCAATCAAGCGGACAGGAGCACGATAAGATGACTGGCAACGACACCAAGAAAGAAGGCACTGTCTCGGCGTCGGGAGGCGTGACGGAGAAGCTGAAAAGCTACTCCTCCGACATCGTGGACTACGAAGCCCCCGGAGGCTATGGAACGTTGCACGCACAGATCGTGCGCAGCTCGGCGGATTGGTCCAGTGGCATTCTGACCGATCAAAGCATTCAGAACGCCTACTGTCAAGCCATTCGAGGCGCGCGGCACTACGTCTATATTGAAAATCAGTTTTTCATCACCGCGACTGGTGAGGAGCAGTCACCCGTCCACAACCTCATCGGCAAAGCGATTGTCGATGCGTGTGCTGCAGCCGACAAAGAGGGCCGCACCTTCCGCGTCATTGTCATCATGCCTGCCATACCTGGTTTCGCAGGCGATCTCAGAAGTGATGCTGCAGCAGGCACCCGCGCCATCATGGACTACCAGTACAAATCGATCAGTCGAGGAGAGCACTCCATCTTTGGACAATTGACTGCGCAAGGCGTAGATCCGGCGAAATACATCTTTGTATTCAATCTCCGATCATACGACCGCATCAACAATACCCCGGAGTCGAAGAAGCAGGAGAAGGAGTCTGGGGTGAAATACCAGCATCTGCAAAGAGCTCAAGCGGAGGAAGTGATGGGTTCTGGTGTCCACGGAACGCCGGGAGAGCACAAGAGCAAGAGGGCGGAAGCGAAGAGAAAGGCGCGCAAAGGCGGCCATGCAACTGGACTCAAGGGTCTGCTGAGTACCAAGAAGCAGGCCGAGGCCGGGAAGGCGGAGAGCAGCTCCGAGTCGGAGTCGGATGAGGAGGATGGTCCCCCGGCGGGAGCTCAAGACAAGAAGCAAGAAGACGAGCAACAAAATGAGAACCAGCCCGCGGCCAAGCGCGGGGAAGATGCTGCAGATAAACGGGAGGAACTGGAACAACGTCGGGAGGATGAAAAGACGGAAGGCAGGGGCAAGGATGACGGGAAACAAATCTCCGACTCGATTGCGCACAATGCCATGCTCGACGGTGGGAAAGTGAGTGACGAGGTGTGGGCGGGGCGTGGAGGAGGACAGCAAGACGGCATGGAGGAGAATGAAGCCCGGGAGCAGGAGAAGGAGAACTTCATCCAGGAGCAGCTGTACATCCATGCAAAGGTGAGTCTGCGGGAACTCCAGTGATCGAGCTACGACTAACCACCACCACAGGTCCTGATCGTCGACGACAGACTCGTCATCTGCGGCTCAAGCAACCTCAACGACCGCTCGCAACTGGGATTCCACGACTCCGAGCTCGCCATCGTCATGGAAGACACCCGTGTCCTCCCCTCCAAAATGGACGGCAAAGACTACGCCGCCGGTCACCACGCCGCCACCCTCCGCCGCACCCTCTGGCGCGAGCACCTCGGCCTCCTTCCCGCGCAACCCCTCGACGCCGACTCCGATCCCAACGCCCAGATCCCCGACAACGGCGAAAACAACTACCTCGCCAACGACGACTGGGACGCCTTCGTCGCCGACCCCCTCTCCGACGACCTGTGGAAGATGTGGACCGAGCGCGCGACTGCGAATATGCTCATCTTCCGCCACCTCTTCCACGCCGACCCCGACGACAACATCAAGACGTTCAAGGACTACGATCACTTTATGCCCAAGAATACGCACAAGGCGGGCCACTTGTATGATCCGTATCAGCCGGTTGATCTGGTGCGCTCGGAGCTGGACAAGATTCGCGGGCATTTGGTGTGGTTTCCGCTGAAGTTTTTGGAGGATGCGGAGATGGCGGAGAAGGGATTGCAGGTTAATGCGTGGACGGAGAGTGTATATACTTGATTTTGGGGTGCGTAGGTTTGGGGATGGGATTGCATTCAACTGCTGCCTAATGAGAGTATTTTCAATGTCTCTTGCTTGCTCTCTCTCCAGAAACCTTCTACTGTCTCTCCATCCCATCCTAGAATGTTCAGCGATACCGTCCTGCTCATGCGCTCAAAACTTCTCAAAGACGACATCATCCGCCGGTCGACCTGAGGGGAATCGACTAGCAGCCAATTAACCGTTAAGGAGCTCACAGACATACCCTTGCAATACGCAACGTCTGACATGCGCTATACACGATCTTTGTTCCTCTACCCTCCTGGGCATTGTGATGGTAAGTTCGGGGTGAGGTACATTGGCAGGTATCTCGAGGCTGCCGTGGTTGTGACGGTCACCTCGGCTACGCACATCGTGGCGAAAGCCCCTCCGCATCTACGACTTCAGTCCGTCATCGCGGCCGGAATATATGCTGCTTCGTACTGTATCCAGACATTCGATAATCCACGTAGATTCATTGTTATTGATTTGCTGGATATCTCCATACAACCCATGAGTTGATATTCCTCGAAGTCCCAACATCTCGACAGCGCGCTTCAACAACAGGATGGGCTCCGTCGGCGACTCACCAGAGTATGACGTTCTTGTCATCGGCGCTGGCCTTTCAGGATGCTACTCTCTGTACCGTCTCCGTAAGCAGAATATCAAAGTGCTTGTGCTCGAAGCGGGCGACAGTGTAGGCGGCACATGGTACTGGAATCGATAGTAAGTCACAAAGCCCATGAACTTAAGCAACACCGTCTAAGCATCTGGACAAACAGCCCCGGCGCCAGATTTGACTCAGAGTCAACGAGCTATGGCTTCAGCTTCTCGCAGGAGGTCCTGGATGAATGGGATTGGACGGAGCAGTTCTCGCCGCAGCCGGAGACGGAACGCTACATCAACTTCATCTGCGATAAGTTCGATTTGCGACGCAACATGAGATTTGGCATCCGCATCAAGACCGCCACCTGGAACGAGCAAGGCCGATTTTGGAGTCTGGTGGACAGCAACGGACAGCGATATACCTCTCGCTTTCTCGTCACGGCTATGGGCGTGCTTTGCGATCCGACGTTGCCAAATGTGCCGGGAGTGGACGACTTCAAGGGCGAGGCGTTCCACACAGCGCGGTGGCCGCATGAAAAGGTCAGCTTTGAGGGGAAGAAGGTGGGCATTATTGGAACAGGAGCAACGGCTATTCAAACCATTCCGGAGATTGCAAAGACCGCAGAGCACTTGACCGTCTTCCAACGAACCCCCAACTGGGCTGTCCCATTGCACAACGCCAAAATCACGACGGAAGAAATGACGGAAATCAGAAAAGAGTATCCCAAGCTCTTCGAACTCTGCGCCAAAACACGCATGTGTTTCATCCATGATGCCAACTTCGACTCTATCTGGGAGGCGTCGCCCGAGGAGCGCGAGCAGCTGTGGGAGCACCTCTACGCCCAGCCGGGCTTTGGCATGTGGCTCAGCAACTACAAGGAGATCCTGGTGGATCAAAAGGCGAATGACCTCGTCAGCGAGTTTGTGGCCAAGAAGATCCGGCAGCGAGTCAACGATCCCGAGACGGCGGAGAAGCTGGTGCCGAAGAACCACGGCTTTGGCACGAGAAGAGTGCCGATGGAGACTTCTTATTTCGAAGCTTACAATCGCCCCAATGTGCAGCTGGTGGATCTACTCGAGACGCCGATCAAGCAGATCAAGGAAACGGGGCTGGAAACGACCAAGGAGAATCATGATCTGGACATGCTGATCTACGCAACGGGCTTCAATGCCGTCACCGGCTCGTTTGATGCCATTGACTTCACCGGTGTGGATGGCGTCAAGCTGCGTGAGGTGTGGGACGAAGGTCCTCGGACATACCTTGGATTCACGGTTCAACACTTCCCCAACATGTTCATGGTATGCAGCGGTATTTCCTCCTCTGTATATTCAGCACTAATGTCAAGGCCAGGTCATGGGACCCCATCAAGCATACGGTAACATCCCTCGAAGCGTAGAGTACGCGGTGGAATGGATCTCCAACTGCATCGAGCATCTCCGCACACACGACCTGTCACGGATAGAACCGACGTCCAGGGGCGTGGCAGCCTGGACGGAGCACGTGCACGACGTCTCCAAGGGTTTGCTGGCGAATGAAGTCGACTCGTGGATGACGGGCGTCAACAAGAATGTTGCGCACAAGCAGAAGCGCATCGTGGCGAGGTATAGCGGGAGTGCGCCGGAGTTCAGGGAACGGACGGCGAAGATTGCAAAGGATGGGTATAGCACGTTCTCGCTGGCTTGATGTTAGAGCGGTAAAGGACTTTGACGGTTGGTTGAGATGCATCACGTATGTAGTCGTCGGCCGCAATCTCCGGTTCTGGGGCGTGTTTGCAATTGTACAGCCTCGCGGACGACCGGACAGCCTGATAGCAACCGCCAACGAAGCTTTTATTGACTCACGATCTCGGTTTCTGCATCATCCGTTACATCTTGCTCTCCATCCGGAACTATATTTCCTGGCCTCGGCCGCACTAAACTCATGTTGGCAGGCACGTCGTGAACCCTGCCTCGCTCCTTCCTCGGTCTCCGCTTTTCGGGTATATCTCGACGACAGCTCGTGAGGGGTGCTCTGCCTTGGTAGTCTTGGACGCAACGGGATCTCACGATTCGTTTAAAGAAAGCCTCTCTTCTAATTGATAACAATTGCAAGATACTCTCTAAGATAGTCATGCCTCCCAATTTCCAAGTCGTAGTCTCGCGAGGCATTTACCACGGTTTGCCAACGTTCCCCGATAAACCGGGATACAAGGATCTCACGGCCATTGTGACGGGAGCAAATGGCACGTAGCACCTTTTACTTGCCCATCTCTAACATAGCCGAATGAATCATTCAACTGACGAGTCGTGCATCGCAACAGGCATCTCGGGCTACCACATGGTGAAGGCGCTGGCTGCCGCTCCCGAACGCTGGTCGAAGATCTATTGTCTGTCGAGACGTCCTCCGCCGGATTATTTCTTCGAAGGTACGATAGTAGTCATTGGGGGCCTTATGCAGAGTTGGCAGTGCTGGTCAGCTGACTCTGTTCCAGAGCTGGGCGAGGGCGCACAGCGTGTCGAACATGTCGAAGCAGATTTCTTGGGGAAACCGGAGGACATTGCGGATAACTTGAAACAGAAGATCAAGAAGGTGTGAGTATAGGTGATGCCTCTTGTCCAACGTGTAACGATCGTCAGGCTGACGACAGTCCAAACAGCGACCACGTATTCTTCTTTTCCTACACGCAACCCCAACAGAAGGGCGGCGTGCTTAATATGTGGTCCGATGCAGACGCTCTGGCGAAGATCAACAGTTGGTTCACCGTTTACGTCCGCGGGCTCCCCAGCTGACATGGCTATGCCTCCAGCCGACCTGATCTCGAACTTCATCGAAGGCCTCAAACTCGCCAACCTCACGCCTAAACGCATGTTGCTCCAGACGGGAGCTAAACAGTACGGAAAGTGGTTTCCTGGTTGTATCCAGCAGCTGGAAGACTCAACTAACAACTCCCCTCAGGCTTCCACATCGGCCCAGCCACCACACCCTCCTACGAGTTCGACCCGCGCGTAACGCTCGAAAACAACTTCTACTACCCCCAAGAAGACGTGCTGGCCAAGTACTGCAAAGAAAACAACCTCGGATGGAACGTGGTGCGGCCGAGCTACATCATCGGCGCCGTGCGCGACAACATCCTCAACTACCTGCCCGGCTTCGCCGTGTATGCATCTGTGCAGGCCCACTTGAAGCAGCCTCTCGCCTTCCCCGGGGACTACCAGGCTTGGGATCGCGAGCATTGTCAAAGCAGTGCGATGATTAATGCTGCGTTGGAGGAGTGGGCTGTTTTGACGCCCGAGGCGGCGAATGAGGCTTTTAATGTGCAGGATGGGACGAATTTTACTTGGGGGAGGTGAGTGCTGGTGTTTGTGGCGGGGTGGAAGGACTATTAATTGACTGAATGTGCAGGTTCTGGCCCTACTTGGCTAGCTGGTATGGAACTACCTGGGAACCGCCCGAGGCTGACGCCAGTAAATACCGCGACTTCACCTCGAGAGCAGTAGAGACTCCGCGCGGGTGAGTATCCACAGCCCTTGGACAAATAGCGCCACCACTGACGAGCAGCAGCTACGGTCCCCAAGGCGTCACTCGCTCGACCTTCAGCTTGATGGAGTGGTCCGAGAAGCCCGACGTGGTCTCGGCTTGGGAGGAGCTCAAGGCGAAGCACGGCCTCCTCCTTGACCCGTTCAAGGATCGAGCGCAGACGTTCGGTGTCACGGACTCTGCCATCATCGGCGGATGGCCGTTATCCCTCAGCATGCGCAAGGCGAGGAAGATGGGCTTCCATGGGACGGCGGACTCGCTGGAAACGCAGTTTTGGACCTTCAAAGCACTCGTGGACATGAAGGTGTCGCCGCCGCTGGCTGTTGATAGCTATGTCGAGGAGGTGCAGTGAGCAAGGGATCACTTTGAGTTGCCCCATAAAAGTCCAGCTACATCTTCGAAAGAGGCTCGTGTCGAATTCAATGTCTTCAGTCCTGACGGTGCTGTTCCTATCGGGTAGCCTAAGGTGGTGATCAAGACAGGAGCGTACACTGCTACAGCGAGGCCGAGAAAGAAGGCGAGCAGGACTGCCATGATGACACGCGATAGCGGGACGCCGAAACCAGACTGATAGTGGGTTGGGGCCATCGGGCCAACCATCTTCTTCAACGGCGTAACGTGGTGCTTCTTCAGCATCACCTGCCCGCGTTTCATACTGGGCATGCCGTCGACGCTCCACGCATTCTTGTACGCCCAATAGCTGCATGAGTTAGAATTACGTTCCCTTGTCACAGCTGAGAAGGCAGAACTCACTGATCCATGCTGTCTTTGACCTCTCCACTCGCTTTGTGCTTGGCATCCAGCTTGGCGAAATGATCGTTGAGGGTGGGCCGGAACTCCTTGAAATCGTAGAACGGGACGGAAAAGCCGCAGGAGCTGCCAACCTGGTGGATATCTACGATGATGATGGATCGACTGCCGGGAATGGTCTTGACATTGTGCTCCGCAATAAACTCCTCGAAAGGCTTCGTGCCATTCTCCAGCACCTTGCCGTGACCCCAGAGACGCACAATCTTCGGCGCGCCCTCAAAGGCGTTGAACATGACGGTGATCCTGCCGTTGCCGGGCTCGTGAAGATGGGCAATGGTCTCGCTGCCGGAGCCGGTGAGGTCCATGTACCAAAAGGTCTTTTCATCAATCACGCCAAAGTAGCTTCCGCCTTTAGGGGAGACGTTGACGTGTCCCGCGCCGGAGAGCGGGGCGGTGGCGACCCAGAGCAGCTTCTGCTTGAGGATCCATTCGATGAGAGTCTGCGGGATGGTCTCGTAGAAGACGGCCATGGCGGAGGGTGTTTACATATGTGAGTCGTGAGTGGTGGGATGGCGGGATATTTCACCGCGGCTACAACATGCGGTCGTCCGCCGATGTCGGTGGCTGAGTCATACACATTGGCTGCCTGAGGCTTCACGACTTCTTCGTGCCTGCACATCGCGTGTACGGTCGATGGATGCATCAGGAACACATCTCGGAAACACCATTGCAGACGATGCCCCAATTTCCCCAGATGCGCGAGTACGCAAGACATGGAGCGTGCGCCAGGCTGCCGTCTAACCAAATAGCGAGTCTGCACAGGGCGGATACGAGCGTACCAAGCTTTTGGCCAAGCTCCAAGCTAGCCCGGCCCCTGGATCTGCTTCACCCCTTTACCGGTCCACCACGCGCTCGTTATTATCCCTTTTCGAGCTCATTTAGACGCCAACGCAATCAATTTAGCGAACACGCCTCACCCGTCGCTCGTGTCTCATTGGATCAAGCCGTCCGACGCGTCAGCCTTAACCTGGCCGTCCGCGGCCCGGCCTTTCGTGTTACATTCTTTTAAAGATTGCTGTACGCAAAGAGCGTGCGTATTGGTCGACCGGACGTGAAGCAAGGGCCCTTTGCTCGCGACCTCAGCCTCGCCAACGGCGTTGGTTTCATCTCCCATGAGAAGGACGTGTCGTATATTAATATGAGAAAGAGGTAGGAGACTCCCTTTTCCTCTCTGCTACCATCCACCACACATTTCTCTTCTTTCTCTCCATTCCTTTACTCAGTACAATCAACTTTTAATCCACCCCTTCCTCACCTCCCAAAATGCAATTCTCCCGCCTCACCCTCCTGGCCCTCGCCACGGCAGCAACAAGCGTCACCGCCCAATCCACAGACTCAGCGACGGCCACCGCCTCCGTCGTCAACTCCTTTACCAACACCGGCTCCCACACCGGCACGCACACCGGCACGAAATCGCACCACCACAAGGCGTCCGGCACCGGCATCAAGACCGATCATCACTCCAAGAACGGCACCGCGACCCTGGGCCCGAGCGGGAAGAGTCGCGCGTCTGTCGCGACGAGCGTGGGCGTGTCGTCTGCCTCGCCGACCACTGCGGCTGGTGCCACGTCGGCTTCCGCTGCTACCTCTGCGTCTGCGTCTGCTGCGTCGTCGAGCAGCCATAGCGGCGCTGCCGCGGGATCTGTGCCGTATGTGGGCACGCTGTTGTTGATGTTGCTGGGGTTTTAAGAAGAAGCATTGCGCGTACTTTGCTGGAAGGGAAATATGGATTACTTGGAGCGTGGTGTATCACGGATGGAGCTCTCACACCGTGTATGGACATGGAAGCCGTTTTTTTGCATTCGATAGCTCCGACTCTACACAATTACAATGCTTCACCAATGCCCACCCACCCATCTACTTTCCCCCCCTTCGCTTTTCCCCCGGTGTGCATGCATGTGAATCCTGGAGGTGTACACTTACTTACCTGGGTTCTCCTGCGCCCACTTCTCGCCCTTCTCGATGTTGCCCTTCAAGTCGACCAAGCACTTATCGAGAAGGCCTTGCTCGAACTCGCTGATCTTGCCGACCGGGTGGATCTCCTCGACACCGTTGGGGCCGAGGGTGACGTTGGAGGCAAAGTAGGTGACGCCCTGGTCCTTGTAGAGCGGCGAGTCGACAAACGTGGGCTCGACGACGTTCTTCTGGCCCTGGGCGGCCTTGAGCAGCGACTCGGCGAAGCGGGCGCCGGCCATGGCCATGGAGAGCGTGGCGGATCCCTTGCCGTCCTTGGCGGCAACGACCTCGTCACCGCCAAACTGCACGCGGTGGATGTAGTCGTCGCGCTCCTTGCCCTCGAGGGAGTGGCCTGATTGGCTCAGGAGGGGGACGATGGTCGCGCCGGAGTGGCCACCGATGACGGTAATGTTCTCGTTGGCGGGGTCGGTGCCCTTGACCTGGGAGATGAAGCGGCTGGCGCGCACGACGTCGAGGGTGGTGACACCGAACAGCTTCTTGGGGTTGTAGACGCCCTTGCTCTTGAAGACCTCGGCGGTGATGGGGACGGTGCTGTTGACGGGGTTGGAGATGACGAGGATGTTGGCGTCGGGGCAGTGGTCGGCGCAGGACTTGGCGAGTTCGCGGACGATGGAGGCGTTGGTGTTGAAGAGATCTGGAGGAGGTTAGGGCGAGAAATAGGGAGAGATCAGGGGGGTTCGCACCATCTCTGGTCATGCCAGGCTTGCGGGGAACACCAGCGGGGATGAGGACAATGTCGGCACCAGTGAGACACTCCTTGATGCCAGCGGGGTCGGGGGTGTAGCCTTTGACCTGTTGGGATTGTTAGATGGCTTCAATAGTTGCCGACTATGCCATGCGCCTCACATTGCTCTTGGTGTTGATGTGGGAGATGTCGGCAGCGACACCGGGCCCGAGGACAATGTCGTAGAGGGCGAGCTCGCTGACGCGCGGGTTGAGCTTGAGCAGGAGGGACAACGGCTGACCAATGCCTCCGGCAGAGCCAAGGACGACGACCTTGCTGGCCTATGGATGAGTAGGTATAACCATGTCAGCCGTTTGCTGACCTTTCAGTGAGGCCTCAAGCTTTTTGGAGCTCTTACATTGAATGCGGTTGCGGAGAAGGCCCGGCGCGAGGCAGCGCCAAAGACGGAGCGGGTGACCTGACGGGCGGCAAACATGGTGACGGTGACCTAAAGGGAGGATGGGAGGAAGACAGAGGAGGTGGTGTGGGAAAGTCAGGGGAGGAGAGGAGGTGGTGGAGTTTGTCGAGCGCAGCAAGAGCTTGTCCGTTCCTGAGAGTTCGGTGGTGCGGGCGGCGGGAAGCTTGGGCCATCTTTGCCTTTGCCTTTGCCATTCGGCCGTCGCTGCCGCGTGCGCTGTTTCCCCAGAGACGTCCGTGCTGCGTTCTGTCTCGGGCTCAGCTGTACGCACCGTAGCCGTGTGTGTGAGATCAAGGAGGGAGTGGTATATCTATATCTACTCGACGCACCTACAGCCGTTCGGGCCTTCGACACTCCCCATCAAAACCTTCCGCGTCTAACAATTTGAAAGAGCGCAACTGAAAGGCACAATCCTGGCTAGGCTCAATGCCCTCCATGTCCTTCTGCACACCAGCGACGTTTCCAGGATCTGAGTCGAACTCGTGAAGCAATATCACGTACGGCAGAGATCCTGTGGGATTAACCGAGCGATATAACAACGACCTCCTGTAACCATCGAGTCTTGATGCGGCGTTGACATGATCGAACTGCAACTTTGCCTCAACCTCTTCTCCGATGATTTTGGCGTGGATGATGTACGGTGCAACGTCTGTATCTCCAATCATCAGCTGCGAAATAACAGAACCAAACCCACGCCATGACTGACCTTCATTATACGCATAACTCCCCAATATCTCCACCAGCTCCAAATGATCCGATGCAAACTGGGCCACATCGAAACAGGTGCCCAAAGTCTCATCCCATAGCCGACTCCTCACCCGTACATTCTTCTGATACGCGTCCAGATACCGCGGGATCGTGCGCCCCATCTGATACAATGCGAGGAACTCCATCTCACCCACTCCATCCCGAGGTGGATCCAGGTACGTGAAAAATGGACTGCAGCTCTGATAGAAGGCGGCGGTGGAGGACACTTTGAAGTGCACCATGTCCCGACTGCGCTCCTCGCTGTACCATTGTTTCCAGATATCCGGTGACACTTTTGTCGGTTGGGAGTGGACGTGATGAATGTATGATTGCGGCATCTTGGGTTGGAAGGAGATCTGGTACCAGTTGTTTCCTATTGGCTTTGCTGTGCGGAGGGTTGTTTCCTGTGACGTTCGTGACATGAGACAGCTGCAAACTCATTAGACGGGTGATTCGTAGCTCAGAGATGCTTGGTAATAAAATACTGCGGCCAGTGGCGACTAAATGTGATGTCGTCCGATGCTCCGTCGTGTTGTAGGTGAAGGTGACGTTCAAAGCCGAGCACAAAGCGGAGAGCAATCAATCGGCCGCCGCGCAATGAGCGAAACCACACAGCATCAGCGTCTGAAAAGTTGAGACTTTCATTCAGTCCGACAAGGTAGCTAGGGATACAATGTAGTTACACGCCACCCACCGAGCCATGCAAATGCTGCGCTATGCGGCCGCTGTATCTGTATACACCCTCCCACCCCACGGCCTTATTCAAAAACACACATAGAAGGGAAGAGTTGAGCGGGGGTAGCCAGCTCAAGTCACCACCTCGCCAATATCAATCATCTGCGGTTTCCACTGCTTCTTCTTCGTTGCAGCCTCACTCGGCAGCACCACATCGTCTTCCACCGGGGAGTAGAGATACCAGGATCGCAGTGCTGAAGCTGCAGCTCGCACCCGCCCCTCATTCAGACTGCTCCCCGCTCCCTCTCCGAGTTTGTCATCTCCGCTGTACACGCCGACAACGAACACTGGCGACCTGCTCAATCTTCCGGTCTCGGAGATCAGCCGAGCAACGGGCGGTTCAAAGCCTTCCCGCGCACACAGCCGTGATACGTCGCGCGTTGGATGGGTAAAGTGGAAGAGGGTGTGTAAGGGCAAGTGGCGCGAGAGGACGTGGTTCTGGTGGAAAGCCTTTACAGACTCCTGTCCGGCGTGAAGGTAGAGAGCTCCAGCCAAAGCTCGAATGAAAGATGCAGATGCAGCCTCCACCGATGACCCATCCTCCGTAGGCCGCGAAGAGTGTGATAGGGAGGTTGAGTTGAGAACCAAAGGACTGCTTTCGACCTCGACCGTTTCACGCGGGAGTGTCGTGCTGTCGGGCGCAAGCGATGTGGGAGCTCCGGGAAACGGTTTCGAGTCCGGAGGGGGAAGTCCAGAGTGTAAATCGCCGAACTGGTCATCGTACACGATTCGACTAGACATGCCTCGTCGGACGTTGGAATTCCTCCTCCCAGATCCAAGTCTCCTCGCTTGTGGCATGTCTTTCAACCGCATCTGATCATTCTCCGCCATCGCATTGCCGGCTGGTAGCCGCTTCAATTGAAGCAGTCCGGGATCCACCTCGGGGCCGGGTGCTGCGACGACCTCCACGCCCCACTCCGCTCGCATGGCGGCCAAGGTCTGGCTACCGACGTAGGCATACTGGGCGGCGAAAAGGATGGGCATGGGTAGGCGTGGGTAGCGGCAGAGGAGCCATTCGGCGGTGTAGTACCCCAATAGATCTTGTCCGATGAGAGCGAGAGGCTCGTTATTGTAGCCCGGCCGTGGGTCGACCGAGCCATCGACTAAACATCGTGCCAGCGTCTGAATGGGTAGTTTAGAAGGGAGGGAGAGTCGAGCATGGAGTGCAGAGAGTTTGGCGGAGCGGAGAGCTTGTTTGGGTGAAGGGGAGTTGAGTGGTCGTGTCTCGTCTGTCTCCTCCTGCCGGTAGTTGGAAAATATGCCATCATCTCTCTCTTGTACCTGTGCCGCAGCGGCACTCGAAGCCTTGCGTTTGCTGGTCGCCGCGCTCCTCCGCTGACATTGCCATTGATGCTCCACTCGGTATCGGCGCTCTTGCAGCTCTCTTCGCGGCGCAGCTCTGGTCTCGTGCGAATAGGGACATCGCTGTTGCACCAGGCCTAATCGCGGGTTGCGGGGGGGTTGTAGTTGCACGACCCAGCGGTCGAGAGGGACGCGCTTCATGAATTGCTTCTCGAAACGGCGCGACGGTGCATGTGTGGGGGATGGGAGGAGAGATGGTCGTGGTGTCTCCTAAAAATTTCCGTCCGTTGCACGCGACTTCGATGATGCCCAAACTTTAAATTCGACTTGATGGGTCTTGGCAGTCCCGTACGTCTCTCCGCAGCAGCAACGTGAAGCTTCCACCTCACCTCTCCCTCCCCGTCGCCGGACTATCGCTTCGACACCCAACCCACCATGCGGCCGACATCTCTGTTACGGAGCGGCGGCCCCAAGATCCCGTGAGTCTTCCCTTCCGGTGCCATTGAACGCGACCTGCCGCAGCTCCAATGGCTGACACTCCCCCCAGCTACCCCAAACACGTCTGGTCGCCGGCAGGAGGGTGGTATGCACAGCCCGCGAACTGGAAGGCCAACACCGCCATCATGGGCGCCGTCATCTTCGGCATAGCCGCCATGACCTGGAGCCTGAGCGCAGATCGAGAGCATCGAGAGCATATGCCGCAGGTGGGATTGCCGAGCTGATGCGCCTGTACGTGACGGAGCTTGCTGACCCACCAAACAGCCTGAAGCCTTCTTCCCCTCGAGATACTGGAGCCGGCAAGTAAGAGAATATGAGCGGGAGCAGAGAGGAAGAGAGGGCGGGAGTTCATGATGGCGTGTCTTTTACGACTGGCATGGAGGGCATCGGTCGAGCGGGCTGGCTGATATGCGGGCAAAGAGGGAGCTGCCGACACCACAGACCATGTCTATTGAATCAGAAATTTTACAAGGCTACACCCAGCGATATAGGCCCTGAACATACCTTTCTGTACACTCCATCCGATGCATACGGCTGGCCATGATTCCACGACCTTATCACCCCCGATGCGGCGCCTTGATTGACCTTCACCTGCCTCTCATCATAGCCCTACGATTGCAATATTGACATCTCTCTTGATGCTCTGACGTTGCTTTTCAGAGGACCTACGTGCATATTGCGTGCCCCATCGCAGTGCTTGCCTAAAGACTGCTTAGTCAAAGGTACTTCAAGGTACCAACCTTGCCATATCCAGGTTGTAGCCTTTCCCATGAGCTTTCAACACCACGCTCCGTCTCGCTTACGTAGCGACACTATACGATGCACGATCTGCTCAGATTCCCACTGTATACGGAGGCGAGCAATGCAACATCCCCGGTACTTTTACCGGCGAACCTTATATGGACCGGGCATACAAGATGCACGTCTGGGGTATATATTCATATGTCGAGTCCATTCCCAATCACCTTGAGACTACACCCTCTTGTCAGCAATCATGGTAGCAACTCTACGCCTCCTCCTGGCCGCTCTCGTTGCCCCGTCTTTGTCGGGCTATCAGCTGGCCTACGCCCAACAAGTCACGATCAACAATGTCGAGCATACCTTCTATGGCTGTACGTCGATGAAACCCCAAGAAATAACAACTAAATACTCACCAAACCCAGATCCCGACAACAGCCCACCTGGCGCAGGAACAGCATACTCCTGCGGCTACGGCAGAGGCTACACCGCCGGCGGCAAAGGCACCTACGCCGACCCCTTGACCTTCGCCACCGCCCCCGGCGAGTTCAACAAGTGCGAGATCATCTACGACGAGTACACGCGCAAATACCTCGTCTTCCAAGACACGTGCGCCAAATGCATCAAGGATTGGGCCAAGGGCATCTATCACATTGATATCTGGACCGGCTCGTCGACGGTCAATGGTGGCAAGGCGCAGATTCAGTGCGAGGATGCTTTGACTCCCAATCAGGGCCAGCCGGTTGTGAGGAATGATACGACGAGTACTGCCTTTAGTGAGTGTATGCCACGAATCCCAGACACGTTTCTACATGCTAATGAGGAGTTCAATCCAGCTGGGCCCTTGTATAATGCTCACGGCTGTCATACCAAAAATGTCTTTCCTCAGAGCAGTTGAGAGGTTGGCATTCGGGTGTTCACGGGGTGCAACGTCTGTTCGTTGAAGATACTACAGGAAAAAAGAATCATACCCTCCACCAACTCCATCTCATGCTCACGCTTACCCAAGACCAGACCTGCATCCCCTAACTCCATCGCAGCAGTCCGTCGTTAGATCTTATACACAATCCCACCAGCGTACATGATCTTGTTCCGTGCATCCAACTCCACCAGTGCCTTCTTCCCTTCTTCGTCCCCAAACTCCACTTCATTCGCACGGAGTCGGGCATTTACGGCGGCGAACAAGGGCTCGGCATCGACAGCATCATTCACAAACATCGGCCCGTCAATCAGTTGGCCAAGTGCCGTCTGGAAGACTTGCAAACGCTGCGAGGAGATTGGCTCGGGTGCTGGTTCTTCGTCCTCCGGCGCCGGCTGCTCTTGCGAGTCATCCTCAAGAAGTTGCGATGCGGGTTGCGACGAAGCCAAGCTGAACTGGCTGCCTTGTGTATCGACAGCACCGTTCGTTCGACTCGTTGGGGCGGGAGTGGAATTGTAAAGATCTTCTTCCTCGACCTCTGCTGCCCCTGCGCCAGCGTTCCCATTGGCAGTCGGTTGGCCATTGGCTACGACGCCTCTGGTGGTACGACCAGATGTGCGGGCTGTCCCTCTTCGTGCAGAGCCAGGTCTGAAGGCACCGTCTCCGTCTTCGTCGTCATCATCTTCCGACTCGTCATCTGTAGACATTGCTTCGGCATCCGGCCTCGTCTTCCGTCGCTTTCGTCGTTCATCTTCGATCACTTCCTTGAACAAGGCAAAGCGAAGAATGCCTTCCGCGACCTCTGCATCCTTCTCCTCCACCCGCGAAGACAGGCGGGCCTTGGCATGTGCGGACGCCAGACGAATCAGCGTCTCCAGGGTACGCGCAGTCATGGGGCTGGTCTTGCGCTGGTTGCCCTCCATCTCGTCGTTTCGCAGAGCACTGTACGCAGCCACAATATGATCTGCAGCGCCCTTGGTGAGGATTGGCTTGATGCGGGACTTGGCGTATTGGATGTATTTCTTGATGAAGGGGATGCTCAGCACCTCGACTCGTCGATGTGCCCCGCGGCCCACTGTGACCGTCACGCCGGAGTGCAGCATCATGTCGAACTTTTCGTAAACATCACTCGGCTTGTTGGCATCGGCTTCATCTTGGAGGCCAACGCCGAGCGTCTGGCTTTGTTGCTCGCGGACTGGAGCTCCTTCTTCAGTGCCGGGTTGCCTGTAGCGATGCATGCGCAGGACGTGTTCAGAAACTTGACGGTCACGAACGTCTTCAATGTCATCCGTGACCACGAACAGCAAGTCGAAACGAGAGAGTAAGGAATCTGGGAGGGCGATGTTTCGGTGCGGATCTTTGTGCACATCATACTGACCGTAGATGGGATTGGCGGCGGCGACAACTGAGCATCGAGCGTTCAGTGAGGTGTGAATACCTGCTTTGGCGATGGTGACGGTCTGCTGTTCCATGACTTCATGGATGGCGACTCGATCGACGTCGGACATCTTGTCGAATTCATCGATACACACGACTCCTCGATCAGCCAGGACCATGGCTCCAGCTTCCAGTCGTCGCTCTCCCGTCTCCTTGTCTGTGGTGACTGCAGCGGTAAGACCGACGCCCGAAGAGCCACGTCCAGTTGTGGCAATTGCCAAGGGTGCGGTATTCAGAACGAAGCGCAATAGCTGAGATTTGGCTGTGGAGGGATCACCGACCATGAGGATATTGATGTCACCACGGAGATGTGTGCCGTTGTCCAGGTTCTTCTCCATGCCTCCAAGAAGCATCAGAAGAATGGCCTTCTTGATGTAGTCGTGTCCGTAAATGCTCGGGGCAAGTGATTGAGATAGCAGGTCGAAAACTTTTCGTTGCTTGGAGATCTTGTTGATGTTGCGGATGTCGGTGTCTGTGATGGTGGCCTGCGCGATCCCGCCGCCGGACTTGGAGGAGAGAAGAATGACGTTGTTGGCCAGTAGCAGAGTCTTGAACGTGGAGCTACCCGTACCAGCATTGCGGTTACCCAGCGATCGGTAGATTCCGACAAGCTGAATGCGGTCTCCAGGCTTCACCCGATCCACCATGTCGTCGTCCATGATGACATCCACGCCGCGTGGAAGCTGCCCTGCGGGAGCCCGCTCCGGCATTTCTTGGATGGAGATGGTCTGGTGATCGCGATACGTGCAGTAGCCGTATTCGGTGACAAGAGGATTGTTCTCGTCATCAACCGTTGGGTAGACGCTTGTGCTCGCCGCTCCATTGGCCGTCATGGTTTGATCACGGTATTCGCGAAAGTGAAACGTGCTCTTCCTCTCATTCCAGTGCACGCTCTTGACAACCTTCGGGCGCACGAGAGAGCACTTGGTCACAATGCCCTCGAGTGAGACCATGTGGTTCAGGAAAGGAGATGAAAGAGTGCGCGGGTTGCAAGCGTACTCCCCAAAGCTGCCCACGTAGGCACAGTAGTACATCGTCTCTTCCGCCGTCTCATGCGCCGGTCGATTACCGAGGGTGTTGACGATGTTCTTCAGTGCTCGATCGAAGGCCTGGGTGAAGTCGAAGGGGGCATTAAGAATGCCATCGGCCAACTCGCGGCTATGTGCGCGAATCTCATCAATGCTGACCGTCAGCCTTCGCAGGCCGCGATTGAGCATGAGTAGGACATCTGCTCGGTAGCTTCTCGCTCGTGGGTCATCTACGGTGCTGCTATTAGCATACTTGACTGTTTTGTCGCCTTGATGGACTGCTTACTCGGGTCCAGGAACTCCTCCGCGGCGCGAATGCGATCCCGCACCGCTTCATCTCGAAGCTGTCTGTCGTCGAGAGCTGCCATGCTTATTTCTTGCGCTCTCGTAAGTTGTGCAGAGAAGAGGTGGTGCGGTGGTCAAAATGTGCTGGGAATGCAGAGGAGAGCAGCGCCCGGTTCTGCACTGGAGGGATGGTTGCCGAGAAGCGCGATACGCGGGGAGACGCGCCTCGCGTGTTGAATTAGAGTTTCACCACTTACACTACTTAAACCAGCCTAGCGCACAAGGGCGTGCGGCCTACGACCACATCCCACCGTGCTGATGCCATGGAGCACGTCTGACAAGCACTTACGGAAACATCTTCTTCTTGCGGAAGCGTTGGAAATTGAAAAAAAAACCACGTTGGCTGTGATATAACCCCAAACTCCCCGAATTGCCTCCTTCACCCTGCCTGTGCCGAACTCTTCCCTCGCGATCCTGTGACTCTCATTGCGTACTCCAGGTCCCATCCTCTGCTTGCATGGGCGAGGAGCTGCGGCTGGGAATGCGCTCGGCGACAATGAGCGTGTCACCGTAATCCTCATCGTACGTCCACATCTCCCGAATCTTCAACCCGGCACCGGCGAGCAACGAAGCGAAATCGTCTTCCGTTCTCTCCACAGCCGCGAGCATGGTCATCATGGCCAGATCCATGCTGGCTTGTTTCCAGCTGGCGCCCACCTTGGGCATGACGACATCATCGATGATGATCACCGAATTCCGGGCCATTGCTTGAGATATCCGGGAGAGGATCGTCTTGCTCGGTTCGTTGTTCCAGTTGTGGATCACGTTGCGAAGATAGTACACCTTGGCGTCTTTGATCGGCTGCTCTTGCATGAAGTCGTGGGGCTGAACGGTGATGTCGAGTGCCGCCAGCTCGGGGCGGTTGGGAATCATGTCTTGGACCAGTGGCAAGTCTTCCACCACAATCTGCCCTTGAATCTTTGGGTTGAACTTCCGGAAATCGATGCTCTGGTGGCCAAAGCCGGCGCCGACATCGCACATCAAGACTCTACCGTTCTGGAGATCTTCTTGGGACAGTGCGAAGTCGTGCATCGGCACCTGGCCATCCCATACGCTGCGCTGGCCCATTCGTTGAGCAGCCATGAACTCCTGACCGGCTTTGGCGTTCTTGGGGTTGTGCTTGCGCCATTCAAACACTCCCATTTCGGTCTTGTATGCCATGTTGAATGGCGCCGAGGTCGTTGGGTTGGCGTACTTGGTCTGTGCCAGGAATTCCGGAATCGCATTGTACGCAGGGGTCATTGTGAGGGAGCTGCGCCTTGTCAGTTCGACTGCCTGATCACATGGTCGTTCTGCGCTGGACTCACTAGTGCTTGATGCCGGCCGCCGTACCCGGAATGGACAGATTGCGGGTTATGTTGGACGCGGCAAATTTTCCTTCGGCGGTCTGGAAAACCATGCATTGCGAGGCGTAGAACCTCAACAGGCGGGCTGTTGCGAGTTGTCAGAATGGCATCGTTCGATGAACGCTCGGATCATCGCGTACCAAGCAGGACAGGATCGGCATCGCAGTGCGTTGCCAGTTCCTTCACGGAGAACGCTTTTTCTGAATGCTCGCTGAGGTATTTGAACAGGTTGAGGTCGATTCCCGTCTGCGCCGTGGCCAACGGGAGATGCTGTTATCATTCGTCAATTGTCTGGCCTGCGCTCAAGATGTCGGCATATTGACCTACGCCGTGATAGAGACGCTGCGCGGTATCCTGCTCTGATTCCAGGCTCCAGGCCAACTTCAACGCTGCATTGTAGAGCTCTTTCCTTTCGACCCCATTGAATGACTTTTGAGCGAGAAGCTCCAAGACATCCACGACGGCACTTGGCGACATTTTCGTACAAAGTCACGGAAGGTCAAGAGCAATTGCAAAGTGCCTCGAGTGGAGTCGGAAGTAGTAAGTGAGCCTGCGACGCGATCAAAGAATAAATACCTCGACATCTACGCAATTGTCAGCCGCACCAGATAAGCGTGGCGGAACTGAGACGGGGATGAGCATCACTCCTGGAGGCTGAGGACAACCCTTCGAGGCAGAGCTCGGGCTAATGTCGGTCTGGAAGCACATGAGGGACTTCAACCAGATGTGCTCGAAAGATTTCAGAGTTCGAACTATTGGTGCCGGGAGGAATGTGGTGTCCGGGATGTGCCCGCGACGGCACCGACTCTGCATGGGTGTTTGCACGGGGCAGGATGTTGGCAGCGGAGAGGGCACCGGCGAGGATTCACCCGGCCACTACCTGGATGGGGAAGATTGACAAGGTCGGCTGGAATGGTGATGCAATAGACGGCTATCTACATCTTCCTTTACGAACAGGGTACTGCGCGTTTCAGCCCTCTCATGTCGGCCAGGGCCACGCACGCGCGAGCAGATTTGGGTGGCGCCTGTTTCGGGGACTTTGGCAACTGCGGTGCTGAAGGAGTGAATGGTGACAAGGCTAGGACTGAAGCTGACGCCGCTGGATTCAGCGCCAGCACCTGTCACTTGCGCCGTTCGTAAGTGAAACTGAATCCTTCACGGATTCCTCTTGCGATCAGCGCAGCAACTCCGCGTGGCCTCTTGCTGATCCCTCCAGGACGTGGGAAGTGTGCCGCCACAAAAGATCGTTCATGCGGCTGTAATCGTGATTCGTGGTACCCTAGAGGACGCATGCGGTAGCCCTAACACGGGCAGCTTGCCTTCGCCAGACTTGCCGCGTTTGCCTGATCCTCCCGGCCATCGCACAACGAGAATACCCGCGACAACTCCTTCGTGCCACAGTTTCACGTCCAAGAGAAGCGTTACAGCGCCCCGTATCCGACAGTCAAAATCGATTACCGGCCTGCGTGGTTGCACGGCGGCGAAGCGCCTTCGATTCGTTGTGACACTCGCGGAGCTCGCGCCGACCTTGACTTGTGGACGACACTTACACAGCACCTCTGGCAAGTTTGTAAGCCCTGCGTCTCACGATGGACTGCAAATAGTGGGGACATTGCATCGATATTCCTCGTGGATTCTGCAGGTTGAGAGTAGACGTCGGAAGTAGAAGCATGTGTAAGCTGGTCGGAGCCTTAGCAATGGATCGACGCTGCGACTTGGGAGCCGGATGGGTGCCTTTCTCCATCTGTGATTGGCCAGACAATTGCAGGGAAGTGTTTACTGTGGACTTATACGACGTATCCCGGGCAAAGTCGGTATCTCTTGCCCGGGATGGGGCTGAATTTCTACGTGCGATAAGCTCACATTAGGACCCGTTGGTTCCGACCCGTAGGATCAGGATTACTCCTTCAAACATGGATCAACTCCCGAACGCCACGCAGGCATCAAGTGTTAACAATAGCAGCATCCAAACGCCATGCATCAGCCTCATGGCATGTCATTGTACCTTGCAATTGTGGTCTTCCGACAAGTTCGTCCCCGACGGCAGCCAGATGTCATCCGCTTTCTCCATCAGTCGCCGACTACCATTGTGATGAACGATGTTGTCCATGAGGTCGAAGTTCAACAAGCCAGGGATGTTTCCATTCGATCCCTGAATGCATGCAATCGGGCGGCCTTCGATGGCATCGTTGCAAATGCAACGCATGGCGCCCGCAACGACATCCGAAATCTCATTGACTTTCTCGTGATGCCTCTTCAGCTCCGCCTCCGATCGTTGCGCCATCTTATTCCGCCGCACATGAGTAGGGTCTAGCGGATCCACCTGTCAAAAATGGTGGACCAGCGGGAGTGAAAAATGCCCGTCGAAGGAGGGTGAAGCAGAGTTGGCTGAGAAGACCAAGACGCAAAAGGGGGGCAAACAGGACTTCTGGGCAATGCAGAGCCTGGCGTTTGGATTGTGTTTGCCACAACATCAAGCGGCACTGCGACGCGTCTTTTACGACCTGAAGACGTGTCGACCACGGCAGGTTTCACAACGCTCAAGTGCGAGACAAGCTTGAACGATGCTCCATTGCCTGCCTGTCTGTTTGTATCTGTTCCTGAACCCCGTGCAATCCCCAATGCATGATCAGAGAGAGGTCAAAGGACTTTGCTGATCTCGATCTCATCCTGATCACTTTGTCAGTCCCATGCTTCATCACATGGAAGTCAAAAAGCAGTCTCCGACTCACCTCGAACTCGCCAGGTATGATGAGTGCCTTCAGACTCCTCGTCCGCAGCCCGGAATGATTTTGCACATACTCCCGATACTTCGGCGCACCGGGTCGCAGGACGTTATCCGCCACGATGCAAGCATTCTGCTGTAGCAGCTTCAGCTCGTCCAAGGCGAGCTTCAAGTCCTGCTCGTACAAGCTTTCGTCGTGGTCGAGAAAGAGAAAATCAATGCGCTCCACCTTGCCTTCTTCCTTTAGCTTTCTCAAGCTATCCGCTGCTTTGCCATCGACGACCGTCACGTAGTCCGAGAGCCCCGCCGTGGAGATCAGGTCCCGGGCGATGGTGGCGATGTCGGAATCCATCTCCAAGCTCCAGACATGCACCTCACGGTTCTCGGACGCATGCGCACGCATCTGGTCGGCGAACAAGATGGCCGAATAGCCCACGTAGCCCCCAAATTCGACCAGCACCCTCGGTTTGTTCTCGAGAATCAGGCCGGAGATGATTTTGGCCTTGTCGGGACCAATGTTGATAAGAAACTCGTGTTGGGCGGCGAATTCGTCCATTGCTTCCAGGATCCGGCTTGGGTTGTCCTTCATGTCTTCCGAGTCGGCATGGTCCTTGATGAATCGCAGTAGCTGCATTTCTCGGCCATCGTGTGACTGGGGGACGGATTAGCAATGTAAACCCACTGAGTCCGTCTATATGCTTACTTCTGGGACTTCTTCCCCGTCTTTGACATCCATCATCTTCTTCAGAGAGGGATATTTAATCAGGGTTTCCTCAAAGTCCTTCTTGGACTCCTCCTTCTTGGATTCGAGGTCTTCGGCAGGTAATTGAGACATGGTCAATTCAACAATCGTGCTGCACCGGGATCAATGGACGATTGTATGCAATTTCGGAGAGGAATCTTCGTGAGTTTCTCTTCCTGTTGATCTAGGTCGGGCGAGATAAGAAAGACTGTAATGGCAGGGTGGCGGGATCAATGATCATCATCTTAGATCTAGCCGCGGCTCTAGGCCGAATGGAGCGGCGCGCCAATGAGCAGGAGGTTGGCCGGCCTGACTGCGATGTCGGCCTGATGGAATGGGAAGCCGCCGCGGAGCCTTGCCCGCAAGGCCAGCTGTTAACATCACTTGGAACTCCGCAACGCATTTACAGTAATGCGTGGTGTTTACTTCGATGCTTGCTCGTTCTGTCAAAACACAATGTAATTCTATCGTGAGCCCGGCCGGAGAAGTCCACGAAAGATCACGGGACCCGTACTCGACTTGCAAAGTCTAAAACAAGGCGAAGGCAGTTGCGCTAGGGGTTGCTAAGGCGACTCGATCGTGATTAAGACACCTTAAGACGCCTTCTTCTTGAACAGCAGCAAGACTCCAAGGGAGTCCCCTCTCAATCTTTCTTGCCCTTCTTCTACACCGGCCTCATGCAGTAGTTTCTCAATCGTGCGGCGCAGACGTCGAATGACATCTTGCTCCGTCCCGACCAAGTCGGGATGATCTTGCCTCCACCGAGTCACGCCACTGCCCGTACTGATCATCTTTTCAAAAGTGTCCAGATCAATCTCCCGTGGACCGGAGTGGAATACCTCGCCAGGCTGCCACTCCCGGCGCACAAAATCGCTGGGAGCAAAGTCCGCGACGGGAGTCTCCAAGGTCCAGGGAAGAAGGAGGTCTCGATATCGGTTGTGTGAGATGTCGTTGCCTGGGGTCCTATATGGGGCCAAGTCGTTTGTTCTGAAATCTTCCACTGCTTTGTCAATGGCATCGGCATTCGGGATCGTAGGGTCGAGCGCAAGTGGCCCCCCGCCCCAGATTGCCACAGTTCCGCCTGGCTTGAGGACACGAGCAGCGCTGGGCCAGAATCCGGTCATGTCGAACCAATGCGCCGCAGTCGCCGCGGTGATCATGTCGACGCTCGAGTCGGCGATGGGCGGGTGCAGATTCGAGCCGAGCTCCTCGGCGGAAGAGCGCTCGAAGCGAACAGGCTCGGACGAAGACGTAACACCGCCGGCCAGACGAGCGTTGGCCAGCATGCCATCCGAGGGGTCGATGCCAACGGCGTGGGTGAAGCGTGGGGCCAAGGTCAATGTAGCGATCCCAGGTCCACAGCCCACGTCGAGCAGGCGGTCGAAGGCGCCGCCCGTGGCGACATGATAGTCGGAGATGGCTTGGTAGACGCCTGGGTCATAGTTCCGACGGACTGCGGCATATGTCTTGCCTTGTTCTTGGTTGTATGAAGAGAATGTGGTTTCCTTTTGGAAGGGAGCGGGTTTGCGGTCGAATGAAGCCATATGTTTGTCAGTGTTCCTTACGGGGAATGTCCAGGGATGGTGTCAAACGATCCAGAATGAGATTGGGTGGAGGTGCATCATCGGAGCAGAAAGAGCGAGGAAGCCACCTATTTATCTTTCTCGCAAGTGAAGGTTAGTCACAAGAAGGTCGGAGCCTGGCAGTTGCTGGGAGTGGTGGGAGTGCGGGATGGACCAATCAACGCCTTTCGCGCTTTCCCCAATCCAGGGGAGGACTGCGAGACGGAGCACGAAGGCTTCCTAACGCCGACCGCCGTCCATCTTTCAACCACCTTTCTTGCACACTGCGGGTTGAATCTGCCTTTTGGATGGCACAAAACGCAGGCCAAAGATGGTATACTACGGGGCGCTGAGTCGGGGTTGCGAGCGGTGTCGGAAGCGCAAGATCCGAGTCCGTGGCCTGCGCTTGATCATCTTGACCTTGTGATGCGAGGACTGACATTCAACGAATAGTGCGATCAGCGAAAACCGTCCTGTAAGAAATGCGAGCAGCTGAAGAAACCATGTCCTGGCTATCGCGATCTAAATAGCCTCTCGTTCCGCAATCAATCCGAGAGCGTTCGCGGAAAGTATGGCTACCATCAGAAATCGGCATTGCCATCAAACATTCGCTGTTCGTGGCTGGAAGCTGCGAACAAAAAGGACCTACACGAAGACTCTCCTGGCTTGTTAAAAGTTTGGCTTCCCTGTGCCAACGACGACATTGGACCGGCGTTCTTTTTCTCAAACTACGGCTTCCGCGAGCTACCTTTCTCAACTGGGTTCCAGCAGTGGTTGGAACAATCGTATCTCGACGCCAGTTCTGCAGATGCTGTTAGAGCTGGCATCGAGGCGGTTGGACTCGCTGGTGTCTCCAATGTGCTGGGCAACACACGACTCAGACGCCAATCGCGCAAGAAATATTGCGACGCTCTTTCATCCTTGAACGTGATGCTCGGGCACCCCGCACGCGCGAAATCCGATGCTGCCTTCACAACGGTAATCTTGTTAAGTCTATTCGAGGTAAGTCATCACTTTGAAATCGATTGGATTGCTCCTCATACCATGCGTAGACAATCAACTTTCGGCATTCGTGGCAATACTATGACTGGGCCGCCCATGTCAAAGGCGCCACTGCTCTTTTGGAGCTCCGGGGCTCTTCACAACTAACGACTGAACGCGGAATCTTGCTGTTCATTCTCATTAGATCTCAAATCGTAGGTCGACGCCAAATCATTGGATGCTGGATAACTTGCTGACTGCCCACGATGAAAGCTGACCATTTGCCTGCAACACAACCTGCCAGTACCGTCATCACTCGCTAGCCTGACCTCCGAATTCCTGACCAGTCGTGCAAGGCAGACGTGGCAAGAGCAAGGCCTATTCAGCCACGCGTCGATTTCCGGCATTTCATTGCGCATAGTGAACTTTGGCGCCGCAGTGCATAGGAAAGACTTTGCCAGCGTTCAAGCTGCTGTGGACGAGGCGTATGAAATCGATCGTCTGCTTGAGACATGGCGGGAGAAGAGCTCCCCACAGTGGGCGTATCGAGAACAACTAGGCGTGGTCCTGGACGGTGGCTCGCGGCTGAACGTCAACAAACGACACATCTACCCATCTCGCCGGGTAGCTACTTTATGGAACAACTGGCGGATAATGCGCATTGTACTCAATACGATGTTGCTTCAGGCCGGATGGGTGCCCTCGGAGAGTCGGCAATACAGGGCGTGTGTTGATGCGATCACAAATGCGTCGGAGGAGATCTGTTTGACTGTCGAGTCCTTCTCTGGCTCTGCAAGTGAGTGACCGCTGCTTCTCACACATTGAGTTGGGGCTGATTTGGTATTCGCAGGAATGATGTCTCTTGTCCACCCGCTGTACATGGTGTCTCGCGAAGAGCTCAATCCGCCCCACGTACGCGAATTTGCACGAAAAGAGCTGCTCGCCATTGAGTCCAGCTGTGGAATGCGACAAGCCGGCTTTCTGGCGCGCTGTACCTCAGAGGACGAAAATTCCGGGGGTCCGGAAATGGCGGCAATCCCCACGTATGACGAATGGAGACTGTTTCCCTTGGTGCCAGGTGGATAGATTCTATGGTCTTTGTACTTGATAGAGCATGTATCGTGTCTGTATGCACGTGTGTGGCAGCCAGCCTGATGGTCCGTGCAGCGTTGGCACGTGAAGGCTTGGCGGCGAGCGTGAAAACAGACGTCATGGCGCTATGACGCGGCAGTTGGCCGTCCAGGATGCGCGACGCCCTTCCAAGAATCTCACGCTGAACCAATATCCACCGCAAATCCTCGCTGTGGCCTGACAATCTCAACACCACCCGTTCTACAGCCTGCCGCCTCACAACTCAGCGTTCGAGGTAGAGCGGCGATCATTCAACCCGTCCTTGGCTACAAAGCTTGGAAAGCTTGGCTGGAGGCCTCTTGCGTGCACCACGATCCTGCGCTGTCAGCAACAAGACTACCAACATGGAGAAGACGAAGCGTGACATTGAGGAGTTGTGCACTTCGGGCAAGTCCTTGAGCACGGAATATGCCCAGAATCCCAATGAGACGCCAGGCAAGATTGCCGAGCGCTTGTTCGGCAGCCACCATCTCAGGACCGTCGCTACCAAGGCCCCTGGTTCTCGACATGCGCCGACCGCTGAGGATCTGGAGTGGGCACGACGCTGCGGGAAGTTTGAAAACAGCAATCCCAGTGACCTCTTTCTCACCGCCTACTTTGATCTCCTCCAATGCCTCGGCCACGACCCGATGGCCAATTGTGTGGGACCGTCATTGTGCGGCAGCACCGGGTACGCCCCAATGACCATCATCGCTCCTCTGAATGACCAGCTGCGCCATATGTCGAACCTTATTGTCCGTGCGAAAAAAGAAGTGCTGCTTGCCACCAATTTCTGGAAGGCTTCGGGAGCAACGACCCTCATCACCGATGCTCTCCTGGAGCTCTCCAAACGGGCGGGGGCTCGGAATGAGAGAGTGGTCGTCAAGCTCATGTATGATCGTGGCAGCTTGAAGCAGGTGTGTATCCCTTGCCGACCTCCCTGCTGAATCCATTCTGACGCTTGCCCATCTAGGTTATGGACAATCACCAAAACGTTCCACCATCGGGCTGGAACGCCTCTGGAGTTGGCCTTCCATCGCCAGACAAAATTCCCAATGTCGACCTGGCCGTGGTCAACTTCCATCGCCCACCCCTCGGCACCTTCCACTGCAAGTTCATGGTTGTTGATCGCCAGGTTGCCACGGTGTCCAGCAACAACATTCAAGACAACGACAACCTCGAGATGATGTCCCACCTCGAAGGCCCCATCGTCGACTCTCTGTGGGAGACTTTCCTCGTGTCCTGGCACAACAGCCTCACCCCACATCTCCCATGCCGTGACACGCCTGCCGCCGGCAAGCCCGCCCCATCTTACCACGAGGACGCTTTCAACCACCTGTTCGACGCAAGCGGTGCCTTTCGCAAGCCGGAAGAGCCCTTCCATGAATCTCTTCCTGAGCACATGCCACACGATCCGCACTACGATGACGACATTGCCGGCGAAATCAATCGCATGCGATCTGTCCTCAACCCGCAAGCCTCGGAGAATCACGCTGATGCAGTGTGCCGGCACCTCAACAAGCCAACTGGCATTTCTATCAAGTCCACTGCGCCCAGGGATGAACCGAATCTCCATTTCTTCCCGTTCATTCCCGTGCCCAAGACGGATCCACTCCCGATGGCGATGGCCTCACGCAAGCCCTATGCCAACCTCAACAACGAGTCCGTCTTCGTGCCACAGAATGAAGCGTTCCTCTCTCTCGTGCGCAACGCTAAGCGCACGGTCTTCATCCAGACACCCGACCTGAATGCCAAACCTTTACTTCCGGCCATCATCGAAGCCGTTCATCGAGGAGTCGAAGTGACGTACTACGTCTGTCTGGGTTACAACGACACCGGCGAGATGTTGCCTGGCCAGGGCGGAACGAACGAAGTCAACGCCAATTACCTTTTGAAGCAGCTGACGCCGGAGAACAAGCATCTTCTAAAGATCTTCTTCTACGTGGCTGCCGATCAAGACCATCCGATTCACAACAGCTTCAAGCAGAGAAGTTGCCACATCAAACTGCTCATTGCCGACGAAAGCGTCGCCGTCCAAGGCTCGGGCAACCAGGACACCCAAAGCTGGTTTCACTCGCAGGAGGTCAATGTTATGATTGACTCGCCCATTGTCTGCAAAGCGTGGCGGGAGGGGATTGAGAGGAATCAGAATACTGCTCTCTACGGTCGCGCGAGTGATGATGGATGCTGCTACGACAAAGATGGGAAGTTGGCTCCGGGTAGCTACGGACTGGACGCTGGAGGGATATCCGGATGGGCCAAGGGTGCGGTTGGCATTCTCAATAAAGCGCAAGGGAAGTGAGGAAGAAGTGCTTTGTGACGTTGATATGCTCGAAAGTCTGCGACATTACTCTTCTTCCGTAATGTGCAGGTATATGGACGTAAAGTCTTTGCCCTGCACCGAGTTAGCTGAATACCAATCTCAGTTTTCTGTCGGCACGTACCTCAAGCTTTGGATTCTTAGCAGCGGCCTTGTATTGTTCTATCGCGACGTTGCCCATTCGAGGCACAACGTTGTGCTTCTTCGCCGCATCGACTCCCAGCCCCAAATCCTTGACTATCATCTCATGTCGGAACGTGGCTTTGTATCCATTGCTGCTAGGAGCGTTGGGGAGAATGTCAGGCACGGGATTCAAGTTGTCGGCCATCCACGATGAACCTGAGGAGGCGTGGATGACTTTGGCGAGGATCTCTTTGTCGACGCCCGCGCGGATGCCGAACGCCATGGCCTCGGACAGCGCAAGTAGATTGGTGCCTGACAGGTAGTTGTTGCTGATCTTCGCGGCGAGACCGTTGCCTAGTTGGCCGCAGAGGAAGAGCTTTTCTTTCGCTCCCATCATCGCGACGATTTCAAGGATGAGTTCGGCCTTGGGATCTTCGGGCGGACAGCCGATCATGAATGCGAGTTTGCCGGCTGCTGCACCGCTGACGCCCCCCTGGGATGGTCATCAGCATTGCCGCTGATTGAGATATTGCTCAGAGACGAGACTTACAGACACTGGCGAATCGACATATCGTCCGAGGCCGGCATCCATGATGGCCTTGCCAACTTCTCGCGTGGTATCGACGTCAATCGTGCTAGATTCGAGGATAAGTCGACTATCGTTCTTCGGCGCAGCGACGACGCCATTTGCCTCATCTAAGTAGACTTGTCGAACGTGTTGGCTGGCGGGCACGATGGAGATCAGGATGTTCGATTTGGAGGCGGCGTCTTTGGCGGATGCGACAATCTCCACGGGCCCGTACTCGGAGGACTCCGCGACGAAACGCTCGCACGCGGCGGCGTTGATGTCGTTGATGAACATCTTTGCCGTTGGGGAGAGTTTCTTGCGGACATTGAGAGCCATGCCATAGCCCATTTGTCCCAGGCCTGCCTTTGTTAGCTTGTTCGACACTCGGTTGAACTGATGGGTGGAGCAGCCGCACCGATGAAGGAAATATCGTTCTCCATGTTTCAGATTGACGAGTTGAACAGATGATCACGAGGTCTGTCGAAAAGATGTTGAAGTACTCTTCAAGGCAACGAAGGACGAGTACTAGATGGACGGTGACGGCAACGGCGACGGGGTGATGGCACAGCCGAGGGGAAGTGCGGGCAGATCTGCAGCCGCGCATCATCTCTCGACATGGACATTCCGCCTCGATGCAACACGGTGCTCCGATCTTGTCATGTCGTTGGGAATCCTACTAGGCACCGATATCCCCATACTGTGCAATGTGCGATAGTGTCAGAAGACGTCCGCAATGTCTGGTTGTTGTTGTTGTTTCATGTCTGGCCATCCATTTTCCGCAAGTGTAAAGCTGACTGTCGGCGGATTCGACGGATGTAAGCACACTGTTTGCCCTTAGAGAAGTGACTCTCACCATCTTATTACACCCCTCATTCGTCGAATATGGACGCGACCATCAACCTCGACGACTACGACACGCCGGAGAAAGTGGCCAAGCTGGGCGACATCGACCCGGCGTTCGCAAAGGTAGACCTCCTTATCAAGAGCACGGATTCTAGCACTCATCCATTACAAAGGCACTCCAGGCAAAACCACCGCTGCCTCTCGATCTCAGCGATGTCCCGACTTTACGCAAAACCGTTACTTGGCTGGAGGAGGAGATAGCGAAGCGACTCCCGCCCTTACCTCCCACCGTCAAGCAGACGAACATCACCATCCCCCTCCGAGACGGCGCATCGATGGACTCCATCCTCGTCTACCCGACCGAGACCGCTCCCACTCCCGGCAATGGCTGTCCAATTGTTGTGCTCTGGCATGGCGGCGGGTGCACCATCGGCTCTCCATTGCAAGTCATGCCTCGAGCCCGCGGTCTCGCAAGTCTCCTCTCCTGTGCAGTCTTGTGTCCCGATTATCGTCTGGCCCCAGAGCATCCCTTTCCCACCGGCGTTCTCGACGCATGGGACAGCGTATTGTTCGCTTCCAAGGGAGAGAACTTCCACGCGCTCGGTCTCAACATCGACCACGGCAAAGGCTTCATAATCGGAGGACTCTCCGCAGGCGGCAACTTTGCTGGCGTGCTGGCTCAAAAGGCTCTCGAGGAGGGATTGACTCCGCCCTTGACCGGCCAGTATCTAGGCTGGCCGTCATACTTCGTCGACCCTGCGAACGTGCCGGAAAAGTATCGACACTTATGGTTTGCATACGAGCAGAATGCAAATGACCCAACGCAAACATGGCAACACGTCTTGCACTTCCTCCTCAAGTCGACACGCATCGACAAGGACAGCACGCTCTACAGTCCGATGAATCCGCTTACCGACGGCGTGCAAAAGCACGTCGGACTACCCAAAGCCTTCGTGCAGGCCTCGGGTATGGACTCGTTGCGAGATGATGCGCTGGTATACAGTAGAGTCCTTCGGGACGCCGGCGTCGATTCTTGGATCCAGTGCTACCCAGGCCTGCCTCATGTATCGGAGATATTCTACGCGGAGCTGACAGTATCGAAACAGCAAGCAGGCGATACAGCAAGAGGATTTGCGTGGATGTTAGGGCGTCGGAAGGGCGAATGGGACGAGGAGAGGGCGGATGAGCTGATGAGTATTCCTGTATTCAGCTAGGAAGTGACAAAGAGCAGTTGCAATAGGACTTGCAGTTCGAGCAACGTTGTATTCCTCCCCATCAACCCTCTACGCCCACCATTGCCGCCCCAGGTCGACTTACCGCGTGGTCCACTCGTCTAAGAAAATCCCGCACTTTGCCCACTTCCTGCTCCCCAAGACCCCCCTTCTCACTCTCAACAGCAGCGACAAGACTCGGCAAACTCTCCTCCACCTTCTCCTCTTCCACACCAGTACACAGACTAATGACTTTGCGATACATGGTCTCCACCTCGGTCGAGCGGCTCTTGAGCTCATCGGCCTGTCTTTGCAGTTGAGAGTTTTGCTGCATATACGCATCGACCAGCGCGCGAAGCGTCGGTGGCGGAGGAAGAGAGGAGGAGATGAACTGCCGCTGCAAGGCATTTGGGGAACCGTTGCCTTGCTCAAAGGACAGAATCTCTTGACTGCTCTCGTCCAGCCAATTGGGCTCGACTTCATTCTTGGAGGGTGCGAGGGGTTGGGATCTCGCCTGCGCCTGGCTACGTCGTCGCTTTTCCGCCACGTTGCGTCGAAGGTTCGCAATCCTCGCTTGTTTCTCCGCCCTTTCCCGGACTCGCTCCTTCAAAGCGTCCACGTGGTCGATGTCCTGCTTTTGCAGCGCGCTGAGTTCCTGGATCTGTGCATTGAGGCTGTCAATCTGTTCCGTTCGCAATCGTAGCGTATCTTTGTGCGAAGACACGGACTGCGTCAGCATTGTCGTCATGGAAGAGATGACTTCCTGACTCAGATCTTCAACTCGATTGCCTTCCTTGACCGGTTCCGCCACTGCTTCACCATCCACAACAGGCTCTTGCGAGGGAAGGGGATACGTAGTTGGGAAAGTGTTGTGCTGACTCGACGGCAAGCCGTTTGTGTAGGATTGGTCGTCTGCGTGTACGCCAAAGTCAATCGCGCTGACACCCTTGTAGTTTGGAAGAGAAGGATCGGCATGGATTTCCATCAGCTGTTGAATGATGCTGCGATTACCCACTCGGGCGACCAAGTTGAGCGCAGTATTCCCGGCCTTGTCTCGCGCGTTTACAATGTGTGAGAGGAACCTGAGCAATGTCACGGGGCCTTTGTTGGACGGCTGCCCCGCTCCTCGCGCATCGGAATGTTGCGAGCTCGATGCAGTTTCGCCGTTGATGCGAATGTTGGCAGCAAGACTTTCAGCAGCGCCCGTGTGTGTTCCCGTCCGCACGAGGAACTCCAAGAGCGCTTCGAGGTAGTATTTGCTGCTTGGCGCTCGTCCTTTGATACCCGAAGAGACAGCGATGTGATGCAGGATTGTTCGCCCTTGGATGTCCCGTATCTCGATCAGCGGGCCGAGGAGGTCCAGCATTTCCGGGAAGCACGAGTGTTCCCAGCAGTTGTTGACCAGAACGGCAGAAATCAGGGGAGATTGTCCAGCAGCATTGCCACGATAAATGTTTGCACCTTTCTTGATGAGCAGTTTCAGCAAAGACACTTTGGCCAGCGTGGCCGCCCAGTGGAGCGCGTTATTCGCACTAGCGTCGAGGGGGAGGTTGAGATCCTCGCCCGACAGCTGAGACAAGGCTGGGTGATTCGTGTAGTCGGTTCGCCCAGCCTCAGCAAACAAATCGAGAATCAAACTCATCTTGTCCTGTTGCTCGTCGGTCGAAGGGTTGGGCAGCGGCGCATGGGTGACGGGCTCCCCATTACCGTTTGTGACATCCATTGGTGTGGAAGCGTCATACGTGAAACTCTCGTTTGGCTCGGTCGGCGTGGCTGAGCGCATGGAAGCATCCAAGGGCAGTCCGGGGGGCCCCATGCCGCCATCTTGACTATCCGGCCGCAACCTTTTTCGAGGCGGCTCCCCGTTCGACTGAGTCCCATAGCCAGACTCATACTTTTCGCCGAAGCTTGAGTCGGAGACAAAGCTCTGTTGGCTGCCTCCGGGGTAAGCGCCATCCTGTTGTGATGGTCGACGCAGGGTGCCTGGCCGTGGCGCCGGTGAGTTCAGTCGCGCAGCCTTGTTCATGGCAGCCAGGGCGACCGAGGTGGTAGGAGAGATGTTGGAGAAGAAGGTGCCATTCACGGCTGGGCCATTGGACCGGGCAGCCTCGGGGCCGTTTGTGTAGAAGCGCTTGCGGTTGGCAGCCATGGCCTGTTCTTTCGTGGGCGTGTTCTGCTGAGCCGCGCCGCCGCCCGAGCCGTCGGCAGAGACATCGTAGTCGAGGAGGGGACGGAGGATGTCTTCTACACCGTACTGTCGGCAGAACTCCCGACCTCGCTTGTAGGAAATCCACGTCCCTTGATACTTGCCGTAGCCGCCCTGCACTTTCTCATGTTCCCCGTTGAGTATCTCCTTTTCCAGCACTTTTGTGCGCTTGCCCTTGTCCACTCCCGCGACCTTGAGGATCTGAGTCGCGTTGAGCCAGCCGTCGGAGCGGCGGCGCATGCAAGCTACACCGTGGATCTCCATTTCATAGACCGACACGCCGGAATAGACGGCCTGGCGGGGTGAGGTGTTAGTTTTGTCTGGTCTTCGAAGCGGTCGAGATGGGGCATGAACTCACGGTATAAATCTGCGGGCGACCCTCGAAGCTGCGCGACGGAGCAGCATAGTTATCGCCGAAGCTGCGAGAATAGCCTGGCATGGGGTACGGCTGAGGCTGAGGCTGAGGTTGAGAATGGGGGTGAGGATGAGCGAGGGGGAAGGAAGGTTGGCTGTGTGATTCGGCGAAACTCATGTTGTCGGGACGTATGAAGGAGGGCAAACCGTGAGGCGGAGTCGAGGGGCGGTGGGAATGAGGGGAGGGAGCATGTGCGGCGCTGATTGCTGCTGCGGGGTCGCGGTCGTCGGGACGCTGTCGAGACCTCTCCGGCGATCGGAATGCGGGATGTGGGAGGGGATTGAGGGAGAGGCGAGCGCGAAGAGAGACAAGAGGGTGCTAGCACTGCATTTCGGGCATCTGCTGGACGATGGCGGGCGTGGGAGGGACGGGAGTCGCACGGGACGTGAGGTAATGTAATTTGACCAGGAACGCGTCGCGTAAAGTGCCTTCGGGTGGGAAGGCGCCGCATGGCCCGAGCGTTCGCTTATTCATGCCGACGTCTGTGGAGATTGGGCATGGAGCTCATATGTGCGAACACTACAATTCACCAGCTCGCTATCCACACCGCACGGCACGACATGACTTGTGACCGGTGAGCTAGATCGATGATGCCCGGACATGCGCAAATGGACTTGGACGACGCCGAAATCCGCCGCTCTCGGTAGACTCCCGCACGCACAATCCTTCCCATGTCGCTACACTAGCCTTGCTCTCTGTTCCGGCATTCGCAGCAGGAATGCCTCGACGACAGGGGCCTCGTCGCCCGTTGAGAATGCCGAGTTGATGCTCTCTCATGAGGACGACGCCAGACGACTGCGCTCGCGTCACCTCTTTCGTGCCATCCTCCGCGAGTGTACCTATCTCCCCGACTCCGTCGCTCGTCAATGGGCCCAACAACACGCCCTCGAGCGCTTTCGCACGTACGACTTCAAGTCTTGGGAGCATCGAAATGATGTTGACTTCGGCCTGAGACTGCGAGCTAAAGAGAAGGAGGCGAGAAGCTGGGTGGCATACCTGAAGCGAGCGAACGAGGGGGAGAGGAAGTGCCTGATGCGAGTACTGTTCATGGCGTATGGACGGATTGGGAAACGAAGGCATGAGTTGATGCTGCCCCTGCTGGCCAAAGCCGCAGAGGACGAGAGTGGCGCCGTCGACACCGACTGGTCGGATATCGAAAAAGCTCCGGCTCCGGACGTCCACCCAGCCCCAGAGAATGCAAACAAGCCATCCGTCCCGCGCATTTCGGACATGCTGCAGATTGAGCCGCCTCTCACGCCTCCCCTGCGCGCTTTGTTGCAGTCACAAATCCGCGCATCACCTCCAGCGTTATCGAGGTCCAATCCACGCCGGGTGACTGGGAGCATAGCCGCGCTCAATGCATGGCTCCGACCGATGCCGCAAAAGCGCGTAGAGAATATGCGCAAGAAGCATTACGCCGAGCTTTTGAATCGCATACTCCCTCCATTGCCCACCGAGGAATGGCAGCACTTACGGGATCTCGCGACTGGTCGCATTGAAAGTAAACGTCCGCGACAACGGCGAAGTAAGTCTTCCGAGCACGTGGATCGCAATCACTCACTCGAGGCGATTGTCTCGTTTGGCAAGGCTCCGATGAAGTTGTTGGAGACGCACAACGGACATGCCATCACGCCCCGATACATGCGCCGGTTGTATGCCCAGGTGTTCAGCCAATGTCCTTTGCTGGATTGGGATGTGGCATCGTCATCTTGGCGGGTGACCTGGGGCGAAGAAGCTCTGCGTGGAGGTGTAAGCAGCCCAGTCTCGCCTCAACGAACATCGCCGTAATCAACCAGGACTCTTTCGTTCTATGAATCGAGGTTGCACCTCGTTTCGCTCGGCTCGCCCCGCGACCAACGTGGACTTTGCTGCGCAGATCGCGGCTGCTGCCTTTTACGCGAGGTCGGCGCTCCTGCATCCACTCAAAATCCGGGGAAGGACGATCCAAACAGTCACACCATCACCTCCTCCAACCATCTTCCTACAACACACCTTCGCCGTACGCCACTCTCAACATCCTACTTCCAGCATGTCTCATCTACCTGATCCGTCGCAGCCTACCATCAAGCAAGCCTCAGACACTGGTATGCGAACTCCTCACGTTGCAGCTGCATGATGGGTGGCCCCAATCCACTAATTCTTCCCCGCCAGACGTGCCCGTCATACTGTCGATGATCCGCGAGCTGGCTAGCTACGAAAACGCCCTAGACAAGGTCGAAGCCACCGAAGAATCCCTGCGCCGCACCCTCACGTTCGGCTTCTCCCTTGGCCACACCAACTCCACCGGCTACGCACGCACCCTCATCCTCCGACTCCCCAACAAACCCGAGCTCACCCGGTTCCCTGATGACGAGCCGGGAAAGGTGGTGGGCATGGCACTGTACTTCAACAATTACAGCACCTGGCGCTCGAAGCCTGGCGTGTACCTCGAAGACTTGTTCGTGCGGCCAGAATATCGCAAGCGTGGCTACGGCAAGATGCTGCTTCAAGAGCTGGCGAGGGAGGTGCTCAAGATGGACGGGGGAAGATTGGAGTGGAGCTGTCTGAAGTGGAACGAGCCGAGTCTACAATTCTACCGCAGCCTGGGCGCCACCGAGATGGTGGATTGGGTGCAGCTGCGGATGGAAGGAGATGCGCTGGAGAAATTGGCGCTGGGAATGTGCAAGGCGATTCAGACCGGACAGCGGAACAGGATGACAGGCCAGGTGCAACAAGCCAATGGGCAGTAGGAGGCCTTGTGGGCCTGGACGTGGTGAGGGAGGGGAGGGTCTGGCCCTTGGCGTGGATCCCGACCTAGTCGCAGTATCCTATAGAGGCGTCTTCAGTTGAGCATGACATGCGTATGAAAATGATCAATACAGAATTCATCTCGCAACGTGGAAGTGGTTGAAGACGCAGCTGTCAACTGTTTTGTCAATCGAGCGCTGTGCCACGACTTTCGCCCGCGTCCTCTCGCTTATTTAGCAACTTCGCGTGAACGCGTCCTCAGCAAGGCGTGCAGGAAAGCAGTCGGGCAATGGACGACGATGTTCTTCACAGAGCCTGCCCGTCCGTCCTGGACTCTCTATGGCACCATACAGGTCTCTTTACGCCATCAGAAGACCCGTCGCTCTTCCAGTCCCTCGAATTCGATCTGCCCGAGCTGAAATCCCCCACTGGCAAGGACTTGCAACCCGATCTCAGCATTCCCGATCTCTTCACTCCACACGGCGCGGAACAAACTCGTCTTGAAGGCTTTGACGATGACTCCGCTTCTCTTGGCTCTGTCCTCACCGTCCCGGACACCGCTATCGGCGCTCAAGGACCTGACGTGTGGGCTTTCGATTTCGATTTCGACCAACTGGAGACTGCGAGTGGGTGGCATAGCTGGGAAAGCTTTCAAGGACGCACCGAGACCACATCGGAGAGGCCGTGCTTTCTGGCAGAAGCTGGGCCACAGTCCTTTAACGCAGCATTAGCTCGCAGCGGACTGCACGGGGCTGTAACCAGTGTCTTGCCGCAAGACGTCTTGTTACGTGCGCTTTCCCATCTTGTTGTAGGAAGAGGCTCGACCATCTTTCATTGGAACGACGCGAATCAGCTCTTCGAGCAAAGCCTAGGCGACGTCCCCGGTTCTGGCTACAGCCTGGAGTGCTACAACAACTTCACGGCGGACATGATGGCTTGCGGCACGACCTTTCGTAAGCTACGGACCTACAGCTCCAAGGTGGCTAATCGCACCACATGTACGGCTGTTGTTGCTCTCCGTGACTCTGTTGCTACCATCCTGGACGGGCTCGAAAGGTACATCGCCACCGGTGTTCGAAATGTGGTCTCCATGTTGCAATTTCAGGGGCTGGTTGAACGACCAAGTCGATTGCTAGGCATGCTGGATCAATTCGTGGTATTCGTCGCGGATCACACCACTGACGAGGAAATCATCTCGACTCTCTCAGATGAAGTCACGCAGGCCTTGTCTATCGACAACACGTTTGCTGAGATTGTCCAGGTCTTGCTGGCCCGAGTCAGCGGCCCGTGGCTGGAGCGCTTGCATGCCGAAGTATCCATGCGTCCTGCTTTTGTATGCGATGGTCATTCGACAGGTTCGGCAGAGGAGAATGGCCTACCCGGCTCGGATGCCTTGCCACCATTCATCTCTGCCGAAGATCGCCGGCTCATTTCCAACACCAAGGCCACCTTACAAATCCTTCGATCAAAATCGTCCGACGGAGCCGTGTCGGTGGCCGGTTTTGGTGAATCACGTACCCTACAAGTTGCAGAGCCAGCCCTCCCCGCCATCCTTGTGGACAACGCACATTCTGCGCACATTATTCAAGACGGCGGCAGCAGCGGCAGCGAATTCCTGTCATGGTCAGATAGCGAGCTGCAGGGTGCCTACTTTGCTGCCACGGGACAGCAAATGTCTCAGCCGGTGAAGCTTGGTCGTAGAGAATCGTTGGAGTTCACGGCCGTTTCCATTCTGGAGGAGCACGATGCGAAGATTGAACCCCCGCCCTCCCTGCGGTGGTCCGTCGGAGAGCCCATCGACCTGTTGCGAGACGTGAGACCGCATCTTCGTGCACACGCACTCCACACCGATCGGATACTGTTCCAGTTGCTGTTCAACGAAATGGGCTTAGTGTCCCACTTGGATTCGATTCGACAGTATTTCCTTTTTGGCAACGGCGATTTTGCTTCCCGCATGTCGACAACTCTATTCTGCGAGAACATCCAATCCGCGCAGCGACAGCGAGGATCTGTACCAAATGGACAAGCTATGGGATTGAGACTGGGCACCCAAGAAGGTCAACGCTGGCCACCGACAAGCTCCGAAGTGCAGCTGAGTCTCACGGACATCCTGTCGGACACCTTTCGCCCTCAGAGTCAAGGTCAGGAACCACCTGGCGGGCTCAGCTTCTCCATCCGCGAAATGTCGGAGAATGAGATTGAGAAGGTCACTGACCCGCAATCGATTCATGCCTTGGACTTTCTCAAATTGCAGTACACTTCTCCCGGGCCGCTGAGCGCAATACTCACCCCTTCCGCCATGTCAGCTTACGATGAAGCGTTTCGTCTGCTGATCAAGCTCTTGCGGCTGACGCATGTGACGACGAGGCTCAAAGAGAGTATCTGCATGCGGAAAGGCATAGGCCAGACGGCTGACTCGGGTCTTTATCTGCGCAGACAGTTTGTGAGCGAGGCGCATCACTGCATTTTGGTGTTGTCATCGCACTTTCTCGAGTCCGCGATCGAAGAGCCATGCAGCAAGCTGATGACATCGATGGCTGACGCTGAGCGAGCGGCCAGCGGGATGGGTAGTGAGGGTGTCGTCGAAGCCAGAGAGCCGGTGGGAGTGGAACAGCTAAGTCGAGTCCACCATATGTGTGTCGATACGATCCGGTCCAGGCTGTTCCTTCGACGAAAGCAAGCCAAAATCTATGAAGGACTGTGCAATGTCATGACTTCTATCCTCAAAGGTGCTGCTTTGCTGGATGACGAGCACAGTACTGGGCTGCAGGAAAGCTTTGACGTGTTTCGGAGGAGCGTCAAGGGTCTACTCAGTGTGTTGCGACAGTCTGTCGAACATTCACGAAAAGCCATCAGTGGCGATACGAGCGCAGAAGAGGACCTGGATGTGACGAAGTTTCTACTCGCCAGGCTGAACTGGAATGGGTTTTATGGCGATGGCGATGAATCATGACGGACAAGGCTTATGTAACGAATAAAGTCAGGCAGCGCGCAATTCGTCTTCCAGTGTACCTAATTTACTGTGCTTGCCTTGCGACTGCGATATTCTTGTCGAGAGCGTCTGTACAAGTAATCGCGATGGTGCAAGGCTGCTCCTGGCGAGAACCGGTTGCGCGGGCGTTACGAGAAGACGTCATCTGTTGACGACCATCTCGACGCCGAAACCTTCATCTCGACACTTTCTCTACACACGCCTCGACCAAAAACCCCGACCTTGCGCTTGCTTCTTGACTTGTGAGAGCGGCAACATCTCTTCGTCGCCTCATGGACATCACACTGCGATGAGTCGCCTACCCGCAGATTCGTACACCGCGCGGCGGCTAGAACACGCAACCCCCGAACACCTCCACTACACCACCCGCCGAACATTCATCGGACCCATTCCCGAAGGATGGCTCAGCCACCACCGTAAACATTGGTACCGCCACCATGTCTCCTCCTCACACAGCCGTGCGCCCAGATCCATCTCCACCGCTGCACACCCCATCTCCACCGCAACGTCGGAGCTGCAACAGTCGCAGGCAGCCGCGCACGGGGCAGAAGAAGTTGGCACACCGCGGCCTTCGAGCCAGAGCGCAGACACTCGGGCACGTCCTGATGTTGGGGGCTCCGCTAGTAGCACTACCAGTCTTCTTCACAGTCAGCGCGGGAGAGAGCAGGGCGGCACATATGGCACGGCCTCTGCATCGCAGCAGGATGGCACGGCAAGAGACGTTGAGCGCACCACGACCAACACTAGCAATGGCCATCTCGACAGAGTTGTCAGTAAGCTTGCACTGCCCAAAGTGCGGTTCAATGAAGCCACGAAATTCCAGATGCGAAGTCGTGCGCAACGGCTGGCTGAACGAGGCGGCTTTCGCAGCAGCAAGGCCAAACCGGGCGAACTGCTGAAGATGGACAAGATGTTGATGCGGATTGACGTCACTCAGCAGTCCATCAAAGACGGCTTCGATGAACGCGTCAGTCAAGGCATCCTCACGAAGCCACTCGACAAGTGGCGCGAGTTCATGGTCGTCTGCCGAAAGCACGATGAAGGTGCCCTCCTACAGTTCTACCAGACTCGTGTCATCGCCACCACCGCCGACAAAACCAAGAAGAGGCCCAAGTCGGAGATTGTCCTCCGTCGTGGTGAAGCAAGGGCGAACATGTACTCCAGCTTGGACAAAACATTGTGCCTGTGGAAGGTTGATCGCGGTCGGACGTACATCTACTTCCTACGCCCGCAGTCTGGTGTCTCTTCAGTCGACTGGTTCACCTTTCTCCACTCCGTCCTTGGTTATAGCCGAACGCAGACGCTGCAGGTCAATGTCCCGCAATTGAGCGTAAGCTTGCGACTGGATAACCCGTTCACCACCCCGGAAACTTCCCAGCTGCTGGCCGAGGCCGCCGAAGGAAATGATGACGCTCTTGCAAAAGCCATTACGGATGAAGGTGGAGTCGCCGGTGCCATTGTTTCTCGATGTGTCGAAATGCTCAAGGAGTCTCCCGAATGGGCCGAGGTGCTGAAATCATGGGTCAAGTACGATCGTCTGGGCCTGGCCTGGAAGCGGTATGATAGACTGGAGTGGATATATGGTGCAGCCGAGCAACGCATGTATGGCACGGTGGCTATGCAAGCTACGCACGACCTTGAACTGCGGCCGAAAGATCACTACCCGGTCGACGTGAAAACCAAGCAGGGCGAGACCGTAGAGGAGCCTCCAGCGATCGAAGGCTTTCTGATCCGCCTTACCTCTCAAAAGGGCCTGGAACGTCGACGGATGGGGAAGACCATGTACAAACAGCTCTACTTTGCCTCGCAGAATCAGTACTTGATATTCACGCGCCCTGCCAGGGCCATACCGCCGCCGCCGCCGAAGACGCCCAGTCAAAACAACGGGAACATTCCGTCGGCCCAGCAGATCTTGAAGGAAACGCCGCTCACTCATGACATCAACCCATATCCTCTTGAGGGACAACAGATATCCTGGCTGAGCAGAGACGGGACGGACAACGTTGAAGAGCAGCAGGTCCGTGATGCAGAAGCGGAGAGGGAGGCCAATCGAAATCTCCAAATCCTGCTGGCCTGCGACGGCTTTATCGATATGTGTGATGTTAAGAGTGTCCGCACATTTCACAGAGGTGCAATACCGGCCGACGAGGCGCTTGACAACGGTTCCGACGTCGACTTTCATGCATCTCCGCCAAATCGCCGCGGTGGCGGCGAAGACGGCCAAGCTTCCGAAGTGGACGACGATCGGATGTTTGAGCTACTCATGAAGAATGGCTTGCTCATCCGACTCCAAGCATACAGCAAGGAGGCGCGAGTGGAATGGATGAAACGCCTGCAGCCGCTGGTGCGGTATTGGCAATTCCGCGCCAGTCAAGACTCCGACCTCTTCAAGTCGGTCCGGCAGCAGAATCTCGACGCTCTGCAAATCGATGAGCGCGCGGAAGCCCAGATCGGCAGTTTTGCGTACAAGTGGGAAGTCAGCCAGTCTTACGCGAGCCCGATTCTTTACAACATGTGCGGGATCGCATCTTGCAGATCGATTCACGTCTCTGGCGTCCTGTTCCGAAAACCAAGACATCACTCCACCTTCACTCGCTGTCATGTCATCCTCTCGCATGGACACATGCTTATCTTTCAAGACACACTCCGCAAGCATACGGGCAAGAAGCTCGTGCACAGCCATCTCGAGCGACTGGGCTCGGTGGATCTACGAGGCTGCTACTTGTACTCCGGCCTACTCACCGAGAATAACCTCCTCTATCAAAACCAAACCTTTGACAACAACATGCCAGGACACCACGCATTGCCGAGGATATATCTGGAAGACGCGTGGACGAGCAGCGACGAGGATGCCATGACGACGTTTGTCATCTGGCACGCGAAGAGCAAGTCATGGTTTCGGTCTTCGCAATCGGTGGATGATGTGCGGGCTTCCGAGCGCATGAACTCCATCAACAGTCGTGGCGAGGTGGATGACGGGCGAACTGGCAGGACCAAGACGAGATTGACTCGGGTGAGCCAGCTCGGGACGACGGGGCGAAGTGTGGTGTTTAAGGCGAGAAGTCGTGCCGAGCGAGATCATTGGGTGCTTGCGATCCAAGTGGAGATTGAGCGGTTGGCGGCGCAGAATGAGGAGGTGAGGTTGGTGGATGCTGGAGGGCAATGAGTATTGTTGGAGTTGTTTCATGCATCATATACCCCATCTATACAATTGCGTTGCGGCCTCTTCTTTCGAGCTGGCCAGATCACATGCATCGCGGGTGACTATTCACCACTTGGCCCAAATCTGAAACTCCCTCAAAGTGTGAGGCTCGCCGAAGGTTTTGCCCATTTCTTTGCTTTTCTTCCGACTTGGTGTTCTCGGCGTGTCTCAAGCTCAGCTTCCCCTCCTTTGGTCCGTCGGGGCATGTGGGGCGGAGTGAGTATTTAATGCGAGGCAGACCACGCACTTGATAGCAGAGATCATAGAAATATAGAGAGGATAGGGCATTCCTTCATCGACCGGCACCATGTCTTCCGTACTGCAGAACCCCGAAGAGACGCACATCTTCGCCATTCTTTACCCTGCCCCCGGCAAATTGCAAAGGGTGAGTTCGCTGCCGGAGATTGACGAGCTGTATCTCGGATGACCAACACTTGACCAGCTCAAAGAGTTGATGGCGGACCACATCAACGCCACGCACAAGAATGAGGATTACACCCCGCGGTACCTGATGACCGAGCAACTCGACACGGACGAGCCGGCGTTGCACATGTTTGAGACGTAAGTGCGGTGTCTCCGTGACTGGCCGCGGAGTGCTGACCGTGCTGTATGTCCAGATACACCAGTAGAGACGGTGCGGACAAGCATACGAAGACGGAGAACTTCAAGGCGCTCATGGAGGCGGCGGAGAAGGAGAAGGTCATGGGCAAAGCGCCGTACTTGGTCTTTACCAAGACCGTGGGAGGCTACGACTGGGATCGGAAGAAGTTGTAGATGGCAGCGTGTATGACAGCGGTATCTATTTATGGGAGATGTAGTCAAGATCCATAGAATCATTGTCACCACAGCAGACGCACTGCTCGCCACGTACCCACGCCGACAGGGTGCTTAGTCCTTGGCACTTGGTATTCGCGGGGACGAGCCCCGTAAAACAAGCATGGCATTGGCGGTGACTTGGTCCTGCAAACAAGCATTAATGCCGGACGTCACACTGGGCGCTGCCAGCCTCGCGAAACTCGTCCCAGGAAGCGTCGGTGCATTCGATGGCGCGCCGGCTGTGGTGACCAAGCGGTGACACACACTCAGTCAGCAGTTCTGGGGAGGGTGTCACATGACTCGGGTCTTTGCCAAATGCCATTACCATCCAGCGGCCGTTGTTGTCAGATCTCGTCTCATTGCTTCGAGGCGCGTGTCGCGACACTCCAATTGCCCACCTGTGCTGCATCCTGATCATCATGCAGCGCAGAAAGGCGTGAGATGCGAATCTGATGGCTGCAGAAGCGACCAATGGAGAGCTGAAAGGGTCTCGGCAGGCCGCTTCCATGTGTTCTAGCGCGGCGTGGGGTGCAGGGACCCCGTTACATCGCCGGGAGGAGGCGGCTTATCGTTGCACCCGCGGCGCATCTGCACGCATCCTTCATCAGCGAGGGTCTGCACACCACCCCCTCTCTTATCCCTTCCTCTTCTCTCCCTGAACTTCGCACCATCTCGACACTGCCGCACGTCACAGTCTTACACGTCGACATGGCCGAATTCGAAAGCGACGCGAAGCCGGCCTTGCACGGTCCCGGATCCTCGGGCAGCGACGACGATATCGCGGCGCGCAGCACGGCCATCAAGCCCCAGCAGCGTAGACTCTACGACAAGGATGTCTCGTTCGAAGAGTACAACTACTGGGCCGAGAAGACGCGTGAGGCGGAGAAGTCGGTGCCTGCGCCGCGCACGCAATGGCTCGCTCTGATGAAGGGTAAGAGAAAGCCGCACGACGCCGGCGAAGATGGCACGCCAATCACCATGAATCTGGCCAAGGAGGAGAATCGCATGCTCATCTCCGACGAGGAGTGGGTCAATGCCAGCCGCGCCTATCGCCAGGCCGGTTGGGGCGCATGCTTCTATCTGGTAAGCAGCTCGCTCGCTCCGCTTCATCCCTCCCTCGCTCACCGCCATGATCACCCGTGTGCGCGCTACTAATACCCACCAGATCACCACCGATATCCTTGGCCCATTTGCTACCCCCTACGCCATTGGGTCACTCGGGTATGGCCCCGGTATTGGTCTCTTCACCGCCTTTGGCCTTACCGCCGGGTACTCGGGCTACCTCCTGTGGCACGTCTTTCTGGGCGTCGACTCCGATCAGTTCCCCGCGCGAAACTATGGCGATCTCGGCTTCCGCACTTGGGGGACCCCGATGCGCCACCTTATCAACTTCATCCAGGCCTTGGCTTTGCTCCTCCTCTTGGGACAGGTGACGATCTTGTTCGGCGCCAACATCTACGAGCTGTCGAAAACGCAGCTCTGCTACATCGTTTGTCCTCTAATCTTTGTCCTCATCGGCTTCTTCTTGACGCAGATCCGTACCCTGAAGAATCTGTAGGTATCCCAAGCAAACATCCTTGACTTGTGGAGTTGCGCTAACCTGTGCAGGGGAATCTTTGCCACTCTGGCCATTTGGCTCAACCTGTTGGTCATCTTCATCACCATGGGAGTCATTGCACACTCGGCGCCCGATTATGCCGTAGCCGGTGGATCTTCCGTGGGAGGTGCGTCTTTCCCACGCCTGTCCAGCACGTGCCGATTCGAACGCAAGCTGACACCGATCTCGCAGAGGGTATTGGTGATATTCCGTCCATCACGCCCAAGAACGGCATCTACCCGGCTCTCGTGCACTCTGCCGGAATTCCCACCAAAGAACTCTTCGGAGCCATCAACGGTCTCCTTTCTGGCGTGCTCGCATACGCCGGTGCCCAGCTTTTCATCGAGTTTATGGCGGAGATGAGACGTCCCCGAGACTTCCTGAAGGTCGGTGCAGATCCGCGCTAGGATGATGTGGAGTTTCTGCTGACGGACAACAGGCAATGTGGAGCGCGCAAATCTTCATCTACATCGTCTACATTGTCTATGGATGCTTCGTCTATTACTATCAAGGGCAGTATGTTGAACTCAATGCCGTCGAGGCGCTTCCGCGCACTATACGACTCCGGGCTGACCCGCAATTGATAGGTACACGTACAACCCCAGCTTCCAGGCCGTTTCCAACTATGCCTGGCAAAGCGTGGGCAACGTGCTCACCCTGCTCGCGGGTCTGATTGCTGCTGCGCTGTACGGCAACATCGGAATCAAGGTGTTCTACAACAACATCTGCTGTGACCTGCTCAACGCCCCGCTCATCACGAGCCGCAGGGGCAAGTTCGCATACGCAGCCATTGTGCCAGTGTGGTGGAGCATTGCTTTTGTCATCGCCGCCGCCATTCCCGCGTACGCCGCGTTTGTCGGCGTCATCTCCGCCTCTTGCCTGCTCAACATGACCTACACCATTCCCCCATTCTTGGCCTTGGGCTACGACATCCAGAAGAACGCCATGCGGCCGTTGGAAGGCGACGGGTTCAACCCGGTGACCGGAGAGGTGGTTCGACACGGCACTCCGATGCAGCGCTATATCCGCGGCTTTACCAGCGGCGGGCCTATCCGTGTCGCCCAGAACGTCTGGCACGTCCTGTACTTCCTATGCTCTCTGGGGATGTGTGGTCTCGGCATGTGGGCCAGTATTGAAGCGTAAGTGCTGTGCCAAGGCGCTCCAAGCGGATCCAAGCTTTGCTAACCTTTTGGTGCGTTTCATCAGGATGATCTTTGCGTTCCAACAGCCGCAGGACACGTCCTTCTCTTGCAAAGCCCCAATATGATTTCCTTCAAGGTGTACCCCAGACGGATTGCGCGGGCGGCCTCGGCCTGGTATGGGGAAGCGGGTCAAGGATGGAATCTGGGGAGCGCAAAGTTTGGGGACGCGTGATTGAGGGAGAAGTTTGAGTTCATTCGGCTGCGAGAAGAATGAGTGTTCGGTTAGATGCTGATGCCTCGTAATTTCAGTCCGCTAGCCACTCTTCCGTTTCCTCCGCCAACCACGCCGGTTGTTCGCTTGTAACTGAACGCGGCTGCTTGGCAGCTCGAAGACTCGCGCTCAGATTCGTTCGTGTAGCCGGATCCAATAACGAGCACGGCCCGCGCCCCTCCGTGATCGAGGCTACTCTCGCAATCGAGGCTACCGGGGGAGATCTGCAGAGCATCAGCAGTCTTCTGGTTAGCGCGCACGGAAAGAAACTCCGCGCCCGCAAATCAAAAACAAGCGCACGGTCCAAGCTGGCCGAATCTGGGGTTGGGCCCAGCGCTCCCCGCAGCCTGAGGGCACATGGTCAACAGGCTGGCGCGCATGGTTCCCACGCAGGATCATCGCGCATCGCATCATATAGCCTGTTTGGCCGGGTCCGTTGGTTCAATAAGATTGCTCATCACTCCCCCCCACGAGCATCGTGTCTGCTTTCCCCTTGACCTCCCAACTCCAACATGGCTACCACGCAGGATAAACCCGCCATGGTGCATGAAAGCGACAGCGCCGCCAGCGACCCCGAGAAGTTGCACGCGGGTCACGACGATGGGCGTTATGAGAACAAGGCCCTCGCTAACGACCCGACGGAAGGTCATTATGACATCCCTTGGACATTCACCAGAGGTTCGTCGAGCATGAGAGCGGTGTTTTTGTGCTGCCGCTAACATCGCATGAACCACAGTGGTCGCAGTCGGTTCGCTTTGCATCGTCTACGTCGGTATGTGCTCCAGACTCCTGTAACCCAACCGTGAGACTAATAGTCGTTCAGGCTCGCAATTGATTCTGTACTTTGCCGATCCCGCTCTGGCGTACATCGCCGCTGCCGTGGACACAAAGTATCCCAACTGGATTCTGACTACAAAGTCGGTGTCGTCCGTGGAGATTCCATGCAATCAGCGCTGACCGCTGTCCATAGTACCCTGGCCGTCGCTGCCATTGCTCCCTTCGTCGGTTACATTACCGATCTACTCGGGAGACGATGGGTGTGCATCGGTGGCACCGTCTGTCTGCTCGTCTCCAGTATCCTAATCGCCGCCTCCTACAACTTTGCGACCGTCATCGCGGGCATGGCCATTGGCGGTATTGGAGCAGGCATCTGCGAATTGACCGCGCTTGCTGGCGTTGCCGAGATCACTCCCGTGCGCTGGCGTGGGGCTTCCCTTGCACTCGTCACCTTCACCATCCTCCCATTCATGCCGTCGGTCATCTACGTGCTGGAGCTGGAGCAAGCCGGTAGCTGGAGGTGGTCCTTCCTGATTGTCGCGATTTGGAACTTGATTGGCTTCTTTGGCCTCATCTTCTGCTACAAGCCACCACCGAGGCACAACGCCGACGGCCTTACGAAGGGAGAGATTATCAAACGCATCGATTACGTGGGTACTTTGCTGTCCGTAGGCGGAGTGACCATCTTCTTGGTTGGTCTCCAGGCTGGTGGCTATGAGTAAGTCTTGCGTGCGAAGATGGGTCGTGGCTGTGTGACGTGCTGACGCTTTACAGATACCCCTGGACATCTGCAACGGTCCTTGCTCCGTTGATCATTGGCCTGGTCATGATCGTTGTCCTGTTCCCACTCTGGGAAGTCTACGGCACCAAGTACCCCATGGTTCCTTGGGCCATCTTCAAGGGCCAGCGAGTCGTTGCGCTCGCGTTTGTGATTGTTTTCATTGCCGGCATGAAGTGAGTCCTCCTGGTGTGCTGCTCTCATATATGATTGACGCTAATCCGGCGCAGCTTCTACTCCATCCTCTCCTTCTTCCCTCTCATGCTCGAATTCCAGTTCGCTCCTACGACCCTCATCACCGTCGGCATCCGCGCCCTCTCATACCCCTTTGCCATCCTGGGCGGTGCTTGCTTCGGAAGCTTGGCCATCTCGTACTCGCGTGGTCACGTGCGGGAGCTCTTCGTCATCAACGCGGCCATCATGTGCGCATTTGGAGGCGCGCTGGCGGCCACGTCGCCCAACACCCCGGGGCTTGCGCTGGCCATGGAGACTTTGGACAGCTTCGGCATTGGCGCGATCATTGTGCCATCCCTCACCCTCGCCCTCTACGCTTGTCCCGATGAATACATCGGTACGACTACAGCACTCTCTCTGACTTCCCGCTTCCTCGGCGGATCGGTTGGAGTGGGAATCTACTACAACGTGTTCAAGAGCAAACTCACCGCACATGCGCCCGAAATCGCGGTGGCAGCTGTGAAAGCCGGGCTCCCCGCCGCAGAGGCCGCATCGTTTGTGGAGGCCTTCCTCGTGAGTCCCATCGCGGCGGAGCAGATCAAGGGCGTGACGGCCACAGTGTTGGGAGCGGCCACGGCGGCGCAGGCGGAAGTGTACGCGGAAGCCTTGAAGTGGGTGTGGATCACTACGATTCCCTTCTCCGCCGTCGCCGTCCTGTGCTGCTTGGCTCTGCCCAACATCAAGCGCTTCATGAGCGGCCGTATCGCTGTGGTGAGTATCTCAATTTTTCGACGGGTGCTCGATGATAGTAATGCTAACAATCACGCAGGACATTCACTGAGGTATGGTTTTGGGCAAGAAGGGTGGAATTGGGGAGACTGCTGTTGTTGTGAGGTTGGTAGCGGTAATACCTGTGGTACTCAATGTCGTGTGTGTCGTTCTAATTGTCCATGGCTGCTCATTCTCCCTCCAACATCGTGAGTGCTCTATGCCCTCTGCTGAATTGAAGCTTACTCTGTGAGCAATCTGGCGCGAGGAGCGGTGGCCGTGGGCTGGCAAGGGCGGGTGAGGCGTTGTGGGTGTGTGGTGGGACTCCCCGCCACGACTTTTGACCGTCGGCATCCAATCTCTCATCCTCCGATCTCTTCTCCATGAAATTTGGAGATTTTTCTCTGAACTGCAACAACCACCCGCAACCCATTCACCGCCATACAATGCCTGCCTCCAAGGCCGTGACGAAGCCCAGTGCGGTCGACAGTGTCGATCCAGCACAGACGCTTCGCGCTGCCAATGCGCTCCTGCAAAAAATCCAGAGCGACCAGGCTGCGCGAGCCGCTTCCTCTTTCAAAGCCGATCTGTTGGCCGATGCAGACGACGATGTCAACGCCAGCAGCCAGCCCGTGTGGCTCGTCTTGTCCACCAAGAAACACATTGTCGACAAGAAGCGGCTGAAAGCCGGCAAGATCCTCCTCCCCCACGCCCTCCTCGACCCCTCCACCTCCGCCTTGCGCATTTGCCTGATCACCGCCGACCCTCAGCGCGCCTACAAAGACCTCGTCGCAGATCCCTCTTTCCCTCTGGACTTGTCGAAGAACATTTCCCGAGTAATCGGATTGTCGAAGCTCAAAGCAAAGTACAAGTCCTACGAGTCTCGCCGCCAACTCTATCGCGAACACGACGTCTTCTTCGCCGACGACCGAGTCATCACCTATCTGCCTCAACTCCTCGGCAAGGTCTTTTACCAGACTGGGAGCAAGCGTCCCGTGCCCGTTTCGATGCAAGGCCGGAGACAAGATGTGGACGAGCAAGGGAACAAACGACAGAAGCTGTCCGAGGGCGGCACGAAAGCGGTCAGATCTGCGGCCAAACCAGCCGAAGTGGCAAGCGAAATCCAGCGCACCCTCTCCTGCGCGCTCGTGCATCTTGCACCGTCTACAACCACCGCCGTCAAGGTCGGTCATTCGCTCATGTCACCACAAGAAGTTCAGGAGAATATTGAAGCTGCCACGAAAGCTCTCGTTGAGGTGTATGTTCCGCAAAAGTGGCGGAATGTGCGTTCGATCCACATCAAAGGCCCAGACACCGCAGCACTTCCCATTTGGATGGCTGAGGAATTGTGGGAGGACGAGCAGGATGTGCTGGAAGAACCACCTGCCGAGCGGGCGTCAAAGAAGGATAAGAAGAGGAAGCGAGGCGTGTTGGGTGCCAGTGAGGCGGAGGTCAACGAAGTTCCAGGTGCAGACGGAAAGATGCGACTCTTGCAGAAACCCGCGGTCGAAGAGAAGGCGGCGAAGAAGCGCAACGTGGAGGGACGAGACGAGGAAGCTGCCAAGGCTACTGAACGGGAAGAACGAGCGGCGAGGAAGGCGGCTCTCAAGAAGCAAAAGGTGGCTGTGAGAAATGGCGTTCACGCTGTCTCTGCCGTAACATAAGATGACGCTGACGATGTCTCATAAATACAATCCCGAGTCCATCTCCATGCCCTTCCATATATGCGTCACGATCGTCTTATCTAGAATCATTCACATCTTTCGAGCTTCGAACTGTCGAGAGGCATAGTAGCGATATGTCTTTGCAGTCCTCACGCGGAACGCTTTGCCTCGCCAAATGAAGACGGCCGCAAACGACAGAATCAGCGTACCAACGGCACCCATGATATTGAAGACATTCCCAACGCCAACTGACGCCAGCCAAGGCGCGAGGGCGAAGACGAAGATGGTGGATAGGGTGTTTCGTACCGTGGTCACGGCTGTGAGGGTGTCGCCGATGATTTCTGGGTGGTGTCAGCAGATATCGCACGGGAGCGGAATGCGCTTGGCCGAAGGCTTACCATTGTATGCGTCGAGCATATATGTCAAAGAAATCGCTTGCACAGGAGCGGCGCCGAAGCCGAACATGCCAAAGGCGACGACAACCTGCGCCCAATGCCATCCGTTTTGGAGGGCGTATCCAAACCACCATGCACCACCAAGCATAAAAGGACAGAAGGGGAGGAAGACCCAGAAGCGGAATTCGGGTTCATAGACGCCGTCGTTTGCTTTGGCGAGACGTATGGCGACGTAGTCGCTGACTGGCCCGCTCACCAGCGATCCGATCGTGCTTCCGATGACTACGGGGGAGGTTAGTATCCTGCACTTGGGGGATGGGTAAGGAAGGGGATACACACATGGCCCAAGACTCATCAATCCAATATCAGAGGCGGAGAAGTTGTATGGAGGATCCAGCAAGATGGTGTTTTGAGAGGCGGTCATGACGGTGCTCCAAGCCTGATTGACACCGTAGACCAATGCGCAAAAGGTGACTCCAGGAATGGTGACGAGGATCATAAAGGGTTGATAGGAATGGCGGAAGAACTGCGACCAAGTGCCTGGCGATGTGGTGGTAAAGGCAAGCTTCTGGCGATACGTCTTCCTCGGGATTGTTGGATCGATATGAATCTCACCAAGCTTGGTAGCGGCCTGCGATGCGAGGGGAGATCCGACGTCTCCCGACTCCGTTTTGGCTGCTGATTCGTTTACTCGCGACTTTTCATGCTTCTCAGATCCATAGCCACCAGCAATGTCGTCTAACGGCGTCTCGGCCGTGATGCTGCCCTGCCGATCGGCAAGAGTCTCGACGTGGGAATACTTGGTCTCCTCGAAGCCAAAGAAGAACATGATGGCTTGCAATCCGAAGAATATGGTGAACCACCACCACACCCAACGCCAGCCTTGATCTACAGTCTGTAAAGGGTCATTAGTCTTTGGTGACAACACGGGGCGGACATGCTTGACACCCACCACAAAACCAGCGGCAACGATTGCCAGATACATCCCGACATTCAACACCCAGATGTATATTGCGTTCATCTTGCCACGCTGATGCACAAAGAAGACATCCGCAATCGTCATCTGGACCAGCACTTCGGCCAAAGCTCCCAGCCAGCACTGCGTCGCATTCACTCCCCACCAGTCGGCGGCATTCTCCGTTTTGGCAGCCCAGATGGAGATTGCGAATTGGCCAACGCTGGATACTAGGTAGACGGGCCTGGCTCCGAACTTGAGGGCAAACGGGATGAGCATCGGAGCACCAAGCGCCAGGGTTGCACATCCGATGGCATAGGTGTTTGTGAGAGTCGCATCGCTGAAGTGAAGCTGTTCAGCCAGCGGGCCCCAAGTTGGAGAGGTGGCGTTGACGAATGCGTAGACCATCATGGCGTAGAAGCTGGAGAGGCCGTAATTCAGTGCTTTGCTCCATTTCGACCAGTTCTACACCATTCTCGGGTTAGCATAGGTGCGTGGTGTGAAATGTCTGGTGGGCAAACCAATGGGTCGTTGGGGCTGCTCGTGGGCCGGGGTTGGAGGATGATGTCGGCATTGTCGTTGTTACCGCCCAAGAGCGTGGCGAGTCGCACGGTTCCCGGCGGCCATTCACGATCGGTGAAGTCGTTGTCTTGATTCATAGCGTCAGCGATTTAGGGGGCACACTTCAATGAAAGCAAGAGAAGGAATCAGACTCGGAACATGCAAAATGGAAAAACTGATAGGACATGGTCAATACGTACCTGCACCCCGCGTAGAGCCTCTCCGAGTATCGGACAAGTCCTATCGGTGACTGGCGGGCGGCAAGAGATCGACATGCGGAGGATTCCCTGCTTATCGCAATTGCATCTCAAATTGGGAAGGCCATGCGCTGTCGCGTGGCCGTCCTTTGCTTTCCAAACCTAACCCTAATCCATCTCCGTAAGGTATTTACAAGTCGGCCCGGTTGGTATGTTCTCACATCTCTGCGCAATCGGAGACATGCTGCATGTTCAAGCCGTATCGAACAGACTAGGCAAAAGTGGTGCTTCCCCCAGGGCATATCCTTGCAGCTGGCTCGTCGGAAGTCCGAGAGCCTGCAGCATTGAACTCGCGATACTCCTCGTGCTCACCATCTGCGATACCGTCATGCCCTTGCTGGAAAGCCCCGGGCTGTACGCTAGCAGTGGGACATTGAGGTCCTGCGCGGCAAAGCCACCGTGGTCTTCAAACTCGAAGCCATCATTCCAGAGGATTCCCGTCTTCACCCCAATGACAAGGTCTGGCGTGCGGGAGTTGAGTGTCGGTGAGCCGAAGCCGGCTGCTTGTACCTCGTCCCCAGCGAGAATCCAGGAAATCCCCAGCTTCTTATCGGCCAGCAGATTGCTCTTGGCCTTTGCAGAATCTGACGAGTTCTTGAGATACATCTGTCGGCCGGGTGAGCAATGCACAAGGATGTGTTGAGGGGTTTGGCACTTACAATTCCACCATCTTCACCATTGAAGAAAGCCACTGGCACGCCCGCGCCATTCATCACCGCATTCGGGTTCAGCACTTGCAGAGTGTGAGGATTGATCGGCCCTTGCCCTTGCTTACTACCGACCAGGACCAAGGTGGAGTTTAGCTTCCCCGACGACTCGAGTACGTTCAGAAACGTGCCCAGTCTCTCGTCCGCGGTCGCGAAAGCTTGTGCGAGAGAGGCATTCGGTGTTCCAGCGGCATTCAAGTAGCCGGCGTTTTGCTGTGCCCAGGTGATGGCCTGGAAATTGGCGGCATATAAGGAGGGTCCTCCCGCCGGATTCTCAGTGCCGTTCAGATATTGACCGAGCGTCCAATTCTTGAGAGCCGACCCTGTGGCAAGGTTAGTGAGGTGTCGCTCCTCCTGCGACGACCAAACATACAGTGAAGGTCATCCCATGCCTGCTGCGCCCTGAGCGTATTCGCCACGCTCGCAATCTCCGGGAAATACCCTTCCGACAGACCAGTCCCGGATGGCCCGTTGACGAATTCGTAGGAGAGATGCTTATCGGCATATGCAGTGTAGATGCCATTGCCTCGTCCGACCTCGAAGATGGTGTTGACCAACAAGAAATCATGAGGCAAGACCGGCTGACAAGCGCCCCATGACGTCTTCTGATGGGGAAGGTAGGTTAGATTGAAGCCATTGCCTCCGCTGAGCAGGGTGTTGTTGAGGTCGCACGCCTCGGAGTAGTCGCAGAGCCCGCCCACGGGACCCTCACAGTTTGTCCCTCCAGTGTACAGCGATCGATCCCACATCTGCTCCCAGAAGATGCCATGCGTGCGGGGAGCAGCTCCGGTGAAGATGGATGCCGTGGCGGGAAGGCTGTCGGATGGAGAGCTGGTGCGAGTGTTGCTGTACATGATCCCCCCGGCAGCGATTTTGGCAAAGTTGGAGCTGGAGTTCTGGGCGATGATGCGCTCGAGATCAAATTGGTGCATGCCGTCGAAGGAGATGAAAACAACCCGTTGATACGGGCTTGACGATGGTGGCGGTGCTGGGGTTGGCCAGATGCCCAATGGCAGCATGAACGATTCCATTCCATAATGAAAGTCGGGGGCATTTCCAAGGAAGAATGTAGAGTTTTGTGCCAATGACCCGACGGCAGTAGCTACGGTCATCCACAGGAGTACGCTCGAGGGCGAGCTGGATGAGCGGAACATCTTGGACACCATTGACGATCAACCAGGAACGATGTGAATGGAGAGAAATGCTCCATCGCGCCGCGACGGGAATCTTGTCGTCAAATACTGTCTGTTGCAAGGGCATGACGTTGCAGTGCTATGTAGAAATGGCTTTTTCAGCTAAGGTGTTGATCATGGCAGAGTCGCAAGGCTCGCGGCCAATGACAGGCTTGGCGACACCACGTGCTCGCACGTTTCAGCTCATGTAGGCATCTTCGGCCGAACAGAAGTTCAGGGCGGTATGTGAGCGAATGTATGCTTTTTCACGGATCCACAACTAAGAAGAGTCCCTGCTATGCACCACCTCCTCATTCCCCTTGGGAACAACCATCTCCGGCACGACGGGCTCACTCTGCGGTGCGTTGCCTACAGTCTGCTCTCTTTCCTTCAATGCTGCCCGCACTCCCGGCAGAATATACCGGCCATAATCAATGGCATCGTTGAGGTTGTCGTACCCTCTGATCGAGATGAGGTCGCATCCCAAATCAACATAATCCAGAATGGAGTCAATCACCGTTTGCGGAGATCCAACCAAAGCGGTCGACGCTCCTCTGGCGTTGGTCGCGGTGACGGTGGGATACCAAAGAGCACGATCCTGAACGGCGCCTTTTTTGGCAATCTCCAGCAGGCGCTGTGATCCCACATTCTGCGGCGTTCCGCTTGCCGGCGAGATCTTCGGCGTCAGCTGCGTCTTCGCCGACAGTGCGTCAAGCGTCTTGTGCGCCTTCTCCCATGCCAATTCCTCGGTCTCGGCAACAATGGGTCTGAATGTGACCCAGATGCGTGGTCGATCGGTGCGCCCGGCCTTTGCAGCCTCGGCGTAGATTCTATCGATCTGCTCCTTGGTTTCCTTCAACGGCTCTCCCCATAGACCGAAAATGTCCGCCAGACTCCCGCCGATGCGGTAAGCCTCGGGGCTGGAGCCGCCGACGGAAATTGGAATGGACTTTCGGCCTCCGTATGGCCGCACGCGATTGCTATGCCCTTTGATGGTGTAGAAACGACCATCAAAGTCAAAGGGTTCGGAGGATAGCCAGGCTCGTCGCAGGATCTTGATGTACTCCTCCAGTCGACCGTAACGATCGTCTTTGCTGAGGAAGTCACCCTCGCGCGCTTGTTCTTGGTCGCTGCCACCGGCGATGAAATGGACAACCGCGCGGCCACGGCTGAGTTGGTCAAGCGTGGCAAGAGACTTGGCTGCAACAGTTGGACTGACAGTGTTTGGACGCAGGGCAATGATGACTTTGAGATTGTTGGTAACGGCCGCAATGGTGGCGCCCATTGTCCACGGGTCCGCGCCTCCCGAATCATACGGCTGAAGTGTGTAGTCAAAGCCATAGTCGTCCAAATTGCGTGCATACCGTTTCAAGAAATCGGCGTCTACGGCCGGTTCATTTGGTAATGGGTGCAACTCCGTGCTGGCATTGGGGAAAGCGAGGCTGATGAATTCCACCGGCATGTTGTTCAGCGTAGAAGGTTTGGAGTGTTTGGTGAGCATGGAAGATGAAGATTTCCAATCCAGCTCACGCCGAATAAATTACTCGGTGTTTTCATAGCTAAAGTCGGGACGACGCAAGACGGCGTTGCGATTGCGTGACGCTGCATAACTTTGTGGAGACTCGGTATTGATTGGTTTTCATCTTCGGCGGCATCGGCGCGGCTAATCAACGCTGCCAGCTGAAATACATAATGGTTCGGCCGAAGTCTTTACACGACGTGTGTGATGGATTTTGAAGAGATGCTCGATTGTGGAGCTCGATTGAAAATGTCTAAATAACTCAATTGAAGATGGAAAGGCAGATCAAGACTCAAAGCCGGAGCCGACGACGTAGCTCACATCGTTGTTGTACGAGTTGGTGGTGTCGAAGTACTGCGGCCCGCCTTCACTCGCAACAAACATGGTGTCGGCGTAGTTGCGGAAGAAACGGGTCGGGTAGCTCCACGACATGATCGAGTTGCCTTGGCCGTTCAGGGCAGCCTTGGGGCAAAACGTGGCATCGTCGGCGAACTGCGCCGAGCCGTCGTTGGCGTCGACGTAGAGTTCGAAGGCGTAGTGACGGATGTAGCTGCCCGAGGTGATGGAAGACTCAAACGAGACACAGTCGCTCTGGGCCAAGCCCTCGACGACCTTCCAGAGGCCCAACTGCTGAAGGGAGCTGGGACTCGAGGAGGTGATGACGGTGGTGACGACCGAGGAGGAGTATTGTCCGCTGGTGCCATTCTGCGCAATGTAGCGGGTGGTGAAGCCGGGGGTGGTAACGCGCATGGTAACGGTAGAGCCGGGGTTGACCGCAGGGCCACTGACCAGCGAGGTGGTGGCATATCCGGCCGCGACAACGTTGGCCTGCACTGCAGCATCGGCAGCCGCGGGAGCAAGGCCGCTGGTCATGACGCCCTCGTAGAAGGTACCTTGGGCGCCGTCACTGTTGTCGCCACCGATGCCGAGAATGATGGCGCCTTGCTTGTTCATCGGCTGGTAGCCGCTGGGGCGGGAGCCGTTGTAGTACGTGCTGAGGTCGCCGGACTGAGCGTTGCCCCCGAGCAGCGCAAAGCCGTCGGTCCCGCCCTTGACCATGGCGGTGAGGAAGCGGTCGTTTTGCGTTGGGTCGGCACTGTTGGTTCCATACTCCGCGTTGCTGGAGTACAGACCGTTTTCAAGGTCGGCCATGATCCACGGGCCCGAACCGGCGCCTTTGTCCCAGACGGTGCAGGTGCCGAAGTAGATGGCCTCCATGGTAGCATCTCCATCGTCGTGGGCGTTTGTTTCGGCGTTGCCGTAGTCGAAGCAGCAGTTGTCGTTGAAGTGAGTGCCGTCCAGGACTGCGTAGATGGACTCGGGCTCGTTGCCAGTGGCGACACCCTTGGTGTCCTCGATGCGGTAGCCGGTGCCAGGGGAGGAAAAGATTCCGTACGCCTTTTGCCCGTTCAACGTTACCGGCGCTCCAATGGCGCTGGCCGGGTTGTCGTAGCCGTTGGACTGAGGTCCGGCGGTCTCACCGCCCGGTGGTGCGGGGGTCAGGTTGTTGCCATTGCCGGACTGATCGTAGATGGTCTGGATGACGCAGGTGGTGTTGGCGCAAAAGGAGTCCTGCGCGCCGGCATTGGCAACCCCTCCCGCGGACAAGGGGGCGATGTTGGTGGAGCTGCCGTCGGAGCCGCGTACGACCTCGTAGAGAGGGCCGTTGTAGGAATTGTAGAGCGCGCGAGTGGTGCTGTGAGCAGCCACACAGGGTGTGTCGTATTGCGCGTAGATGTCGCAAGGTCCCGCCGAGGCAAGACTGGCGAAGGCCACGAGGCCCAAGGCCTTTGACAGGGAGGAGTCGGAAAACATGTTGATTGAGATGAGGAAGATGAAGAGTGTGCGTTGTGATGGTCGAGGCGGGGTTGACGATGGTATTTATATTGCATGCTCGTCCTGGCATTCTCCTTCATTGCGTCCCCTTTCATCCCCATGGGGCCAGGCCTCGGAAATCACACGACCAATAACTCCACCAACAAGCAAATTGCTGAAGTCCGTTTAAGGCTGGCAAGGCAGAACCGGCTAAATTGCTCATGCCCGTTCAAGGCAGGACGGCAGGCGACGACCAGAGCCTTGTGGCGGCCATCCTACCACCCATCGCTAATAGACTCCTTGCTTTGCTCGCTAGGCACGGGCGGATGATGTCTGGCATTCTCCGTTCCCCCCAACCCCCTTTCGCAGAGCGGGGCCGGCCTTGACGATTACGCGGTGGCTCCCATTGTCGGACGCAAAGTGCCGTGATGTCCAATTAAGGTACGGCCGTGCAGAGCCTAGTAGGTGAATGTAGGGAGTGTTCCGGGTAAAGGCGAGGAGTACAGCCGGGAAGGAAAATAGTAAGTAGGTTCTTCATGGTGGACCGAAATGAAGATCACCATCCATGAATAGGAGGCTATTAGATTGCAGAATTTTGTCTGTCTCCTTGATGGGCCGTGGTTAGCGACAGTGCTCGTGTACAGTACTGCAGTCTCGTGAGCCGCGGCATCGTCAAATTGTCATAACCCACCTCTACCGAAGAAGAATTTTGCAACGTCCCCACTTGCAAGTTTTTTCAATAGTTTCCATTTGCTAGTGTGTGGGCTTCCGAATCTTTGTCTTCTCCCGGCTGGCTTCTCAATGGCTCATGTCAAGTGAAAGTCGAGACGAAGGCGTGAATAACTAATCAAGAAGAACGCCATGGCGGTGATGAAGTCGCAGCGATTAAAGTTTGATGCGACTCGTTATTCCGAACGATCCGGGGTAGAGCGCGGAGACTGCCTTTCGCTTCCCCACACCCCCACAAATCTCCGTCTCCCCTGATCGACGGGCTTGAGCGGCCCGCGGGGACGGACGGTCATCACTACACTACACTCCCTCTAACGCCCGGGAAGTGGACATATGGAAGACGACATTTGCCGATCTTCAACACATACGGCAGGTGCTAGGCAAATCTCCTCCGGCCGCTTGGGTAAATTCCACCAAAAACTTGGACCTTCAACTCCCGCACGCTCTCGGTGGAGAGGTTGGTCCGGATGCTGCCATGTGGGCAGGCATGGCTCTAACCGCCGGGTAAAGCAGAGAATGATGGATTTGAGATACCTCGCGCATTTTGCCGGAGTGCAAACGTCACGAGAGACGACGACGACAAGAGACTCTCAGCGCGATCTACAGACTTCCAGAGGGCGAGTCTGGGCATGCCACGCTCTGACGGATAGTATTTTATTGAGACTTCTTCCGCTTCTTCACTCCCACCGATCGAGTCCTTTGTTTTACTCACAATGCATCTCCCACTCTCCTTCTCCATCGCCAGTTTGGCGTATGTTGTTCTCGCGGAGAATGATGGATTCGGCAGAACTCCTGTAATGGGATTCAATACATACAACGCCGCATCATGTACCATCAACTCAACATGGGTCAACCAGACCATGCTTGCCTTCTCCGACCTCGGCTTCCAGAAACTCGGCTACGAGTACTTTCAGCTCGACTGCGGCTGGCAAGGCAGTCAAAGGCAGGCAAACGGATCAATCACATACGACAGCACCGCCTTTCCGACTGGAATCAAGCCGCTCAGCGCGCAGGCGATCGACCTGGGCTTCAGGTGGAGCATGTACACTGATGAGGGTGTGTACGCTTGCGCTCCGTCGAATCCTCCTCCGGGCTCTCTGGGCCATGAGAGAGAAGACGCGCTGCAGTTTGCAGGCTGGAATGTGGCTTATATGAAGGTGGGTTGTGCGCGAGCCAGTACGAGGAGGACTAAGCTTATCCGTATTCCCAGGTCGACAATTGCTACGTCACTGCAAACGAAGATGCACCAAAAACCCCAATGACCGACTTTCCGTCTCGGTACGGCAACATGTCGAATGCCCTGCGGGCGGTGGGCATCGAAGGCATGCTTGTCTGCCAGTGGGGTGTGCCCTACCAGAACCCCGCCGGGACTCTCGAAGGCCCCTCGGACTGGACACCGCCTCTTTCCACCTCTTTCCGTGTGAGTGATGACATTGCCGCCGGATGGTCCAACGTGTTCCGCATCATGAATGAAGCCATCTCCGTCAATCTGGCTGGGCACTCCGGACCGGGCAACTTCGCCGATATGGATCTACTCGAGGTGGGCAACCCCGGCATGACGACCACCCAACAGGCCTCTCACTTTGCCATCTGGGCCATGTTTAAGAGCGCCTTGATGGTGTCTACCAACATGGTTCAGATATCGTCCACTACCCAAAGCATCTTGCAAAACCAAGGCCTCATCGCAATCAACCAAGATCCTCTCGGGGCGCCGGTGACGCTGGTGCAACGATACACCAACAACTACGACATCTTTGCTGGGCCCTTGGAGGGCGGAGACGTTGCCGTCCTCCTTGTCGACCAGTCGGGTCAAAGCAGAAGCCTCACTGTCGATTTTGAGCAAGTCGATGTCGCCTCGGCCACCGCCACGAATCTGTGGACCGGACAGGTGACTAACGGAGCCACGAGCATGACCACATCGGTGCAAGCTTATGGCTCCATGGCTCTGCGGCTCAGTCAGGTAAAGACGTACAGCCCACCCGCTCCCGCCCTCACCTATATCGATGCGACAACGGGCACCATTGCCGGCGGCGCCAACGTTCAGAGCTGTTCGGGGTGCGCAAACGGGCAAAAGGTCGGCTATCTGGGCTCCGGCGGTACGCTGACGTTCAACAATGTGGAAACCAGCGCGACGACGCAGAATGTGCGTTTTGACTACATCAACTGCGACGTTTCATACACCAACGACGGCGAGAATGTGCGTGGCGCGAGTATCTCTGTCAATGGGGGTGCGGGCGTGCCAGTTCTCTTCCCGCTCACCGGCTACAACTGGTCTGCCAATGTGACGCAGAACTTTTTGGTTGAGCTCAGCGGCTTCCAAACCGGAGGCTACAAGAATACAATTGAGATCTCTGGTCTCAGCGGCAGTACTCAATATGCTCCGGATATGAGCAGGATTGCCGTGCTCTCGTAGAGCCTGATATCACAGAAACAATGAGTTGTCATTTGTTCTCGTATCTCGTGTTGGGCGACTCGTGTTATGCAGATGGTCCGTCATTGCTTCCACCATCAACCTTTCGCTTCTTCGGTTCAGACTGTCCTTCCTCAGTAGCGGGATCTTTGGTAGGAACATCAGGTAATGAAATCCCACCCTCCTCGGATTCTTCGTTTGTGGTCGTTTCATTCGCCGGCGGGAAGAACTGTCTGTACGGCGGTTAGCTAGTCGAGGAAGAAACTATGGACGCATGTCACGCACGGAATGTGCCTTTCGTAAGCTCTCTCGTCCTTTTCCATGAAACTGCAAAAGATGATTCGTTCCATCGTGCCGGCTCTCTCTTCGTCTGCCTCCAGCCAGCCCTTGACGGCAGCAATGGCGACTTCAGCAGCCTCGTCGCTGGGATAGCCGTACACCCCGGTGCTCAAGGCGCTGAAGGCAATACTTTTGCAGTCGTGCTGTGAGGCGAGATCCAATGACTGAGTGTAACAGCTCTGGAGTAGCGAGGTATGTTTGCCTTTGGCCTTCTGGATGTGATAGACTGGACCGACGGCGTGGATGACCTTGCGGGAGGGGAGTTGATGAGCATCGGTGATCTTGGCGTTGCCCGTGTCGCATCCGTTCAGACCGCGGCATTCTTCCAACAACTGCGGGCCAGCTGCGCGATGAATGGCGCCATCAACGCCTCCCCCGCCGAGTAGAGAAGTGTTGGCAGCATTGACGATGCTGTCTACTGCCAGCCTGGTGATGTCTGTGCGGATGAGCGAAATCTTGTCGTTGTAGCGTGATGTGGCTCCGGGGTGTGGCGTTGGTGATGGGGAAAGCTGGTTCAGATGGTAGAGTGTTGTGAGGGTGGGGATCTGTGGCAGGGCCGTGATGGCCATTCTCTGCACTTTTGCTGCCAGTGGCATGTGGTTGGCATTTCAAGATGTGTCGTTTGTTATTGCAATGCTCGAGTATTGTCCGTCACATGCCATTGGGAAGCGTGGTCTGAATTCGGAAGGTGAAGCGGAGGAATTTTGGCCAGCAGTCACACCTCAACTTTCTCTCATCTCTCCATACGCATCAACCAGGTGCTCAGCATGGCAGATACCGAACCCACTCCCGCCGACGGTGAACCCAAAATCTCCAAGCGCGCGGCCGAGAAAGAGGCGAAGAAGGCAGCGGCCAAGGCAAAGAAGGAGGCATCGAAACAAGCCGCCCCGGCCACGCGAGCTGCCGCCGAACCCGTCGATCCGTTCAAGCAAGGCTGGTTGAAGGGAGTATACAACGAGAAGCCAGTCGCCGACGTCCAGACTCGATTCCCTCCCGAACCCAACGGCTACCTCCACATTGGCCATGCCAAAGCGATCACCGTCAACTTTGGATTCGCCCGAAGCTACGCCGGTCGATGCAACCTCCGATATGACGACACCAATCCCGCGAAAGAGGAGGAGCAGTTCTTCACGGCGATCAAAGATATGGTGAACTGGTTGGGCTTTGAGCCCGCGCGCATAACACACAGCTCCGACGACTTTGACCGCTTGTACGACCTGGCGGAAGAGCTGGTACGGCGAGGCAAGGGGTACGTCTGCCATTGCTCCGCTGCCGAAGTGAAGCGCGGGCGAGGCGGTCCCGAGCATGGCCCGCGCAGCGTATGCAAGGATTGGTCGCGCACCGTGGAAGACAACCTGCAGGATTTCCGAGCGATGAGAGATGGCAAATACAAGGCGGGTGAGGCGCATCTTCGGATGAAGCAGTATCTTGGGGTCAGGCCGGAGGATTACGAAGTTTCCGCCGACGACTCGTCCGATGTGAAGAAGGAGAAGTCCAAGCTCAAAGGTCTTGCGGAGAATCCGGCGTTGTGGGATGTGGCTGCGTACCGCGTCAAGGATGAGAACTACCACCACCGGACCGGTCACAAATGGAAGATTTACCCGACGTACGAGTTTACGCATTGTCTGTGTGACGCTTTTGAGGGCATTTCGCATTCGTTGTGCACGGTGGAGTTTGAAACGCTGAGGCCGGCGTACAACTGGTTGCTGGAGGCCTTGGACTTTAAACAGCCGGCGTCAGATGAAAAGGGGCCAATGCAGAGGGAGTACGGGCGGTTGAACGTGGAAGGTACCATTCTATCGAAGCGGAGGATTGCGATGCTGGTGGAAGGGACGACTGTGGGGGCGAGGGAGGCTGCCGATGATCTGGCAGATGGGGTGGACGAGATTCGATTGGAGGAAGATGGGGAGGAACCAGAAGCCACTTCCCACGCCGTCGCCAACGGGTCATCTGGCCGCAAGATCCCTCCTGTCGTCCGCGGATGGGATGATCCACGCCTCTACACCCTCGTGGCACTCCGGCGAAGAGGCGTGCCGCCTGGTGCCCTCAAGAAGTTTGTTCTCGACCTCGGTGTGACGAAAGCGATTGCAAACACCGCGACACACACCCTCGATGCTTCGATTCGGACATATCTCGAACGAACGGTGCCCCGTCTCATGCTCGTTCTCGATCCCATCAAAGTCGTGTTTGAGAACCTGCCCGACGATTATCTTGAGGAGAGAGAGGTTCCCTTTGATCCCAAGGACAAGGAGAAGGGAACGCACAAAGTACCCTTTACCAAAGTCATCTACATTGATCGTGACGACTTTCGGGAAGAAGATGATCCGGATTTCTTCCGCCTTGCACCAGGCAAGAGCGTGGGCTTGCTCCATGCAGAACATCCCATCTCCTGCACTTCTTTCACCAAGGATTCCTCGAACAAGGTTGTGGAGATCAAAGCAGAGTACGGTTCCCACCTTTCCCCCGGCAAAGCCCGCATACACTGGGTCGGTCAGTCCGCAGCGTACCACTCCCCCATCAAAGCCGAAGTGCGCATCTTCCACCCTCTCTTCAAGAGCAGCAAGCCCAACGAGCTCGACTGGAAGAGTGGAGGCTACTACGACAATGTCGATCCCAAGTCGGAGATTGTGCATCCCGACGCCATGATTGAGTGTGGGTTTGAGTACATCAAGAAGAATGCTCCATGGCCGAAGGAGGAGGGCGAGGCAAATGGCATGGCAGCAAAGAGCAGCGTCAGGTTCCAGGGCTTACGGACAGCATTCTTTGCAATGGACAGCGACTCGGATGAGGCGTCGGGGAAAGTGGTGCTCAATCGCATCGTCAGCTTGAAGGAAGACTCGGGAAAGAAGTAGGAAGCCGAGGCATGGAATACATCGGATTCCCGTCGTTCCGGCTCGCTTAACCAGAATGAGGCCTGTCAAAAGAGACGATTTCTCCCCGTGGGGTTTCCTGTGGGGTCTCCCCGATACCCTCCTCTGCTGACAGGTGTGAGCAAGTGGAGCCGGCGACGATCAATTATCATTTGGAGCAATTCGCCTAGTAGCCTTGTGATCTGCAACCTCGACACCAAACAGCCTGAATCTGACCGATCGTCCGCTAGTCCTGTTACGGGTCAACGAGCGTGTCTCTAGCCACAGCCTTGTACACCAATCGCTGCACATCCCCCACCGACATGCCCGATACTACCATTCCCCCACTCCCGGTGGGTGTTGTAAGTGAAGAGTATGACACTGACCATGATCACGAGGTCGCTTGCTGGTCTTGTGGAGCCGCGATTCCGAAAGCCTTGCGATTGTCATTGCAATGGGCAGCAATATTTTAGCAGCATCGAGTGCACCCTCGAATGAAGGAGCATCACCCTCATCGCAGACCTTCATTCCCAACCAAACCCCGCCAACATGAAGAGCTTCGTCTCCCTCCTCGCCCTGGCCACCGCCGCCCAGGCTGTCACCTTTTACACCCTCGACCTGCGTACACCAGGCGACGTCAACCTTACTCAATTCGAGGGCACCATCAAGGTTCCAGAGTACCCTCCCGGCTACCCATGCGATGGCTGCACCTACTACCTCTGGCCCGGTCTCCAGGGCTCGAGCGTGCCCGGTGTCTACCAGAACGTGATGAGCCCCGAGAGCTCCGGCGGCACATGGTCGGTCGACAGCGGGTACTGCTGCGAAAGTGGACAGCCTTTCGACGGCGGACTCAGCGGTCTGGAGCCCGGCAGCGAGTACTACTTCAACAACCTCCGCGGGAATGACGGCACCTGGACCACCCAATTTGCAGTCTCCGGCAAGCCCGTGTCGCAGACGGACACTTTCAACTACTCCGCATTCCCCTTCAACCTTGCGGTCTTTGCGATTGAGCTGTACGGCGCCAGCTGGAACTTTGGCGAGTTTGCCTTTTACGACGTCACGATTGCCTGGCTCGGCGACGACACCAGCGCTTGCAACAACAACCTTGCAGAGTACAACGGCGGCGACTTTGCTTATGCTGTCGACGGCGCCTCCGCCACGGTCCGTGATGGACAGGTCTTTTGTTACTTTTCTCAAGTCCTCTTTGAAGCGCCGCCGCCGTCGTCGTAGAGAGGGGAATAAGGAGGGGCAGTGAGTGGGTGGAAGATGAGCAATCAAGTAGAGTGATGAATCAGACAAAGTCAGTTCTGAGCCAACCACGCAACGATAAGCCTGGGTGCGAAATGCAGGGAAGTTTGACCGCGTGTTTCTGTATCTCGCGCGTGCCTGACGTTGAGCCTTGATTACATGTGCACACTCCAGCGCAGCTGCATCGACACGAGTTCTGGGGCTCTTGCCTTGGATCATTTGAACGCGTTCCAGCCTGACGTGAGTTTCTGCCTCCTTTGTATCGTTCCGATCGTAGCACAATTCATCACGCGCTCTACTTGATTTCAACGATCTCATGCTCAATTCCTGTCCATGTAACGTAAGTCCCGGTTTGCTTCGCTCTTTTCTGCATCGTACTGTTTCCCGGCTCAGGGACTACTACAAACGTGCAAATGGGCGTACGGCGTCTTGTCAAACATCACCCAAGCACCCTCATCGCGGACTGTATCTGGAAATCCATCAGGTTCCGCGTCGAAAGGCCTAACTGTATCTACATTGGAGTTTTTAAAAAACTCCATAGAAAATCTACTAAAACCTCCAAGTTTTTTTAAAAAGTAAAATATAAATGGAGTTTTTAAAAATATTAGTTTATAAAGATAGGATTTATAAAGTAAAGAGATTAAAAGAATAGATTTTATAAAAACTCCTTTAGTATTATAAGAATTTAGATCTATTTATTTATTTTAGTTTAAAGAAATCTAATAGACTTAAAAAGTTAGAAGCTAGTTAAAGTACATTCGAAAACCCTTTTAGCTTAAACTTTAAATAAATTTAACTATAATAGTTTCTTTTAATATTATTTTAGTTTTATTTAATTAATAAAAGAAAACAGAAAGAAAAGAAGAATAAGTACTTATTTAAAAGATTAGGATAAGAAAAGTTAAAAAAAAACTTTAATAAAACTAAAATAGTTATTTTAAGTAATTAAAGTGTTTTAAGTTTATATTAGAGTTTAACTAAGAGAAAAAGAATATATAAGAAAGCTCTTTTTATTTTATCTTTGTCTTTTCTTTTATATCTACTTTAAACTACTTTAATTATAACTAACTATTTAAAAATGGATTTAATTACTTTAAATCAATTACTTATAAATAATAAAGATTATATTAAAGGAGATTCTTATAATAATTCTACTATTATAGAAAGTACTTATACTAATAATATAGAGAATACTATTCTAAATTATAATATAGAAATTAAAGTTTTATTTTGTACTATTTGTAAAACTAATCTAGATAGAAATAACTATTTAAAACATTTAAAAGATAAACATTTTACTATTTATAAAAGTTATAAAGAATCTTCTAAATTAGAAGTACTTAAAACTAATATAGAAGAACTAGAATTTAATGACTTAGCTAAATTAGAAGATATTTTAAAGCCTAATCTATTTTACTTTAAAGAGTTAGATTTAAATTTAAAAGGATATAAATGTATAGAATGTAATTATATTAATATTAATTATAAAGAAGTTAGAATTCACTTTAATACTAATCACTTTAATAGTAATAAAAGTAGTAAATCTAAAGTAAACTATATTATAAATCAGGTTCCTTTACAATATATTAAAGGTAATAATAAAAATACTAAACTATACTTTATACCTAAAATACCTAATATAAGTAAAAAGAATACTAGTACTAACTTATATATTAACTCTAATAGTTCTAATTCTAGTATAGAATCTATTACTTCTAAAAAGTCTAATAGTTCTAAAGAACTAGATTTAAAAGAAGATATTATAAAAGATTATCTTAAAGAGAATTTAGAAGAGAATAAACTAAATAATAATATAAATATTAATAATAATAGACTTTTAAACTCTTATATTAAGAAATCTAATATTTATATCTTTTTAAAAGATAAAGATAGAGAGTCTTTAGTAAATCTAGTATATAATATTAAAGAAGAAGATAAAGATCTAAGTGTTTTTAATAGAATAGACTATAATAAATTAGAAGATATTATTATAGATTGTTTACTTTATATACATTCTAAAATCACTAATATAAGCTTAGGATTAAGACAAAAGCTAAATCAAAATAATAGTAGTAATACTAGAGTATTTAAAGACTTTATACCTTTAGAGAATAAGTCTACTACTAAGACTTACTTTACTTATTATGCTAAACTACTTAGCTTTATTATTAAAGTACGTTATATTAAAGGGAAATATAAGAATACAATAGGTAAAGAAAGAACTTACTTTGATTTAGTAAAGAACTTTACTATTAACTTAGAAGCTAAAGAAGCTTTAAAGAATATTATTCCGTTTAACTTAGATTTAATAGATTTAGAAGATAAAGAACTAACTAAAGAGAAAGAAGAGTTTTATACTTATATTATAGAGTTTTACATTAGTTTACTTAAAGATAATACTACTTTAACTTTAGATAATAATACTAGTTTAAATAATATAGTTCTAAGCTACTTCTTTATAACTAATCTAGATATTAATACTAAAGAGATTAAAAATATAGATCTAATAGGAAAGCTTACTAGTTATATTCTTTATAATAGTAAACTACTTACTATAGAATATTTCTACTTTAAAGAGTTAAATAATATAAAGTATACTTATAATGATTTTAATGATTTTCTTTCTACTTATTTAACTAATAGTTCTAATAATTACTTTGAATTCATTAGTATTCTAAGGCCTTATCTCTTAGCTTTAAATAAAGAAAGAGAATCTACTAATTATATTATAAAAGAAACTAGTTTAAATATTATAGAATATAATACTATAGAGTATTCTATTACTAAGATTAAAGAGCTCTTTAAGAATGTTTATATTAATTTAGAAGATATTTTACTAAAGAAGCTTTTAAAGATAACTTCTATAGATTCTTTAGATATAGACTTTAATACTATAAATGATAATACCTTTATAAGTAATATAGATTATTATATAATAGATACTTTAGAATTAAAATATCTTAAAACTAATAGGCCTTACTTTTTAACTCAATTATTAACTAAAGGAACCTATTATAATAAAACACTATTAAAAGATATAAAGAAAGATACTAAGACTTTAAGATTTAAAGATACTAATATAGAAATATTTAATACTAATATTAATAGGTTTTTAGAATACTTAACTCTCGCTATTTATTTATATAGCGGAGGTCCTTTAAGAGGAACCGAATTAACTACTATACTTTATAAGAATATAGAAACTAAAACTAGAAGTCTAATATATAATAAAGAAGATAATACCTTTATAATTTCTACTAATTATAGTAAGACTAATAATATTACTAGGAAGAATAGAACAAATATACGCTATTTACCGCCTTATTTAAGTAAACTATTAATTATATACTTAGTATTAATAATACCTTTTAAAGATTACTTATATAAAAACTACTATAACTTTAAAGACTATTCTAGTCCTTATCTATTAACTAAAGATAATAAAGTAATAGAAAGTAATACTATTAGTAGGATCTTAAAGAGAGAATCTAGTTTATTATTTAAAGAAGGTTTAACTATTAAATCTTATAGAAAGATTATTAATTATATAATTAA